>NC_138575.1:147936891-148260217 GCF_964289735.1 Phaethon aethereus
CAGCCAATTTCAGGTATGATTAGACTGAGCATATCTTCTTCATTCCATGGGAGACAATGCAGACATTTTCAGACTCTATCTTGTTTTACTTTTCTAAAGGGATTTGTATTTTAATCTTCAGATGAAGAGTACGCTGATAGTGGTTAACCTTTAGTGTGCGTTATCTGAGGGCTGAGATCTTAGGAAGGGGTGCCCTATCTCCACCCAGCAAATCCAAACATAAGGATGTTTGTACCTTACAGCACTTACTGAACAAGTCCACTGCCTTTTGGATATATCAAGTTTACTGTATATATGCAAATTGAATTTACAGCATATGTACATTAAATCTGTTGGCACTGAGGTGTGTAGTGTGTTAAGCCTACATGTAGCAGGTTCTGTGCTAATATTAGCATGAAAGTTACGCTAACCTTCCTCGTCTCCATCTCTGGCTGCTTCCGGGTATCACTTTCCACCACACCAGGGGTTAGATTCCGCTGCTTGTTGCTTGCTACTGTTTGGGCTTTAATAATAAACAGTTGACAAAACCTGGGCCTTGCTCACTTCTGCTTGCTGTACCTGTCCTGTGCATCCCAAATGTATTTTTGATGTGTTGCAGCACACCTGCATCTGCACCATGGCCATTTGTCAGAGACTTCCAGATGTCTTCAGCCAGGACAGACTTACTGGAACTCCATGACAAATGGCCAGATCTCCAATCCCCTCTACCTTCATCTGGAGAAATTTTGGATGGGATTTGGATTTTTGAAAAAAGTTATGTACTGGGAATATGGGGAGGTACAGGGGGGCTGAACACAGGTAGGTTCATTCAAAATGTACCATTTATAACAGACATGTCTGAATACAAGGAGATAAGTTTGCAGACAGCCAAAAAAGGATCAAGGAATAGACTTTGCTGCTTCCATTACAACTTGTATTTTGTTGGTTTTTTGAGACTTGAACCATGTTTATCTGCCTCATTCTAACTAGTTTAATTAAGCTTGAGCTTTTTTGCCCTTGTGTGTTAAATCTTGAATACTACTAGTGCTTAAATTAGTAATGGTACAGGGATGTATAAGCTCAAACGAAAACAGCTTAAAAGCCTGCAATGCAATTGCACTCTGCAGCCCCTTCAGTTACCAGATGCCTTTGGTGACTGTTAGCAGTGTGGTTCCTCTGGACAAGCTCTAGCAAAGGGAGTTGAAAACCCCATGTTGCAGTGAAGATGGAACAGGTTCCGCAGCAGCCTTGCTGCTTCTTAGATCACTTTTTCTTTCAGGGCGGCTGTAAACAAAGTGAAAATAGAGGTTACTGAACTGCTACTTACCTGTCTCTATCTTTACTGCAGTCGATCCTTGGCAACCCAAGTGGCCTGTGGTCCACCACTCCATTCAGCAGTTCCATTTGGTCAAGTAACCTCAACAGTGGCCTTCCCTTCACCACTCCAACAAACGCGCTGTCAGGCATTGATCTCATGGGTAGTGAAAACTCCGCTGCACCTCCTCCGCCCGCTGCTGCCACCGTTGCCAACCCTGCTGAAGACATGGGACAGACCTACAATCCTTGGAGAATTTGGAGCCCAACAATTGGAAGAAGAAGTTCAGATCCTTGGTCTAATTCACACTATCCTCATGAAAACTGAAGTTAAGCAAAAGGAAAGAACTCTTATCAAGTCATGATACAATTCTGAATGCAAATTTTTGAAACATCATTTTCAGGCGTTGCTGGTCATTGCATTTTTATTCCCCCGCCCCCCAGCCTTGCCCCCAGTCATGCTTTCATCACTTGCTCCTTTTTAAAGTCTGTCCTGCAATATGGTAGTGTGAGACTGCAGATAAGCTTGAAAAAGTCTCGGTGTGGTCACAAATCCCAGCTACAGCTGAAGCCTGTAAATCTGAACAATTTCACTGGTTTCATATTTTATCATCTGCCATCTTTATTTAGGCAACAATTTGAACTATAAAACAGTCCTGGCATGCAATACTTTTATGAAAAGTACCTGTTTGGATTTTTAAATTTTTTTCCAGTATTATCCTCCAAGTTCTAATTTAAAATCAAAAGGCACTTTGTGCTAAAATGCAGAGTATTTTTTTAAAATAAGGCTGTCTTTGTTAACACAAGTTCTAAGAATGTTAAAAAAAAAAAAAATCCACAAAAAAACCAACACAAAACCTTAAGAGCAAAATGGCTGAATGTAAGAGCATTCTGTTGAGACTGTAATACACTTTCTGTGCTGTTTGTACATTTGTAAACCTGAATGCATTTTTAAGTTCAACTGAAATGCACACAGCCAAGACTTGTGGAAGAAACAAGATACCTTGTGCATTTCTTATGGATACAACTTTGGGTTGTACTTTAAAATAAATACTGCTTTTTTCAAGATCTGTCTGCTGTAATTCTGTTCTGGTATTTTCTAAACTTGTGCATGCATGAACCCACTTGGTGGGTAGCCTTCAGGCCAAAATCTGCTGCGTGTTGGGCCTGTATTAACAGAAACTTCAGTGCAGCTGAAACCTGGCTTCTCAGTGGTGTGGGTTTGTATAGCAGTGGAGAATTAGAAATTGTTTTCAGGGTTACACAGTGCCACCCACTCAAAAATTTGCTGGAAAAATGTCTACACTGTTTAAGTTTCCATGTATTGGGCACAGTAACAGCTGCTGCTGTTTATGCTACACCCATACCTTTGTAACACTGTTCTTGTATAGGTCTGAACAAGAGCTTTACTATTTTTAGATACGATTTATGTGTCCCTTCAGATGCCTGTTTCCTGTTACCAGTAAGGCAAGCCCTACTGACTATGTATATTCATCGGAGCTAAAGCCAGGTAAAAATGAACCCTTCCATTAACAGACACTAGCAACATAAATTTACTTATGACTCAGTGGCCCAGCTTAAAATTTATAGCAGCAGATTATCAGAATCCAGCCTTTAAAAGAGTAAGAACTCTGTATTTTAGTTAAACCTTTATGCTACAATGACTATTCTGTGCCACAAAATATGAGGGTTAGTCTCATTTATTTAAGTGACCACTTTTCCAGCTCACATACGTAAACAAATTCTCTGCAACTGTCAGATCACTGTTTTCTTGCTGCTACCAGCAGAAGCATGAAGATACAGATCTCTGAAATGGGAACTTGCTGGAATTCCTTTGTTCTTAAAATTTGGGTATTTCTAGAACCATGCAAGGTCATGAAATGTTCAACTTGGATTTGTATGCAATTTCCTTCTGAGTAACTGGGCAAGCAAGTCTCTTGCTGTGTGCAAAATAACAAATAAGTAGTTAAGCTACTGACAAGCCAGGGCCTGCTTCTCTGTAAAAGGACTTGGGAAGATAACTAGCAGTAACTTGAAGGTGAAAGGAGCTGTGTAAATTAATGTGCTGCCTCTTTTTCCCATCTTTTTCCCAGCAGGTGATTATATTAGAATTGATTCCATGGAGGGATAGAAACAGAACTGAATTCTGAGATACTAATAGTCCTCAGTGGTTTAAGCAGTTGTGAGAACAGGAAAAATTTTCTACTTTAAAAACACTTCCCTTTGAAAGAGGGGAAGCACACAAGTAATTCAGACTTTTTTTTTCCCTCCAAAAATGTGAGCCTTTCCCTTGTGTTAATGCAAATAACCTCTCCCACCTTTAGAATATTCTCAGTTCTTGCTTTTGAAGAGTTTCCTCTTGAGCACCAGTTAAATATAATTGAAGTTCCAGGGGTGCAACAACTGAACTATCAAGATCTTAGGAAACTGAAAACTGTGTGTGAAAGGGAGGAAAAAGCCTGTCCTCCTCCCCAGATGTATACAGAAAATGTCCTACGCCTAAAGACTTCCTATTTCTGAGTGTCCGTCCTTCCTTCCCTCTACTCAACGGTTATTTTGGAGAGCACCTTCACTCTGTTCTGCCTAGTTAAAGAAAGCAAAAGAGCTGCCTTGATAAGAAGTCCTAATTGTAATTGACAAAATTTAGGTGAAATAAAATCTGGACAAAAGTTCATTATTTCTAAAGAAATTGCTGTTTATAGTAAGTACGGGTGCAATGTGGGTTTTGCCAACTTCAATGATCTACTTGCTCCTTTACATGCAGTGAAAATGCTTTTAAAATTGTTGAAAACTGCAGGGGTGTGATGAGCCAGAAGCATCCACAGACATCACAGAATAATAGAGAGGACAGACCTCTTATGATGAGAGAAAACTAAAAGGAGATTTTTGGCAAAGCACGTTTGAAGTTACATAAAAATCTAGATGGGGTTGAAAATGTTGCAGCCTGCTGGAAGGACAACTTAAGACAAAAGAACATGAGAAGTAAGGTCAAAAGCTCAGAAGCAAGGATGGACTGTGTTTTCAAAAGCAGAATGAACAAGACCAAAGCTTGGAATACAAGGGAAGTTCCATCTTAAGACCAGAGGAAAAAACAGCTTAAAGCGTTCAGAAGACGGGCTGTCCTGGAAACCAGGGAGCTCACAGCCCTTCTGATAATTTAAACCATTTCTTCAGAGCAGCACTGGGGATGAAGTACTGTGAGTCAGCTCTTCTCTTCCAGACCTGGAAGCTACCAGGAATATGAAGTTCCCAGCAAGGAAGAGAAAAAATTACTGTTAATTTTGGTAATTATGTTGGTGCTCCAAAAGGGCAGTTCTCTTCTGCCAACTCTTAACAGACTTTAAAAGCCTGAAAAGTTTCTGGCCTGTTTTTAAAATCAGAAAGCCTGAAGTAGGTAAGTATGGCCCTAACGTGAAATCAGTGTAGTTAGTTAGCATGAGCTCTGTTTCAAAAAGCTCTTAATTAAAATCTGTAATGCCTTTCAAGTGTAAGGCTGTATCACAACAGGGTATAAAATTCCAGTCAAAGGACAGTTAGTGTTTATTTCACGGATACAGACACTTGGAATGAACTGACATACCAACGGACAGGTCTGGGCCCAGCCCTGGCCACGCTCTGTCAGCAGTGGTACATACCGTGCCTTGGCCACTGCCCTGCGAGAGAAACACCAAACTGGGGAAAGCTCTAGGATGAGGTAAGATGCAGACAGTGAGTAAAGAGCAGATTCTCAACACTGCAGCATCATGGTCGAATCATACTGAAGTTGCCCATTGCACTCCAGCTGACCATGAACTGTCTGCCTTCCTTACCCAATGAGAGGGAAAATTACAAAGGCACAAGTGTGTTAACTTCAAGGGGTAAGAAGCTATCTTTCACTGAAGCTGTTACACCCGGAGTGATGTTTTACACTACATATAGCTTTGATTGTGCCTTTTCTGTTTTCCCAACCTGTAATTACGAGAAGTTTTCTGAGCTTCAGTGTTTCAGCCTCGAAGCAATGACAGCTTTAGCTCACGATGAATTAGTTCATCAGAAAGGAGCCACGCGCTGGGGTTGGAAATAACACAGCTTCTACTGTTGGGTTGCTGCAACTGGAAGAGCATTTGGTCACTTCATTTTAAACAGGTTCTGCTTCAAAACTGAGTCTTTTGCCCAGTACCTGTTTTCATCTAACGCCAGTCAAGGATGGACTTTATGTTCAACTGGTGCTTTAGTCACATAAATACTAAAGCAGTCTTCAGGATGACTGGATCAACACACTCTTCAGCAGCCCTCTGAACACAACCGCTAACCACACTTACTTACTACTAGTTACTTAGCTACTGTGTGATCCAGCAGCAAGTGGAGCATGACTTCTTTTTAATGTACAGCAAAGAAGAAATTAAATAACCAGAAAGCAAAGCCACAAGCATCTGCAGAAGCCAGAGCAAATACAATGAAGCACTAACTGAAACTCTGGGGGACTAATAAAAATTGAGAGTCTTAAGAAGCAATGAAACCCCTACTATCACTATATTTGCTGGAAGATGAGGGCTGTCCTGAACAAAACTCTCTTTTTTTTTTTGAGCAGAGCTGTGTAAAGGTAGCTGCTCAGATCCAAAACATCGGTTGGATCAGTTGACCTTAAACAGCAGATTACATTGTACCAAGAGAAATGCAGAAAGTGGAACGAAGCGTCAAGAAAGATTTTATGGCCACTTCCCAAGGGAACCCCCTTGAGGTGTTTTTGTCAAACTAGGATCACCAAATAGTGGTCCTTCAGGAAGAACCCTGTATCTCAGAGCTGACCACTCTTGATCTGCCTACTGTGAAGCAAATGTTTGAGTCAGAGTGTCATTAACACTGGATAATATGGGATCTTCAGGACTGTCATGGTTTAACCCCAGCTGGCAACTAAGCCCCACACAGCTGCTCACTCACTCACCCCCCAGCGGAATGGGGGAGAGAATCGGAAGACTAAAAGTGAGAAAACTCGTGGATTGAAATACAGACAGCTTAACAGGTAAAGCCACACACACAAGCAGAGCAAAACAAGGAATTCATTCACCATTTCCCATGGGCAGGCAGGTGTTCAGCCATCTCCAGGAAAGCAGGGCTCCATCAACATGTTAACAGTTACTTGGGAAGACAAAACACCATCACTCCAAACGTCCCCCCCTTCCTTCTACTTCCTCCAGCTTTATATGTAAGCATGACACCATATGTTGTGGGATATCCCTCTGGTCAGCTGGGGTCAGCTGTCCTGGCTGTGTCCCCTCCCAACTTCTTGTGCACTCCAGCCTACTCGCTGGTGGGATTGTGTGAGAAGCAGAAAAGGCCTTGATTCTGTGTAAGCACTGTTCAGCAATAACAAAAACATCCCTGTGTTATCAATCAATCAATCAACACCATTTTCAGCACAGATCCAAAACACAGCCCTGTATTAGCTACTGTGAAGAAAATTAACCCTATCTATCTCAGCCAAAACCAGCACAAGGGGGTATGCTCAGTCTCTCCTGAAGTTTTACGAGATAACACTCAAGTAGTCCTCGAGTGGCAGCAGGAAGTGTATGGGACTTCCTAGCACTGCAACAATGGGATTCACATGCCAGAGAGTACTTAGAGGAGATGAAACAAACAGACTGCCCTGGAGTCTGAGCCAGACTCCCTTGCAAGCTGTGAAAAATCACAGTTCAGTTACTTGCCCTAAACAAGACAGGGGATCTGGAGTCTGGCATCCTGTAAGAGACAAGAGGTATTGGCTGGGGAAGGCAAATACCTTCCCCAGGGCAGGGCAGATACACCTCTAGGGATATCTAGGTATATCTAGGGGAGAGATACCTCTAGGAAGGAGGTGCAAACTGTCCATTTTATAATTCTGGGGCTAATAAAATATTCCAAAGAAAAAAAAAAACACCATAAATTAGCTATTCTAGAAAGTTTCTTGGGTGGTTTTTTGGTACGGGTCCATGGCAGGTTGAAGTCACTTGTGTTTTGGCTTAGTTACAAGGAACTTGCTGGGAAGCTCGCTGCCTCTCAAGAGAGAAATACGTAGAAGCTGGAATCAGACAAGAGACTTTCTGGAAGGGGAAAGGACTTTTAGCCCCTGCAGCTTTCCATCACCCATCCTCCTGATATAGCCTGTCCTTATCAGTCAAGTTAATTACCAGCAAAATCCTGTCAACATTGAAGTTTGGCAATGAAGAATGAAGAAAGTCCCTAAGAACTATGCAACATTCTGCATTAAATGGGTATGACTCAGCTTACTCGCAGGGAAATCCCTGTTGTGCTGTATAAACTAGGAACCTTTTTGGATGACAGTAATTTCAAGGAATATTCACTTACATCTCATTCCAAACCAGCAACACAGAAATTTCTTCCTATGAGCTGCTGGTGCAGGTCTAACTGCCAAACCATGCTCATATTTGCCTGCCTGTCAGATTCTGTTCTGTGGCTGAAGACCCAGCCTCCAATTCAAGGGAGGAGTGGGGTGTAAAAATCAAGAGAGCTTAAGAAAACATCAATAATGCCCTAATGCTTTAATTAGTTAAACTAAGCAAAGGCCATGGCAGAAGGGAATATCTTAATACTTTGAGATGCTGGGGGGGCGGGAAATAGACACAAGGAATAAAACAGTTAAGCTACATTTAGAAAGTTAGTGACAAATTCAGATTTCATGTACATATGAGGAAGGGAGAAAGGAAAGGAGGGATAAAAGAGGGTCCCTTTCTTTGAAGCAGCTGAACTCAGCAGTCTAAAGAAATGCACCAAAATGGTAACTCATTGCAGCTCAAACGGAAAGCAAACGTCCATGCTACAATGAGCGGCACACAGAATGTTTCACTGTCATGCAGAGCTTAATTTCCAATGCGCAAATGTGGGACCTGGGTGCTGGCTGTGAGTCGAACCCATGGTTCCAGGTACACAGAGTGCGAATGAGGCGCAATGTGTGCTGACTTGGTGCCCTTGCATCAGCCAACTGCATGCAAAAATTCGTATGATGCAGTTATCAGAACAATAAAAACTGAATATTGCTGAAGTCAGCAGGTTCAGCACCAGACACCTTCAGAAAATGGACAGTATTTGTGCTGGCATTGGTTTTAAATGGAGCTTCCTTGTGAAAAGTCACTGATTTGGTCTATACGGCAATATTAACTCATGGGAAAAAAGATTCCAGGAGTTTTTCAGGAATTCTGATTAAATCAGCAATCTGGAAAACAATTCCCCTAACCCAATAAATTCGAGTAATGCTATTTCCTCTCTCTGCACAGTGAAGAATGAGAGTCCTACTATTTAGATAAACAGCACCCCTCTGTGGCTACAAACAGCATTCAGGCCGTCACAGCAGTGCCAGCCGGCCTTAAAATTTCCTCTATGAATTTTCGTGAAATCTTGAAAAAATTCTCAGCTATAGTAGTAGCATTTTGCTTTAACAAGTTGTACATTGAGAAAATTAACACTACTTTCCCCACGGCCAGTCTACACAGCTATTATTCCTCAACAGTAATGTGCCAAAAATCCTAAACCAAGAAGAACCAAAAAGTTCTTGCAGTTCAGTGGTGAAAGTCCACAAAGGGCACCCTGTTAGTCATATCAGGCTTTTATTTCTCTTCAAGCATAGTATCACAACATGCCAGACAAGCCTAATGCAATCAAACTATTTATTTCCTGTATTTATTTTAATATTTCTTTCATCAAACTATCTACAAATGAATCATTTTTCTTTCTTTCCCCTTTGACATGCTTTCAGTATCATTTCTTCTGTATCTGCTCACCTGAGAAAATTATTTGCTCAATTCTGAATCCTTTTAACCTATGACATTCCATACATGTTCAAGATACTCACCTCCTCCAGTTCACACAGAACTTTTTAACAACTTGTTTCTACACCCCTACTTGAAGAACTTCATGCAGTTATTTTGTTTTCTATTTCTATTCAAATCTCCAACACACTGGTTTCTCTTCTCTCCTCCAGTCCTTCCATCCACTTCATCCTTGCGAAAGGCCTTTGCTGAACTTTTTTCCAGGGCCTCCCATTTTCTCCCCTTTGAGTATTTCAGTTCTTATTGTTTATTCTGTCCCACTTACTGGTTTCACTATCAAAGCCCTGCCGCAGCCCTGCTCTCTTCCAGGTTGTATTGGGAGCCTTGCGGAAGACGTTGAAGCTGAGGAGTTAGTGATCTCAGGCAAGCCATGCCTGCCCTGCTGGGCCTCCTACTTCAGGCTTGAGAAGCCATCACGTTAGCACGAGTAACCTCTGTATAACCCCACGTATGCAGCACTGTAAGGGGACGTGCTGGAATGCCCCATGCCTGCCGGTGCTATGCTCTGGTGAACATCATGAAAGAGAGGACAAGATACTCCTGCCTGTCAGCAGGAGATAGATGGGTTTGTTCCTTACGCAAGACAAAAAGTGCAGGAGGGGCCTAAACCTCCCCAGGGATGGGATCTGCACAGCCTGCCATGGGAATCCATCTGGGGTCTGTCTGACGCTGCACAAAAGCAGGGTTTCCAGCACCTGACAGGACATGAGGTTTACACACTATCTGGATTCCTCTTTTTTTCCTACCTTATTAAAACGGTTGTTATTACACTCTGTGCTGTTGTGCCTTTCTTACTGAGATCCAAGAGAGCCCCATGCCTCCCCCCGTGCAGAACTCAGGTCACCATAGGTCACCTACATATCAAGATTCATTAATAAATACTGATCAAAATACATAGCAAATGTTTTAAAGCAAAACCCACCCCAGGTCTAAGCACCTTCAAAGCTTCCGCCCTTCTAAGTACCATTTTTCTACTCGGTTTGAGTCCCGACTCCTGGATTAGCTCTTCAACAACCAGCTGACAGCAGTAACACAGTGCCCAGCATCTGAGAAGCACTGAAGTGGCCCTGGAGTGTTAAAGCTGAGGATGACCCTGAACCTGCATTGCCCTCGCATGGTCGTTCTCAACCTCTGCAAGTACAGACACTGAATCTTTCGTCAGGTTGGGAGAGTAAGTGGTGGGACCAGAACAGCAGCTGACTCCTCAGTCTTTTGAAACGACCCTGAGTTCAAAAGTTTTCCTTCCTTGGAAAAGCTGCCCACTTCTTTAGTAACAGTATTCAGCAGTTCTGTATTCTTTACATAACTATCAATCTTGATTTACAATATGAAAACAAGAATAATGATCAGATTACTATCAAGATCCATAGTCTGACAGTAGACAGGAATGTATCAGTAAAATGCAAAAAAACCCACAGCAGCTACTGTTTATAGGCAAGCCATCAACTTTCTGGTTAACAACCTCCACCATAAAGACAAACTCATAAGTTAATTCAGGTACTCTATGCGCAACCTGCATAAACCTCATAATCCTCATTCTCTGAGGACTCAAACAATGAGAACCCAAAAAGAAATAAAAGAAATGAATACCCAGAGAATGGGAAGTAGAGCTGATGTGACACAATGGAAAGCACCATAATGACACTACATAAATGGATTCACAGCTAACACTTCTGACACAGACACTTCTAAAAATGCAAGTCATAAAAAAATTGTACAAATACACTTGTAAAACCCATACTATGTTTATTCTGTCCTTTCACAGCTGTAAGGTAGAAGCCACTGTCAATCACAGGACATGAGGCTCAGCTGGTTTTTCCTATCACAAAGTACAGATGTTTTGAGGTTCCTAATCTAGGCTGGTAAGCCTCAAAACTATCTGGCTGCCCAATCCTACCTATTAACTGCCTGTTTAATTAAGTAGTTCTCAAGACACCTAGAACTATTTCTGTGTCTGCCTGAGAAGGACCCAGAAAATGAGCATTTCTCTGGCCTCAGAGGAGCCTCACCAGTATGAGCATTCCCAGAGCAGACAAAACACCAGCAGAATGGCGCTGCTAACAAAATGTAAGCCTAACTGTGAGAACCCTGTACCCACGGAACATTTGGGACGTGGAATTACAAACAAGAGGCTGCTTCTTGCATTTACCCCAAACTGTGAACAACAGGTAGCTAACCTAGGTTAAGTTCACTTCAGGAAACAGTTTGTACCTGGCAATGCCCCACAGCACTCCGCCTGCCTGCCTTAGTGACAATCCCTCCTGGCCAGATGAGAAATCACTTTCCCATCTCTCCACTCAGTAAAATCCCCACCAAGTTCCCACAACCTCAACCAGCAGTACTTCCCCGCCTTACTGGAAAGGGCCACACCAGCTAACAACTCATGCACTGGAAAAGCCTTCTGGTGCTTTTGCAGTTGTCTTCCGAGGGTGACTGGGGGAAAGGGAGAGAGGCACAGAAGCCAAAAAGGAGTTCAGTTTCCAGCATCCCGTGCAACCAGCTCGTGCAGTGGAGTGGCAACAAGGGTCCGGAGGGGAAGAGCGGTGCACGCTGGTGACCAGGTTCCTTGGGGCTGCAAAGCAACGGAGAGCAGAGGGTGCAGGCAGCAAACGCAGACCTTGTCCACAAGCTGTGTTACTTAACTGGGTGTGACAAATGCAGCTGGGGTAAGCCTGCAAGGCTAGAGATACAGAGCCCTGCCTCTTCTCCCAGCACTGGGGTGGGAGAAGGAAGCCCAGGTGGCGGTGAGACTCAGCAATAAGCTTCCTCCTTAGCAATTTCCAATATAGAAAGCCTCAGGAAGCTCAACACTACACCAGGCAACAAAGATACCTACGAGTTAGGCAAACTATGGGTGGGAAGTGTCCTTTGTAGATTTAGTCAAAGTGGCTCTTGCAAAGCTTTCCTGATGGCAACAGTGGAGCCAGAATCTATAAGGTGTAACTCACTGCAGAATTTGGGTTTTGCGTGCTGACTCAGCCCACGTTACAGTACAGAACCAATTTAGATACACATAGCAAAACCAAACATTGTCTATTTTCCTTTTCTGCTCATGAGGAAAGAAGGCAGGAGAAACAAATCTTCCATCTGCCTTTGATGTGTCTTCCTCTTCCCCTTCGTAACACCTGATAGTTCTCATTTCCCTGCACTTTGCAGAGCATCTCAAGACAAATGTTCTCAAGTGCAGAGGTACAAACACCTGGAGCTGAGTCACACTAGCCTGACACAGAGGGAAAACAAATCCCACACCTTCCCTTTGCATCAGCTCCAGGGGGCAAAAGTTGCAATCATCAGCTCCGCAGGCAGCCCCGGACACTTGCTGCCATGGAAAAAGAGAACTGAGGGGATGCCACTTTTCATGGTGACTGGGGAAATTCAACTAGTGCCTGGAGAAGCAGCTGTGGGTCAGCTGCACTGTGCTGACCACACCACAGGCTGCTCCTGCACGCTGACCTCCTCCTGCAAGCACTGCAGTGCCTGCTGCCCCCCGGGAGATGAGAGAATACACCTGCATTTTCTGAAGTACTGCCGAGCTGATGAGCCTTCTCAGAAGAAAAGGGCTGGGACTGAGGAAAATAAGCCAGATGAATTCTTAGTGGCACTGCCATATTTGAACTCAATAATTAAGCACATCTACTCTCTGATATTTCTCAATAAGCTTTATTCTAGTTCCTGCCATGAGCCATGTCCCACAGCGGTGGTGCAGAGTTATCTACTTCCAGAGACTACTCCCACGTGGGTATTGTAAATACTTATTTTTCATGCAGAAAATTCCCTTTTTTTGGAAAATCTAGAAGTTTCATGAAAGCATTTTAAATCTGACAAGGAACTGAGGAAAGTCAAAGATACCTTCAGCAACTTGCCTACAGACCACGAGGTTGTGGATACTGCCACAGCATTTCAAGGAATACCCACTCTCTCATACAACTTTAAAGCTGGTTGATTGAAAATGTAACTTCATGTGCTGTAACTGAAAGTCCTGTCGAGGTTATGGGAAATGTGTTCAAAATACAACGTGAAGAACATGCAGCAACATCTCACAGTTAGAGGAACAAAACGGGGCAGGAATAACCCTGAATCAGAAAGTTCTGAGGTCAGAAAGAATTTATAGAAAAAACCCATCAGAATGACTGTACCCTATTATAGCTAACAAATGCTGTTCAAGACCTGATGGAGGTCTCTCACAGATCTAGGCTAACAAACCAACCTCATGTTTGTTACAAACCTGTAATGTGAGGGGCATTTTTACAGACATTTTCAAACAGAGCATTTCTATAGCTACAGGTAATCTCCAGGATTTCAGTGTTAGATGCCAGAGCCATTATCTGCCCAATACCAACATCAAACAGTGGCAATTTAATAAATGCCTTGAAATACCTAAAAAAAGAGTAAATTATTTCAATCTTGCTTTTCAGGCCTTCTCAAATCTGCACGATTTGCAAACAGCAGGATTTCAAGACATGGCTGCAACTTAAGCAATTTGCAGTCAAATATTAAAAACACTTCGCTATCTTTCCTTCACATAAACATGTTTTATTGCAACAGTATTTTATGAACTCTAAAGATCAACTTGTCTCTATTTCAAAACGGCAATTGCAAGTATCACCAATATGCCAAGGCAATAGAAATCTAAAAAATAAGCAGTTACCTGACTACGATTTTTAGGAAGTTTCATTTAAGCGGAGCATCTAACAAATACTACAACAGGATTCTCCATCCTGTTGGAATAAAGAATCCTACGTTAGTAGCATGTTTCTAAAAGAGATGCCGCAGGCTGGGGAGAGGGGATAGTGCACACCGACGAGCACTCCTTACGAGGAGCGATAACTTGGAGTAACGCGTAGGGAGGGAGGGGTCCTAGAACACCCGGCCGAAGCGATTAACCGGGCTACGCCTTCCACAGCCGCCTCCCTCACAGGCGTCCTCCCCGAAACGCCGACAGCAGCCACCGCTGCGGGGCCCTTCACTGGCTCTGACCAACCACCACCGCGCCCGACGCGGGTATTTATTATTACCGGCCTCCCGCTTGGCTCCTTCGGCCCGCCCCTTGGGTCGCTCCCGCCGCCAACCCCGCCTGAGGTACCTTCCTCCCCCGCCCTCCTCAGGCGGGGTCTTAGGAGCTGCCCCGGTTCGGTGCTCGGCCCCGCGGGTGTCGGGGGAGCGCTCCCGTGAGGGCAGGGCTCACCGCCCCCGGGGCTCGCCGGCGCGCGAGGCGGCGGCCGTTGGGGCGTGGGGGGGCGGGCGGTTCCTGGCAGGGTAACGGCTCTTTCCACATCACGTGTGGAGCCCCACGGTGCTCCCACAGCTCCCGCGTGCGCCTGCCCGCGTAGGCGCAACACACGCGTGGGCCCAGCAAGAACTTTCTGTGCCCAGAGAGGCGGTAGATGCCCCTACCCCTGGCAACATTGAAGGTCAGGCGGGGCGGTGCAGCCTGCTCTAGTTGCAGGTGTCCCTGCTCACTGCAGAGGGCTTGGAGCAGCTGGCCTGTAATGCTCCCTTCCAACCCATGCTCTTCGCTGAGTCTACGATTCTAACAGCGTTACGGCCATTCCTGGCGTTGGGGAAGTACAGAATACCTGCTGCAGAAAGTGCCAGGTACGGTTTTATAGAATCACAGAATCATAATCATTAAGGTTGGAAAAGACCTTTAAGATCAAGTCCAACCATCGACGCAACACCACCGTGCCCACTAAACCATCTCCTGAAGTGCCACGTCTACACGTTCTTTGAACACTTCTAAAGGTCTTTGCTCCCAGTTAATCATTTTGTTCTTGTTAATTATCTTCTGATCTTGTTACTTTTGTTATGCACTGATCGCTGGCTAATTGTGTCGTGAATAGAAGGATAAACTGCATCCATTCCGACTGGATTTTAATCACATGAGTTGAGCGGTTTCTCTCTGCATCATACTGGTACGTAAGCACAACTGGCGTAGCGCCAAGGCAGCAGTCAGATTTTTATTGATGCTTTGATATGACTGAAGCAATTAAGCAGACATCATTGTCACCGGAATTGGGGCTGATCTGGAAGTCCTGTGGATTGGTAACTGCTTTATATTGCAGTTCCGTATTCCTTATCATTAAAACTTTAATTTTAAATTAGCTTGAGAATTTTCTAAAACTTCTCCCCTTTTTCCCCCACCATCCAGTCGGGGTGTACTTCCAAATTCCCTCCCAAAGGTTTTTGCCAGGAATCCCTGTGTAGTTTCAGGTTTCTCGTGACCTTGATGAGAAGCACTGAGCAGACAGAACCATTCCCACCCCAGGTCACCAATTTCAGACACAGTGTAATCCACTGATGTTCCAGGTAGTGCCTTTCCCATTGGCCATTGTAATCTCTCCTTTTAACTTCTCAACTTTACGAAGCATTAAACGTTCAGCAAGCCTGACAGCCAGTGACTGACTCCAGCCCTAGTGACCTAGTTTGGGTTTACAGCTGCTGTTACTGTGGGAGACGTTGGGAAGGCTTCTTCACCTTGCTCCCTCAGAAAGAGCCAACAAGCCTAGTCATTTGGGGCTAGGTACTAAATGATACACATATAAGTAATAAACAGCACGTTATCTCAAGTATTTTCACTGCAAGGACCAAAACATCACAATAAATTACATTAGAGGATGTACAGTACGTTCCATATGCTGTAAAATCTGTAAAATATACATTTGCAGAACTTTAAATCCAGAATACTTAGGGTATATGCACAATAAATTACATTAGGGGAATGTACAGTACATTCCTTATGCTGTAAAATCTGTAAAATACAGATTTTCAGAACTTTATATTCAGGGTATGTGCACAAATACAACAGCACAAAAAAATAAGAACTTCTTAATGCTGAAGTCCGTGTGGAACACAGAAAACATCAGAAATTATGGGACCAGACTGGCAAATAACATAAAACTTAATACTGGCATGACTTAAGGAAAAAATGGGATGCTTAGCAGGGATACCAGGCTCTTCTAAACTATATTTTCATGCAACCAACTGATCACGTTGGACACTACCGAATGAAGTAGGGCACAGCTCCACGTGTCACTGTCATGCTGCCAAAGGGAGTCAGTTGCAATAGGCAAAATATTTCATTAACTGTAAGCAGAAAGTTTGCCTGATATTTAAAATGATGTGAGACAAAGAGGTTGCTGTTGAGTTAAGCATTTCCATTCGTAGCCCGAAAGTCTTGTTATTCATTAGGGAGAGCTATTTTAAACAAACCCATATGCAGTCGGCAACAATATATAGATACCAAATTTCTGAGGTGGGCCTTGGAAATGCTTAGGAATTCACAAACTGAAAAATGCTGAAAAAGCTGACTCTTGGTCACCAAAATTACCTACAGTTTCTTCTGATGAGCGTTATTTTTCTGGTTTAAACAAGCGTTTTGCTATTTTTTATTGTATAATTCTTGGTTTTCTATTCTCTCATGCAATTTTTGTGTCACATCTATTAAAACTTCCTCTCTTTTTTTGTCAGAGTATATGTTTCAAACTTCAAGACGTTATATTTCACAGAAACACAGAATCATTAAGGTTGGAAAAGACAACTTTAAGATCATCAAGTCCAACCATCAACCCAACACCACCATGCCTACTAAACCATGTCCCCAAGTGCCACGTCCACGCATTTTTTGAACACCTCCAGTGATGGTGACTCCACCACCTCCCTGGGCAGCCTGTTCCAATGCTTGACCACTCAGTCAAGAAGTTTTTTCTACTATCCAGTCTAATTCTCCCCTGGTGCAACTTGAGGCCATTTCCTCCTGCCCTATCACCAGTTACTTGGGAGAAGAGACCAACATCCACCTCACCACAACCCCCTTTCAGGTAGTTGTAGAGAGCGATAAGGTCTCCCCTCAGCCTCCTCTTCTCCAGACTGAACAACCCCAGTTCCCTCAGCTGCTCCTTGTAAGACTTGTGCTCCAGCCCCCTCACCAGCTTTGTTGCCCTTCTCTGGACACGCTCCAGCACCTCAACGTCCTTCTTGTAGCAAGGGGCCCAAAACTGAACACAGGATTCAAGGTGCGGCCTCACCAGTGCTGAGTACAGGGGCACAATCACTTCCCTACTCCTGCTGGCCACACTATTCCTGATACAGGCCAGAACGCTGTTGGCCTTCTTGGCCACCTGAGCACACTGCCGGCTCATATTCAGCCATCTGTCAACCAGCACCCCCAGGTCCCTTTCTGCTGGGCAGCTCTCCAGCCACTCCTCCCCAAGCCTGTAGCGTTGCATGGGGTTATTGTGACCCAAGTGCAGGACCCGGCACTTGGCCTTATTAAACATTTGCAACATGAGGTAATGTTGGGATCACTCTGCACGGCTCGACCTTAAGGAGAAGGAGCTGCAGCATTGAGAAGCTGGTAAACAGCTAGATATCTGCACGGCTCGGCCTTGAGAAGAGGGAGCTGTGGCACTGGGAAGCTGGTAAACAGCTGGACATCTGCAGGGCTCGGCCTTGAGGAGAAGGAGCTGTGGTAAACAGCTAAGAAGAAGCACTGTATAAGAAAAACAGGATGGAACCCGGACCACGTAGCAGTAACCGCAAGTAGGAGGAGTATGATAATGCAATCTTTAGGGCTAAGCCAATGATTGTAAGACAAGTATGCATAAAGTAGAACTTAGTGTATAAATATGTGTAAGGTTTTGCAATAAAGTTGAAGCTTGCTTTATCACTCATATTGAGTCGACTGCATGCCTTCCCTCGCTCGTCGCAAGTGGCGCCCGAACAGGGACCCCCATCCTTGTTTTTCACCGGACAGCGAGATCGGAGAAGCACTGGTAGCAGCGACCAGGGAGCAGAAGATCGGCGGACGCTGTCGCGGCGCGCCTGATCCGTGCTTGAACCCAGGATAATTAAGAAGGGGTTCGCCGTCCGAAAGAAGGCTACCCAAGGGAAAAGGCTGCAAAAATAATTGACTGGGTAATTAAGAAGGTCAACGTAGCGCGCAATGGAAATAGAGGTAGCATTCGAAATCTTAAAATGCTTTTTAGAAAAGCGGGGAGTAAGCCAATTAAAAGATCTGGCTGGGTTAATTGCGTTAGGGAAAGCGAAAGGGTTTTTTAAAGACCCTGAAAGTATGTTTGAAGTAGACGAGTGGCGTTCTTATGGAGATTGTTTGTGGGATCTAGTAATCGATGATGAAAAATCAGCAAAAAATTAATGAAATCTTGGAGAGATGTTATTCATTGCATGAAAAGATATAAAACTGAAAAGTGAATAGCACAGGCAACAAACACAGTATAAAATCTACGACGCTCTAGAAGTTGATCCTAGAGACATTAAAAGAACTAAAGGCAGAACGCATCGCATGAAGAAGGGGCGATGGTCAGACTCCTGCTGCATATGCTCTCTAAGAGAGGACTGAAATATGATGAATATACACTTAGAAGGCTTCTAATTTGGTGCCAAAAAGGGTACCCCCCCGATGCGTCTGTGGCGTTTAAGGCAGAGACGTGGGAGGAGATAGGAAAAATGTTATAGGAACATATTGGAAATGGAGATAAAACCACCGCAGAGTTAGTGACGACATGGAAGTTGATGTTAAACACATTAAAAGCCTTAAAGGCAGAGAGAAAAGCTGCAGCTGATATGGAGGAGGCTGTTAAACCACCTTCAACCAATCCCTTTTTAACTGAGTCAGAGGGTCCAGGACCTTCAGCGACTCCGACTGCACCTCCTGAGGTGCCAGTTGCACCGAGTAAACCGGCTGCATAGATAAGTCAGAGAAACAGATCTACGATGATGTATGTGAGGGCAAGACGGGACAACGTTGCCCAGAACAATGTACTCAGTGTTCCCCTGTGTGCCCATGTGAAAGATCAATGGGGCGAGTCTCGAAAGGAGATGGGCAAGCAGCGGAGCTAGCAACAACATGGCAATTGCTATTGGAGACTGTTTTGAAGAGCCAGGGGCTAGCAGCAGACTCTGCAACAGCTTTTGAGTTACCTACCTGGGAGAAAGCAGGGAAATTGGTGTTTGAGGCAGCCTCTAAAGAGGATCATACGGCTGCGAAAGTGTTAACAACCTGGCGATTAGTCAGAGACTCTATAAAGACGATAAAATCAGAGCGGACGGCAGCAGCAGCTGCCGCTGCCACAGCCTTGGGAGAGAAGGGAGGCCGAGCTGGGGATGGTGAGAACGAGCAACCCCCGTCCGCCCCCCCCCACCCCCCCCACCCCGCCCCGCTAACGCAACCAACGGAGGTGGCGAGTCCTCCTTGGCCCCCGCCTCCTGACCCGTGCCGCAACAGGAGGGGGCTGCCTGGGATGATCCTTCCCCCAAGTCAAGATACGACCCTGCCCAACATTGGCGAGGCATGAGACAAGAGACTTTGGCAGAGGGGGAGGGGACGGAGTGAAGCAGGTACCGGCCAGGTCGGTACGGCCGGCAGTAAGACCTGAAGATCTTGTCACACGTCCCACGGACGCAGTCAACTCCGTCGTACCACCAGCTGATGCTTTCACTCTTTTGTATGCAGAATGATGGCTCGTTGACTGTCTCAGCGGCTCTCCCCGGACGGTCAAGAGCAGGAACTTCAATATGCCATATTTGTAAAACGGTGTTGTGGGTTTGTTCTATGTCATTGTAATTATTGTCACAAATGTATCATTTCTTTTGCAGGGAATCGAAGAGTATATTTCAATTGCTTTTTTACCATTCCCTTAGCAGCTGAGGATGCGGAGAAGTTTGCCTTTACGGTACCATCGGTAAATAAAGGAGAGCTAGCAAAAAGTATCATTGGGTAGTGTTACCACAAGGAATGCAAAATTCACCTACGATGTGTCAGACATTTGTGGCATGGGCTCTAGAACCGGTGTGGAAAAAGTATCCAGATTTAATAATGTATCATTATATAGTTGATATATTAATAGCAGGGACACAATTGAATGCAGACCACATTTTACAGCACTTAGAGCACTATTTAGGAAAACGGGGTTTAAAAATAGCACCAAAAAAAAAAAAAAAAAAAAAAAAAAAAAAAAAAAAAGGGGGACCATAGCAATATTTGAGCTGGATTATTACCAGGGCAAGCGGTCCACCCACAAAAAATAAAGATTAAGGCGAAAATAGAAAATCTTTCTGATGTCCAAAAATTAATGGGGGATATACAGTGGGTTCGCAATATTTGCGGAATTACTAATGATGATCTAAGGCCATTGATGCCGCTCCTGGAGTCTTCGGTGGAGGCTCCAGAGCGACGTCAACTGAATGAGGATCAACACCAAGCTTTGCAGAAAATTACTGAGAAGATAGCCAGGTCACAGGATGTAAACCCCACGTTAGCCATTTTTCAGAATGCTACCAATTGGTGTAATTATACAACGAGCAACATCTCACACTCTACTATTGTCCCAATGAGACTCCCTAAAGGAATATTCTTGATTTGTGGTGATCGTGCATGGCAAGGTGTTCCCTCCCATTTGAGAGGTGGTCCTTACACAATGGGGCACCTAACATTGTTAACTCCCAACACTTCTATGATATTGAACCTTACCCGACGGCATAGAATAAGATGACAGATTTGAAAATATCAGGAAGAGTGCAATGACCAACTGGATTTTTGGACTGCGGACAAAACCATACTAACCTCTTTCCTTGCCCCTGGGGTCGCTGCTGCCCAAGGCTTAACCACTTTAAATAAATTGGGATGTTGGCTAGCGAAACAAACCAATGCTACTTCTGCAACACTCAGTGCTTTGTTAATGGAAACTGACTCAATAAGGCATGCGACATTGCAAAATAGGGCAGCTATCGACTTCCTACTTTTGGCCCAAGGGCACAGGTGTGAGGAGTTTGATGGCACGTGTTGTATGAATTTAACAGATACATCACAGTCGGTAACTCAACAATTACAAAAACTGAAGGACTTAACGGACAGGTTACAGACAAGTTCACTAAACCTCGAATCATAGCTGTCAAGTTTGGGCCTAAGTGGATGGTTACAAGACTTAATAAAAGGGGCAGTTGTTATAGTACTTGTTATCTTAATACTAATGCTTATTGTACCATGTTTATTGCATTGTCTACAAGGAATGGTTCAAAAGGTAGTAAAGAATGCTTGGCTAGCTAATAACTCAAACAAGTATCTTACACACCCAATGAATGAGCTTTGTTAGATAATCACGCTCAAAACAAAAAGGGGGAGAGACTACCACATTACCCTAAGAACGTTTGAATAAAGCCTTATATGTGTTAAATTATTTGCGGAAGGAGAAAGGACCTTTTCAACTGCTAACCAGGGGACGAGGTTGACGGTGGTGGCTGTTTAAAACCATGGGTAAAACCATGGGTAACCCACTTTGCAGGTGCCTCGAAGTGGGTGAGGCCATGGGTGGGGCAGTCGCCATCATCATCGTTGGACACATCATGACACTATCAGGTGTCATCGCAATCTGGATGCCACCTCAGTCAAAAGAAAATGTAGGGGTAAATCACACTGAAATTTGCGGTATCATGAGATGAACGTGGAAAGCTTTTGAGGCAAAGCGTTCTATAACTACAAATGCTTTGGTAAGATATAATATTGGTCTTCATAGCCTTATACAAGTACCTTTTTTCTATCACTAGGAGTAGTTTATATCACTAGAAGTAGTACAGCTAGAATTGTTTTGCTTTGTAATATTCTGCTATTGACTTAAGCATAAGTTGATATGTGACTGCTGAGTTATGAAAAAATGCCGTGTGAACAAAGCCTACGAACCAATAGACGGGATGGCTGTGGCGCGTGCAGCACGTCTGGCCAGCGGGCGCATACGCCATAGGCTCCCTGTGTTAAAAGGTGACAACTGAGGCGAGTTCCGACACTCGCTGGCCACGTGTGTCGAAACTCGTTCCTCTACAAATGTGTAATACCGGGATTTCCTGAAGGGCAGTGGGCTGGTGTACAGCAAGGCCACCGTTGCCTCCGTGGGGACGCCCACGTAAAGCTGGCACCTACCAACTGCTGGGCTGAGTTCGCGGCACAGGACGATACAAGAATGTACAGAGGGTCCATCTTCCTCACAGTCCTTGGTTTGCAAATGATCCATCAGGTTTTGTTTATACAAAAACAAAAAGGGGGAGATGTTGGGATCACTCTGCACGGCTCGACCTTAAGGAGAAGGAGCTGCAGCATTGAGAAGCTGGTAAACAGCTAGATATCTGCACGGCTCGGCCTTGAGAAGAGGGAGCTGTGGTAAACAGCTAAGAAGAAGCACTGTATAAGAAAAACAGGATGGAACCCGGACCACGTAGCAGTAACCGCAAGTAGGAGGAGTATGATAATGCAATCTTTAGGGCTAAGCCAATGATTGTAAGACAAGTATGCATAAAGTAGAACTTAGTGTATAAATATGTGTAAGGTTTTGCAATAAAGTTGAAGCTTGCTTTATCACTCATATTGAGTCGACTGCATGCCTTCCCTCGCTCGTCGCAAGGTAAGGCTTTCCGAAGTGCAGTTAGACGCTGGACGTGGAAGACTGCACCACAGCTTCAAGTCCTGCCTGAAGGCTTTGTTGTCCAGGAAAAGTGGCAAAGAGAGGGAACAAGTTGTGGTTTCACCCCAAAGTACGCAGTCACTGCTGCTCCCGGCAGCTCCCCACAGCATCGTTTACAACCCATGGCCACACATATGCCCTTCATACAGCCACAGTTCCACAGGCGACCTGTATTCACGCTTGCCGTGGGTTTTGAGTGGAGCAATCTTTATGGAGACACATAAGTCAGCTTCAAACACGTGACAACTTCTCTAATAGCTAGAATGCCTTTTAAAGATGTTAAACCTTCAACAATCTTTTAAACACCCCACCTTTTTAAATTAAAAAGAACAGTGGTAGATACTTTTTTGACACTAATTTAAAATTTCTAAAATGCAGGTATGTATATACACACACGTACATATATGTACTTTGCATCTGCACATTAGGAACTCCCGCCTGTCACGCATCTTCTCTTTCTGCATTTTGAATGAACACAGCGGGGTGTTTTTTTCTGGTATTGTTTTTCTTTCTGTTTAACTAGAAAAACTAATTCATTGAGCCCCACTTGTGGTGCTCAGTTCTCTTTCACACAAATAAAATGGTATTTGGCAGTTCTCAAACATTCAGTGACAGTAGAATTTTTATGTTCTATTCTTCATATTTTATAGAATGAGAATACTCTGGATTATTGTCTGTTACATTATTATATAAAACCCATTTAACCTGAAATCCAAATGACAATCAACAATGATAACCTATCCCTGCTGAAAAGCAGCACAACTACTAATGCTGCTCGTGGGGTGAGTTGGCTGCAGGGGAAAGCAGCAGCAGAGAAGGAATTCTGTTAATGGAAGGAAGAGTGGAAAACAGAGAACGAAGCTCGGGAAGGTCTTACAGAAGACTCATGGAGAAAGTATATAAAATTAAGAAAAAAAAAATCTCATACTCCTCCTTTGTTTAACTGTTGCTGCTGAATGCATAGCCTGTGGGACAAACTGGTGCCTGACTTAACTACAGAAAATTGATAGCAGCTGCACTTTAGCAGGGTTTCGAAGGAACTATTTCCTGACTTGGGTATCTGTGTAACATATCTCCATACACAACTTAGCTTAATATATTCTCCAACAGATAAAGCATGGCAAGTCAAGGAACCTGAAAGAGTTTATTTTAATTTACCAGAAAGGCATTAAAAGTAAGCCACCATTTGGTATTCTTGTCAGTTCTTTATTGGTTTTCATCCTAAAGACTAGCACATTTACAGCATACGTGGATTGGATGAACTAGAATATATAAAACAGTAGCCATATGTTTATGATATATTAATACTGCCCAAAAACAAATAAATAAAAATATTTCAATGCACAAAGCTTGGCAAATACAGTTGTGTTGGGACAAAACAGTGTTGTATTATACAATAATTTTACATGTATAAATGAGACAAAAGGCAACTGTGCTGTAGGTACTTTCACAGAACATACACAGAACATACTTGGCAACAGTTTTCTTCTTTTTTCTGCCGTATGTTTTATAATTTAAAAAATGTACTCAAAAAAGAACATTAGACAGAACTTCATTTTAAAGTAATCCTTAAATCCGCCTCTCCTGTGCAACAGAAAAGTTTACTTCACCCTTGTGAAGCGTCCTATGTGGATTGCAAGTTTCACAGTTTTTCTTTTTTGATGAACTGCTCGAGGTCTTGCTGTTCATTACGCCCTTTAAACAAGCCCATCGATGTGCATGTACTGACAATGTCGTATGTCTAAAATGTTAGCTGGACAACAAGGTTTTACATGTAAGCATACCGAAATCAGAATATTTTAAACAAAATAATGCAGTACTTGAGACTGGTATTCCGCCACTGTAAAAAGGTGAGCAAAAAGCATGCACATACAAAATTCGACAACTTTTTCTGATTAGATTGATATACAAAATAAATAAAGGATCGTTAAGCTCTAGAGTAGATCTAATGATTGTTGGCCACAGTTTAAGACAGTGGCTCTATTAATTGTTACAATAGACCTCTTGTTATTTTCTTCTGAAGCTGAACATCTGAAGATTTTTAGTGTAACAATACAGGACTTAAAATATAATTAACTATGTTTGAAATATACAAAATAAAATTATCAACTCATAAAAACTAAGAGTTTAGTTTATACAAAAATAAATGTAGCATTTAATAATGGGCCAGGGACTGAAGGCTGAGCAGAACGAATGGAGTAACATATTTAAAGAGATCCCACTGAAAAGTTTTTCACCATGTATTTGTTTACAGATTAGCAACAAATAAGATAAAATCAACACTTATTTATTAATTGGTGAACAGGGTTTGCAAAATTTCCAAGGGACTGTTCTACTATAGATGATTTGTTCAGACCTGAGATAGGTACTACAATACATTGATTTTGCACAGAATTCAGTGTTTTGTTATCCTAGGGAGACTGAAATAATGGTAACCACCTAGCTCAGCAGAACTCTCTGACCTGCCTTTGTGACGTGCTGCTCAGTGGTAAAACTGCAAAAAGCAAAATGCAAAAACTGCTAGACCTGTAACCCCCAAACCGACATGGGAGCAGAATGAACATGACTGATTGATAGAGCAGTGACAGCACAGACAAACATCAGTGAGAGGGAGAAAGAAATCAGAAAACAGCCATATACTTACCTGGCTGTTGCTACTCTCACAAGAATAAATGGGCAGATTTTTCTATTCTAAAACTTAAATCCTTAGAAATCAAAAAGGAAAGGGCACAGTGTGCTGAACGAAGCTAGCTAGAGATGACTTAATCCTGTTAAAATTTGGAAATTAATGTTTAGCTCCTTTTTAACAAGGTATCTTAGCTTCAAAGGCATTCTTTGGGAGATTATTTCCAAGGAGATCTGCTGAACATTTTCTATCAAATGCTAGCGAGCTGATCACCTTAGCCATAGGCTAGAACACGTCTGTGGTTCTCACCCGTTAGCAGTAGCACGTGAGCAGTTCCTTTCTACCAACAAAGGGCATCGCTACCTTCCTCAGAAATACCCTGAAAACAGTCGTACTTCCCCCGGGATTCTGAACATCTGCCCAGGTAAAATGCAAAGGTAAACAGAAACCAGTTTTGGTTAGGGACTAACAGGGAGGCGTTGGGCACTTGGAGCAATTTTGTATTGACATACAAAACTGATATGGAAGAAAATATCAAACACCAATCAAAAAAAAAAGTAACACCCCACCCCCCAGATACTACTGCTTACAGTCCAGAAGTGATATAAAAAGCCATGGGTAAAAATGTTTTAATTATTCTATGATACCATGGAACATACTGAACATGTCATGTGCAACATCAGCAACTTGCTTGTCGTGCTTGCCTTATAGCGGAGAAGGGCGGGGGGAACCTGTTGCTGACATTAACGGTTAAGCGTCACTATGTTTCTGAAATACTTTTTAAAATCAGTTGTGTGCCCAAGTCCTTATCTGCCAAAGGTGACAGGAATTTGTTTTATTTGGACAGAACTACCAACTAGGCCTCCTCTGCCTGGCCTTTTATGTATTGTTAATTTCATAGATGAAGATGGCATCCTATATACAGTAAAACAATTTATACTCCTGGCTTTTATTGTGCTGATTTTTATTTTGAAATGTTAAACTTCTGTTTCTTGATTGTAACAATGCATTCTATAGTTATTAGGCTGTCTAGGATCCAATCCCTTTTTATTTACAACTTTTGAGTTTTACTCTCAGTTTTAAAAAGTTTATGAAAAGCTCAATCCCAAGTCAACTCAGTATAAAAAGATGTTATGTGAAACAGCTGCCTAAATGCCGTTCCTAGAGTCCTTGCCCATCCAGGAGATACCTAGCTATTTGCATATAGGTAATTATTAAGTAGGACAATATCTGTTCATCTTACATACACTGAAGGCTAATTTAAACGGGCAGAGAGTCATCACACTATTCTCAAGCTAAGATGTCAGAATAATTGTTACTATAGGTTCCAATTCTGTAAGTAACATGCTCTGCATAACCTAGTGAAACGTACAAAAAGGTTATTTATCTCTTCTGGATGACAAGATCATGTATTAATCTAGAGTGTATCCACATGTTTTAATGGAACAGCGATTAAAGGACATAGTATGCTTATGTTTCAACTTTTCCATAAGTTCCTTCTGGAGGCCTGTAATACTTTGGGAAAGCCTTCAGTTGCAGGGAATTAAATGCATACTTGCGACATCCAACATTCTTCATTGTATTTTCTCGCCGACAACCCTCACTGGGGAAAAAAAACAAGCACAAAAAATGACAGCAGTAAAAAGGAAAAAAAAAAAAAGACTTAAACTAAGATGAAATGAACTGGTTATTTTATAGCATTAAAAAAAAGTTGGTTATATTTAATGAGCGTTTAATTAATTTGCCACTGCAAATATTAAAAATGATGACTCATCATACAATGCTAGTAAGAAGCACACAGAATGGACACATGCTATGTCTGATTGCTAGTTTTGCATTTCTAAAAAGCAGCAGCGCATCTAGTGAAAAAGTTCTTTCATGACGGTTTCATGTATTTCAGGGTACACTGTTGTGGAGTTCACATGCCGCTTCATTGCACAAGGGATCCCAAGAGATTGCTTAAAAGCACTTCTGCTAATTTATTACTATATTAAGCCGAAAAACTGCTGATGTCTCAATAAGAGCTTTAAATTAACTTTATTGTTCCCTGTATGTCAGTATTACCGGTACTTACTTAAATATGAGAGCTGATACAAAAATAACGACTTTCCAGTTATCTCTGCATGCATAAATTAACTTGAAAAATAAACGTACTCTAAAAAAAATCATCTTAATCATGAAATAACAGCTTTGGGTGCAAAAAAGATTGGCTGTGTCGGCAGTCATCACCCCAATAAAACAAAGCTGTGCAGAATTTAATTTTTATCCAGTGTTTTGGTGCAACTGCCCCACATTAGAAGGAGGTTCTGTGCTACAATAAAAAACTACTCCAGTTATAAGGCTTCTTTACACTTGTAAATCTACTTCAGAGTTCCTTTGATTATATCCAAATACAGATGTACAAAAAGAAAGCAGTATCTTTTAAATACATATAATAAATCAGTTTAGGCCTGCAGGAGAATGTCTCTCCCCGATAGAGAACTGAAACCTAAGCAATGATTTTAATACCAGAACTTCATGGCAAAGTGTACAGTACACCATCTTATTGTGGAAATGTCACGACATTCCTGTCCTGGAGATGGCTGCAGCACCTGTCAGGTAAACTGTGGTCGTCTGAAAAGGAGGGTTTGGATTCTGGTTCAGCTTGAAAGCTCTCTGCTCGTACCGACCTCACCGTTCTTCTAATTTTGGTTCATTAAACTGACTGTAACTGTGTTCTGTATGTACCACCCAGTTTAACTTCATAAAACACATTGTAACGTCTTGCTCTAAGAAACACTTTAAGTTTGAAATTTGGCTCCGGAGCATACTCTGTGACTGCCTTTTATAGAACGGATCGTACATGATGACACTACTTTTACGTCCATGTTTTGTGTTTTACGGAACCCTCTCCCAAAGGCTGTTGCAGTCAAATAGATTCGTCAAAAATTTGCACAAATTATAGTTCAGCGTACTAATAAAAACCAGTAAGTTTAAATAGCATGTATGAGATGCCAGATGAGCTTTTTAACTCCAAACTGAACCATTCTGTTCATAATTCATTCCACTGCATCTGATCATTGCACATGTCCCTCTATGGCACAGATGAGCCACAGAGGCGGTGGCAAAGATGTATTTCATGTGCCACGTTTCTTCTGCTGGAGGCACGAAAGCAACGGGCACTACAGCATTTTAAAGCTGAATGCCTGAACGAAAGCACAGACCAAGCTAAAAAAGAAAAAAAGATGAAAACTTGTCCCCACCATAGTTTAAGAAAAAAAAGAAAAAAATGACATTGTTTTCAAAAAGCCTAGGCTTTCATTCTAGATGAATTTAAGAGTGGTCTTACTGCAACCCTTGTGTCAGTCACGAGCAAAGCCTTCATACTTTATTTAAACAGGTTCATAATCTCGAGGAGTTCGGTGGAGATACACCTACTAAAGTTACTTTCACGTCTTCTTAGACTGAACCCAGGATGCTCATCATATTGCAAGAACAAGGCCACAGTCCAACCTGACGTTCGTTCACTTTGTAAAAAGGTAGATTTTGGTACCCATAGCAAATGAAGCAGTGTTAATCAGAATGAAGAGATGATTTGTACGGAGACACAGTGCTAATAGATATCAGCACAGGACGTGGATATGTCCAATACCATCATACGATGATTTTAAATCTCACCAGCGGTAAGGATTTACCTAAATTTATTGCAACTAAATAGGATACATGCTTAAATAAATAAATATAGAGAGATACACGTGTGTGTGTATCCTTCTGTTTTTTTTTTTTCTTTTAAAAACAAAATTGGAAAAATAGTGAGGAAAAATACCAGGAGACAGTGTACTGTACAGTCTGATTTCATGAAGACACAAATATAACCACATACTTTTTTTTTTAGTTAGAATATTCACCAAATGTAGGATTTTATCCTAATTTTTATTCTAACTGTGCTTTTTTCTTTTTTTTTAAGCTTACCTCTCTCAGAAGCTTCCAAATTCCATTAAAATTGATAATAAAAGCTGTAGCTACCTATGTTTTTCGAGCGAGTTAATAATAGTAGAAAATAGAAATCACAGTACTAGTAGAGTTCTCCTCAGAAGCCAAATTTTCTGTAATCTCAGGCACCAAGAGAAGTAAAACCCTTTATGAACGTAGCAAACTACATTAAATGAGGTTAGGATTTTTGATCAGCTATTGCTATTGACAAGCTCTGCCAGACCACTGCATCAATGAAATCTTTCAGTTTAAATAGGCCTCTCCCAGTTTGATGTATACATAAATGATGAGCCGATTTCATCTGCACGTATTCTGCGTGACTAAACTAGGTAAGCTGCTTTAGTCTCACCACTTAAATAAATGTTAACTTACCATCATTCGTTTATCTCAAAGTCACTATCAACATCATAATTTATTAAAGCTGTCCAACACTTAAAAATAGAAATAACAGTAATATTTAGTCTAGTGTAATAAAAACAAAGCCCAATGGAAAACCTCAAGCCCACCTACTAAAGGAGCTAACTGATACCTCCCTCTTCTTGCCTGAAATATTAAAGACCAGTATCTTTAACTTCTAGGTTGACAATGACCCTATTTCAGAATAAGTTCTATAACAGAGCACCTGAAACAGATAATGGATCATTAGCAGGCTAATGCCAATTATATCCTCTTCCTAACCACAAGTCATTCTCTTTATGTCTTTAATACATTACAAAATGCAGATCTACAAATAGAATGAAATAATTCTGCATGCAGTGCACCGCAAGTTGTTTTTTTGAGTGGGTACACTCATCTATTAGAACATACTTAACCATGAGAAAGGAACAAGACTATGTTTCTACAAACTGTTTAGTAATGTAATTTGGATATTATGCTTCAAAATGAAGGTAGAAATTTGTTTATTTCTTTAAATAAATTTCTTACAATTTTTTATAAACCCCACCCATGTTTTTATTTTTCTCCTCATACCTCGTAAAAATGAAAGGCAAGATTAGCATACACCTTAAATATACAAAAAGATACAAATTCTTTTCAGACAGAGTTCCTTTCTCTGGAATACATGAAACAAGTAACACAAAACTATATTTGGTAAGAGATCTTCAGGCCGGCTAGAGTAATGAGGTAACAGGCCAATGTCAGACTATGTTACAAGCACTGAAAGCAGAACAGTAATTTAAAGTTTCAATACACTTATTTTTGATAAAATAATTTTATGTATATTTACAGTTTAGTACAATAGAAACGTAAAATTGTAAGGCATAATAATAATTCTTGGCAGACAATGCTATGACATATTCCTTTGTCCAGCAGGTACCAAGTGGCAATACACATTTAAGCACTTTTTTTTTGTTTTTTGACCTTATCTTCACTTGCAACGTAATCTGGCCACCAGGTATGCTATGCTTAGAAACAGCCACACAATCAGTAAATTGGGGCTGAGAGCTAGTAAAGGAATAGAGTAGAGGAGGCTGGGATCTAGTCTGAAATCTCGGATGGGCACCAAGCCACTCAAGTTCTTCTGGGTGACTACCTCCCGTGTTCCAATGCTGTGAAAAGGAAGAAGGTTGGGAGGAGGGAAAATAAAACAGAAAGGAAGATGGACATGCAAATGAATGTATAAAAAGAGATGGCAACACAAGATGGTCAAGAAAATGAAAAAACATGGAAGAAAGCACAACAGAACCAGAAGATGAAGTAAAGAAAGAGTGGAAAAACATCTCAAAAATATGTATCAGCACAATTACAGAAATAAGGAGAGGGAAAGAGAATAAAAGAGAAAAATAAGAAAGAAGTACTGTAGTCTACTGAAAATAAACACATGTAGGTTGAACAGAAATGGTTTTCCATGTTCATTCTTTCAGATTACCAAGCAATAATATCCCATGCTGCTCTGCCATGCTTCTGCATGCTGCAAAGAAGTGGAGCTCTGAAAAGCAAGCTGAACATGAATAACCATTGTAGTATTTGACCCTTTCAAACAGCTTCCCATGTAGGCTGCAGTGAAATAATTTAACCTCTTAACTACCTGCTCAATATGTAAACAAAAAAACCCATCCCACCCACTTATTTTTCTGCTTCAACATGAATTCAAGTGTGTATCAAATATGCTTTCCGAAACGCATGTTTCTGAAGTGCCTCAATATATGCATGTGAAGGGAAGACACACTGCACAGCCCACCTCATTATGCCCCTGCTTCCTCCATTGCTTGGAGCACCAAAGGCCTGCGGTGGAGAACACCTCTTCAGCTAACCCGCGGCTTTGTAGTGTGGTGTTTCATTTTGCGTCACTCTTATACCCTGTGCAGTTCAACTTTATTTTTAGCTTACGAAGCAACAACTAAATGCAACCTGCGAGCCTGATCCTGTTAGAACAAGTGCACTCACTCCATCCATAAAAGGTGATACATAACCTTGCTGGTTGCATGGCAAGGTTAGGTAACCAACACACAATGTCTTGGAAGACATCAAAGATACTCTGGAGGTGGTAAAAGAGAAAAATAGCCTTCAGATGCTGGCGACACTTCAAGTCAAATGGAATTAGGTGGGCTGGGAACTAAACCAACTATATTTGTGATCCAGATTAACACATTGAAACCGGTGATCAAAATATGTTTTCACTCCTGGTGCCCAACCTGGGTAAGAGCAGATTGAATCTGTGATGCCTACAAAACCCAATTATTTTTGTAAGAGCAGGGATGTGTGTGTGTGATCAGGAGAATGAGTAAGTGGAAAGCTAATGCTGACTGGAAAGTGGTGGATAAAGGCTCAACAGAATAGTCTGGAGGAAGAAAAGTGATTTAGGATATAGATAAGGCAGTAAAACAATGGGAGAGGGAAAGAAGGAAGAAAGGCTCAAAATTACAAGATGATGTTATGAACATCACATGCCACATCTCTACCAATAAAAATTAATATCAAGCTACTCAATTTTACACAAAGACATATGCACAGACACATACAGTGGGAATGGAGGCAAGAGCTGGAAAGTGCTTTCCTTGTCACTGTTGGCCCATGTAGATGCTTCCACCTGAGGGGTGAAAAGTCACCTTTTGGAAACACCAAATATACCAAATTGTACAGTGTCTTAAATCAAAACATTCATTAGCAGACTACCTCTAGGAGAGGACCAGAGTAAAGAGACAAAGCAAATTCCCTGCTAATCCATCTTGCATTTGGGAATCTTCTCTGTGAGGAGAGGCCAGGGCTGCCTTGTGCTGGACACAGCTGGTTCCAGCTGGCTCAAATGGACCCACCATAGGCACGGCTGAGCCCCTCAGCCAGGCTGGTGGTGCCTTGGGGAAGGTGTGCGTAAGAAAAGGCAAAACACTGCATGGCAGTGAGGAGTGATGGGAAAAGATGTGAGAAAGCCCTGTGAGCATCGAAGTGAGGGAAGGAAGGGAGAAGGTGCCCCTGCTGGGGCAGCGATTCCCCTGCAGCTGTGGAGATGACCATGGCGGAGCAGATATCCACACTGTAGCCTGTGGAGGACCCCATGGTGGAGCAGGTGAGTATTTCCTGAAGGAAACTGGAATCCATGGAGAGCCCTTGCAGGAGCAGGTTTATCCTGAAGGACTGCAGCCCATGCGAAGGACCCATGTTGGAGTGGGGGAACAGTGCAAGGAGGAAAGGAGCAGCAGAGAGGAGTTGTTACGGACTGACTGCAAACCACCATTCCCCATCCCCTGTGCACTGCTCAGTGTGGGGAGGAGGTAGAGGAGCTGGGAAGGAAGGATTAGGCCTGGGACAAAAGGGGTTGTGAAGGGAAGGTGTTTTAATTTTTGTCTTCGTTTCTCACCATCCAAATCTATTGTCAATGAATTAATTTTCTCTAAGCTGAGTCTGGTTTGCCTTTAACAGTAACTGGCAAGGGATGTCCCTGTCTTTATCTCAACCCATAATCTTTTTCATCATATTTTCTCCCCCTGTCCTGTTGAGGAGAGGGAGTGAGAGAGCAGCTAGGTGGGCATCTGGCAGGTGGCCAAGGCCAGCCCACCACAATTTTATGCTTAAAGCAAGTCAATCAGTGAAGAAATAATCCAGCCAAGCTTTTCATCATGGCTGTTTTATTGCATTGACTCTCAGAGCTTTATTATGTAGTCTTTTTAGTCAATACCATGGCAGCTAGAAAAGATTATTTCCCTCAGCTCATTTCAATCTGCTTTTCAAGAGCCCCTATCAGAGACAGCTCTTCCCTGCTGGCTGAACTGCTTGTGTTGCAACTTCCTAATTGGTTTAAAGAAAATGAGCTGGGCTACCTTAAAAGTGTAAAGGATTTTGCTGCCCAGGCTGATTTTGACTGAAACTGGTTTAGAGCATTTACATACAAACAGCTCCACTGGTGTATCTGACAGGACAGCAATCTGGTAAGGGGAGGGAGGGCAGGGAGTCACAGGTCTAGCGGCGAGTGTTGGCACTGCTGCGAATGGAGGAGGCTACGTGATCCAGTTGGACTTTGACTCTTGAACTGTCTTTACTGGCCAGCTAGTCATTTCCTCTGTAGCTTGGACTTCCAGACATATCATCAAGATTTTCCTGTTTGTAGGCTGTGATTTGGGACTGGAAAAGCTGCAACTTATTTACAGAAAAGTGAGTTTATTCTATTAGAATATTTGTTTCTAAGGTGAAAGCCACAAACTTGTATCTGTGAATTTCTACAACAATCTACAACAAGCACTCAATGTTCTCACCCTGATGTCCATGCTCACTGAACATAATTATCATGGGTACATAATTATCACAAGACTAGGAAGGATAGGAAGTCCCTGAGGATGAGTAAGTGGGAACTAACACCTTTGAAGACCAACATCACATGGAAGAAGAGGGTGCTTGCTTAATTTTTCAAGAACAGTGTAAGCAAGGATGCTTTCCTTCTCTGGAAAGCTACCAGTAGCGAAGAGATGAAATACTTTGAGTCCCACAATTTAATGGTACTTCTTCCCTGTCCTTCCAATTCCCCCAGAAACTTCAGAAGTCTTCAACACTGAACTAAGCCTTCCTTTTCCACTACAGTTACACAAATAAAAGATCCAAGTTAAAAGAAAAAGCAAGTTTTCTAAATGCCCTGGAAGTAATTTGCTACCCTTTCACTTCCTATGTCTGTCATCTAGGTCAGGTCATCCTGTCCAGGCTGAAATGGGTTTGGAAGTATTTGTTCCATAATTATATCTCTCTCATTAAGCTTTGTTAATTCTGTGCCATTGTTGCTGAGCAGAATTGGCAAGTAATTTTAAAAACACAACTACCTACCCCAAAGAGCAATGAGATGTGAGGAAGAAAGAATGATGGGCTTGAAGAATGGTCTAATCTTAGTATTCCTTCAGGACTAGTCAGTATTTGTTCTGCACAATCTCTCTTAGTCAAAGATTTAACAGAAGAAGAGAAAGTCACATCTTTCACCTGTCTCTGATCATATCATAGAATCATAGAATGGTTTGGGTTGCAAGGGACCTTAAAGATCATCTAGTTCCAACACCCCTGCCATGGGCAAGGACACCTTCCACTAGACCAGGTTGCTCAAAGTCCCATCCAACCTGGCCTTGAACACTTCCAGGGATGGGGCATGATGTTGCTAGAACACAAGAGACAGAGGTTTTGATTTAATTGGCCCTCTTTCAATATCTCTGTGTAGGTCAACATAAAGCAACGTGTTTCTTGGGTCAATATTTTATCTGATCCTGTGTTACATTAAATTGATAGTCTGAAGGTCCAAAACAATGTTATTAACCTCTGTCTCTACTGTGTCCAAGACTGCATGAAAAAAACCATTAACTCCATAACTAATTTAAAGAAAGTATACTAGTACTATACTCGTTCTGGTTTTATTCTTACTAAAGAAACTGTGCAACAAAGCTTTTTTTCTTTCAGATGTCTAAGTCAACAAGTTGCATAATTTAAATAAAGATATTTGAGAGCCACGTAGCTCCATGTTAAGTTAATAACTTCTCCCTCACAAATCTGTTCCAAGGTTTGTTTCTAATACCAGGGTTTAATTAGTCTTTGAATGCAGTTTTCGGGTACTATACTAACTCTGGAACAAAGCAGCAAAACGTGCAGCAAAAAAGTGAAAATAAAAAAGTCCAGTGACATCAATTAGATGTAAATATAAAAACCAAATTATTAGTGTAAGAGGCTGCAAGTGTTACTATATGAGACATTTTCCTTCCAGGTAACTGAAGAGTAAGAAAGGGTCAAACAGCAAAAACATACAGAAAGGATAAGAGAATTGAACACTCTAGAAAATTTGGTGAAAAGACACACAGTACAGTACATTCAGTAAGAGTGAATGTTGAAAAACAGGACTGAACAGCATTGTTGAACTACATCGATAAAGACTAAGGCTAGATTTCTTATCCTTTCTTTTGGTATGTGAGTTACGGAGTTTTCCAGCAGTGCTTGAAGCAAGGCATTGAACAACAGTAAACAGGTTTGTGGGGTTTTTTTAGTACAGTATTTAATTCTGCAAACATCTCTGCTGCTTCAGAATACAGAACATCATTATATTGATACGACAACAGCACACTGACACGTTGTGATGAAATTTGGTTGCTGTACTGTGAAACACTCATACTGACATTTCGCCCAGTGAGCAGTGTTTCGGTGCTAAAGAATACACGTGGCAAACCAGTACAAACTGCAGGTGTCTGTGTTTCGAAGAACAAAAGACAGGTCACCCCTGAGAAATCTTCCTGATCTAGAACTAAGAAACCCAGTGCTATGACAGTTAAAGTAACCTCATCATTAAACAACTTTCAAAGCAGCACCAGTTTTCTGTTCTGTAAGCTCAGCATTCATTGAAAACACATTTTTATATGCTCCTCTGAAAACTCCTGATGCACTACTGAAAACTAATGCTCCTCTGATCCAAATCCGGTAACAACCAGCTTTAGCATATGCAACTCACTAATACATGCAAGGGAGGGATGAATTCTAGCAGCCAGTTTTGCAGTTTTCTGGCTTTATTATACTTTTTTTTTTCCCTTTTGATAGAAACAGAGACCACTGCTCCTCTGCAGTTTGCATGGTTCCTCATTTAGGAGTAAGTGACACAGTCAAACTCTTACCTCCTCATACACTCCAGAGCCTGGGTGAAGACCTGTGGAGCCATTCCATGTTCATGCTGTAGGATCAAACACTGCTCTAGGGTGACTGACATGGCAGTCCTATCCTTGGCACTTTTACAGCTTGTAAATCGAACACCATTTAGTCTGCGGCATATCTAGAAACGGGATATACAATTCATCATTCCTTCTTCATGCACAACCTTCTGTAAGAGAACACACCTGTACTACATCTCCTTAGAGAGACACAAACGCTGTGTAGGACTTTGATGTCAAAAGCAGTCATCGCTGAGAGTGATTAAATGAAAATTTCATTTCATGAGTTGCAGGGAAAATACTGATGTGGAAAATACATTTTATCTCACCATGTCTCATTCTAGTGGAGATTTAACCTGGCGGTATTTCCAAGCTACATGCAAACAAATGAAGAAATTTGAACATAGCGGTAATAAAAAAGGGGAAAATACATATGCATGCAGAAAATCAACTGAACTATGCAGAGATGCTTAGATTAATAAATACCTCAGCAGCTTGCCAAAGGATATCAACATTCTTATTTTTCCTTGCATGTACATTTTGTCCCAGAAATCTTAACAGTTCAGGCAGGCACGTCTGACTACGAGATCGAGGTAGACCTATAAAACAAACAATACCAATTCTACTTGTTTATCTCTATTCAATACTTTTACAAAGATAAGTTACATGGAAAATGTTCCTATATGCCTGTTGCAAACACAATCATGTTTTCTTGAAACTATCAAAGCTTGCAATAATTAATGCAACTCTTAATTACTTAGTACCACCAACAAAACAAATTCAAGTTTTAATTAAACTCAACTGGAAATATACATTCAGGTTATTTAAAACTACAGGGGCTCAGAATCTGATAGCAATATAGTAACAGAGTGAACAAAGGGAGGAAGACTGGTACAGTATCTTGGTTTGTGTGTCACACATGTACTTGACATCACACACTCTTCAGAACTGTATATAAACATGTACTGCCTGTATTATCGCTCCTCAGAGGCGACAGGGTATCATGCATGTCTCCACAGAAACCCTGAAGAGATAATTTTATATTCTGCTCACATTTTCAATTTTAAATTTGCAAGTTGGCCAGTTTTCAGTTACAAGAAACACCTTCTGATCGGACATCTCAATCCTATGATATGTTTATTAGTATTTCACTAAGTGTAAATGAATCAGTTGAAATTTTTCAATATTTCAGAGTGCTTTCAATACTTGTCTTACATGCTCAAAGTGTTACACATCATCTCTTACACCTATAGGAAGACACCCAAAACCAATCAATAACAAGTATTAAATAGGTCGTCTTTTTTTTTTTTAAGAGGTAACTAGAAAGGACAGCAACTAAGGTTGTGAATGGATAAATAACACAGTATGCGCTGTTAAAAAATGGCTATGTGACAAAAAAAATCCCACATGGGTGATAGATGAGGTTTTATTTTTGGACCATATCTCTTCCCACAGTGAATAGTATGTTAGCTATAGCTGGTCTGCTCTGCTTGAACTCTACACCTAGAAAGAATGTCATACCTGTAAGCAAAAAGAGGGCACAGACCACCTCCCCAAGTATTTCTAAAGACACGGACTGACCTTTAAACCTCCTGAACCTGCTCTACTTAGTACTAATGTATTAAAATAGAGTTACATAATTTCTTGGAGGTTACTAATGCTGGTATATCATCAACATTTTAACAACTAACATGAAGCAAACAAATTAAAAAAATCATCCTGAATTGTGCTGTTCAAGCAAATTTGCCATTGATTACCAAATACTTACAATCATCAGGCAAAACTTCCTTGAACTGCTCAAAATACGAATTCAACCGCACTAAGCTTTCCATGTTAATTACTTCTTGCAGTGAGGTGTCTCCAAACCTTTAAAAGGTGAAGGAAGGAACAGTTAAGCCCAAGGTAAAAGGTTTCTCCTCTTCTTTGAAACAACTGGCACTTGGCAATATGACTACCAGAAAACAGTTTAAAGATTCATCCCATGAAATTCCTAACCATTCAAATGCAGAGTAAAGTGTAACAGGGAATGCTGTAGTGATTCATTACAGAAAAAGAAAATATATGAGTGTGAGGGGAAAAGAGGAAAGATGAAAGAAAAATCTTGTAGAAAATAGTACTTAAAATTCTTTGGCTTTTGTGTCTCTCTTTCAATATTAAATACCCATCTGGTAAATAATTTTGCCAAAATTCAAACTTTTAATAATGGATTTACTAGCTTAGTTCATAAGCTAATAATAAGCATAACATCAGTAGACAGGATTGAGAACTTTGATTTTAGATATGTAAATGAGAAATACGGATCTAGGAGTAATAAACCATGAATGTAATAAATATTGTCAACAATGCCATGATTCAGCTCATCTAACTATATCTACATACATACATATGCACACAGAGTGTTGACATCTGTAACTATGCTAGTCACCTTGGGCTCCCTTTACAGGCAGCAGAGGACAACAATAACTGCTGGAATGCCTTTGTTAGACTTTTTCTAGTTGTCCACCATCATATTGCACACTCCACCCTGGTACCAAGGCTGCTGTCACAACATGCATGTGCCTAATTTCACTGGAGCCCTCCATTAGAGCAGTGCTCTGTCAACATATCCTTTACAGGATATGGCCATAACAGAGGGAAGCTCTGGTGGCTCTTCCAAAGCTGAACAGTTTCCCTAGCAAATATAATTACATAATTATGTTTTTCAGCTTTACAAGAACAGCGTTGCATTACATAAGCACTGCAATGGTTTGTTAAAACAAAGGTCCATCTAGCCCATTATCCTGTTTTTTGACAGCGTCCAGAAGAGGGAGTCCAGGGGAGTGCAAAACCAAGAGGGCAAATACACAGTCATACTCAGTCGCCAGTTATTTATTATTTCTTTATTTTATATTTATTATTATATTTATATATCCAGATATATTATATCCAGACACAGAGGTCTCAAGTCACAAGCAGCACCTCTGTGTCAAATAGCACATGATTGACTTCCTCTTCTAAACCACATAAACCTGCACTAGACTCAAACCCATGAAGTAAGGAGCTCCACAGCTATGTACCATATAAAGAAGGACCTCCTTTTCTTTGCTTTGCGTTTGACAGCTTCATTTACTATTCCCTTGGTCGTGTATTGGAGAAACTGAATCACTGTTAGTAATGCAACTGTGCAACTCCGTAGAGACATACTTCCATCAGAACAGGAGATTGCTGAACTGCCTCTAAGGTTGAGCTTGAATGACTGAATACGTACTTCTCTGCTAGGGTTTGCTGCTCATTGATTCCCACATTGAAAAGAACAGGCTGAACCCTCAGTAACATGCCACTTTGAATCTCTCGCGGCAACAAATCAAACAAGGCGCTTGGCAAAGGGATCCTCACATTAAATCCATCGCTGCAAATAAATAAATAAGCAGTGATTAGACATAAAGATCAAAAAGCTACATTCCGAGAATGTAAAGAGGGATAACAACCAGAACATAATACAACTATTAAAAATAAGTATCAGTCAAAACTGAGGACTTTAAGGAACTGCCACAGCTTGCTCCTAATTAGAAAAGCTATTCTAGTTCAAACCTGCAGCAACCTGTAATATTGATATTACATCTTGATGGACGTTTCAATCAGATTACCAATTTCCTGACAAAAGCTGATTTTGCTCTGCTCATCAATACTGCAGCTCTTGTGCAACTTGGGTAGAAAAAGCCAAATTTGGGCATGTCCCCATTTCATCAAGAGTAAAGTATATTTGATTTCAAAGTGATGATGCACATGCATAAAATGATCCATTTTTTGATACAGTAAGTAGTATTGACATTTCTGAGCAGAAGGATAGAGGCAATGATAGTAGTGACCCAAGCATAAATTGAAGGGGGAGCTAACAAAAGCACTGATACAGAAACTTATGACTCAGACCTACAAGCTGTTCCTGCAGCACAACAGGTTACCTTGGGTCAGATGGGCTACAGCACAGCATACTGTGTATGCTTTATCTCACGGCAAATGTGAGGTAACGCAACTTATCCTGTAACATCAGTGCAGACTAAGGTATGTCATATCACTCTATGCTGGAACTGCCAAGACACAAGCTACTGTGGTTTGCGTGCTGTGTGTTAACCTATCGGCAGCAATACCTTAGTGTTGCATCCAAGTCTTACAGTGCAGAACTCCCAAGTACAGCATATACTCTCAAGTATAGCAAAAGAGCTCTGAGAATATATAGTAAGGTAATCAAAATTGATCTGTCCCACATTTACATTGGATGGACACACAAATCCTATGCGATGTCTGAAAGCAAAAGGCTGTTTTCACGTCTAAATGTAAAGCTTCCAATAGTTTGCTCCAACATAAATATGCATGATTTCTTTCTTCTCTTTCTTGAGTAAAAACTAGACAGCAAAATAATAAGCAACACTATCAGACCTGAAAGTAATGAAGACTGATTAGTGCCCTATAGCTAATGGGACGTTTAAGCTAAAGATTTTCTTCGAAAGGAATTTTCTGTTAGCTGTCAGCTATTTCCACAGGTCTCAGCAATTTCCATAACATACGTGATTGTACTGCAGACCTCATTCAGCCAAGAAACTGCTCATTGCATGTGAACCTTAAGGTAACAAACTTCCTCTAAATGTTTTTATAGTTAGAATGCTAGTTCTTTTTCAGATGTGGACGAAGCTGGGCAAAGCTCCAGTGAAGCTTAGTACAGCACACTGTAGTCGAATAAGCCTTATTTCCTCCAGAAATCAGATTTGAAACTAAAAGATTCTAAAGACTCTGAAATACAGAAACGTTAAAACATTGACTTCTGTGAGGCCTCTGTCATTCCACAGCATCGTCCCCATCTGTGAACTGGCTCTCTCTGGGCCAGAACTCTAGTTGCAGAGGCCCATCAGCCTCATGCCAGAAACCACTGCAAAACCAGCTGATAAGCAGGCAGAGGTATTCAAATTGAAGTGTCACTCTCTTGCAAATGCTTCCCATCATAACAAAGCTATAACAGATCACTCCCACTCCACTTTACATGAGGATGTGAACATTTTTTGCTTCAGACTTTCGAAACAAAAATTGCTTTTAAGCTCAAACTTGAAAATGTCTCTTTTAGACAAGTGGCCAAAATGAGCAGCAGTCTGACAGTTTGAAAATTGATCCTAAATAGGTCTCACCTCAGCAGTAGCCCATCAACTGCCTGACACACGTTCCATGTCCCCTTATGCTAACGGCAGCCTTTTAGTCAGTGACCTACGGTAAAGCACTGACCAACTGATCAGCGGCAGTGCATTTCAGACAATGAGGTCAGCCTCAAAAGTCAGTCTGAAATTTAAAAACAGCACAAGTGCTTAAGAAAAGACTGAATACTTCTGGCTTATGACTGTGGAAGGCTAGGTCAAGGTGATATTTATTCATAATGCAATACTGCCATGGTTTGAGCATTTCCATATACCTCCTTTCAGCTTCAGTTCCCTGTAAAATGAAACCTCAGTAAAAATGAGTAAGTCCACTTCAAAACATTTCTTTGAAGTTCTGAGGAGAAAAACAGCACAGTGCAAAAGCACATAATTCACCTCAAGTGCAGTATCACTGCTTCTCCCATACGCAGTCCCACCCCACCTCTCCCCCCGCCTTTTTTTTTTTACCGATTTCCAGTGATGACCGGCAGCATGTCAGTAGATGTATTTGATGTGGCCTGAGTTACTTTAAAGGTTACATTCCTCAAGTCCATGATTCCCAAACTCATGTCCTCCAGCATTGCTAGCTCCTCACCTAAATCAAGGAAGAAAAATTGAATCATAATCATTACTTGTTACGTACAACTTGCCCTTATCAATTTGATGATGACCGTAGGTCATTCCTCTCATCAAGAAGTTCTGTGGATGAACAGGCTTTGGAGCCCAGGCTTCACCTTCACCTACAGACTGCAGACAATGTCATGACTGACTTTATGAGTTCAGCAAGTTTAGAAAACACTAACTATCTAGCACTGTCAGACTACTCTTTTTCAAGTAGATTATATGCTGATTTTCCAGTTAGACAATGCTAGTAAGTACTTCTCAGCATTGTCACAGCCATGATATCCTGTGTGTTGGAAAAGTTACAAGGTATTCCAGATTTGCTCACTTTGTACTGTAGGATTACAAGAGGTCAAGAAAATTAAAAAAGCATATTTTGAGCACAGTTTCTCCCAGCTTACCAGAATTTTAATCCATTTCTTTTCTGAAAAAACAATCAATATGATATATTTTTTAAACCTTTGACATTGCATTATAAGGCAAATACATTTTATCTTTTAGAAGTAATACAATTAAATGTGAAGAAATTCATAGTTGTTAGCTAATTAAGTACTCCAGATATAATCTGGTTTTGCATCTCAGTTTCCAAAATGATCTTGTAGCTGAGCTGCAGATTGTCCCAAACATTCATGTTCTGCAGCAGCCAATTTAAAGCAGAATTTGCTGACTCAGCAACAGCTAATACAACCCACTTGCCCTGAGCCTTTACCATAAGTGCTCAGCAGGCTCTCAAACTGCGCCAGCAAGCCAATGGTGTAGAGTTGTCTTAGAAATCCATCATCGTGCAGGCAATTCCTCAGCTTAATAATGAAACCACAAATGAGAGCTGTCAGCTGTGGGAGAGAAAACAGACAAAAATGAAATGATTTAAAACAAAAAAGGCTCTTCAGCCCCAAACAGAAACAATATCACACGTAAGAGGTGCAGACGCATAATCTGTCAGACTGATGCTCTTTTCCCTTGAATTCTTTTCCTTGCAGAACCACAAGAGAGTCTCCTTGGAGAATTGTTTTAGTTACACATGGAAAAGCAACACAGCCAGTTCCAGGCCATGAATTTTGATAGTGTGAATAAATGATATATTTCTTTAAAATGACATTTTAAAATGGCTTAAAAATGCAGTATGCTTGCATTATGCAAAGATTCAAACTCTAGTGTTACGACATATTCAGGACAAGGTCCTGAAGACCTAGTCCTAAGATCTAACATTAGTACTAGTCTTAATTCACTTTGTCAACAAAGGAATTTCCCAGGTGATTGCCATATGCTATGCACACAAGTGCATGACTTTGTTACAGAATTAAACAGAAGGGAATAAAGTTCTGTTTATGATGGGTAAACATATTCAAAGCATTGAGTTTAAAAATTATCTGCAATATGAAGTGAGTTTTGTATGGAAAAAATCCCTAAATTTATCTCTACGAAATATTATATTTTGGGACAACAGCCCTACCAAACAATGTCCAAGAGATAAACTGTTTGAAATAAATGAACAAGATACTGATTTCATGGGGAGGTAGACACACTACAGAAGTGTAGTGGGCAGAAGAAATGTGGAAGATTTTTGGTGCAGACACCTGCAAGTCAGTGGCTGACACAAGAGACCCCAGCAGGCCCAGAAACAGAACTTGCAGGGAAAAAACCAACAGAACTTATTTCTCTCGCTGTAGCTGGACTTCCCTCCTCAGGTACCACAGGTCCTGTTGGTTTGCTCGATGGAGAAAACAATAAAAGGTAACCGAGGGAGTGCATTTTCTGCTCAGGGGCTTTTTTTTCCCTTCTTTCACATCTTTCTTCTGGTTTCAGTTTGGTGGCATTGGAAAGCAAAGGTTGTTTCTGTAGACAGCAGTATATTTTCACTAGTTCTGGAATTAATTTTTTTTTAAATAGTGTATGTATATCCAAGGGGACACTTAAGTTATATATTGTCAAATGCATGTAAGTGACCAGTAAGGACAGGATAGCACAGCCAGTGAGAGGAGATCACAGTGTTAAACCTAAGAGTAGAAGAGATCTGAAAAATTCTGAAAACAGACGTATTTCATATTTCATATAAACCCCACCGCATGTCAAAGGGCAATCAAATCATACATATTTGCTTGCTTACAGTTTGGCAGAAGACAACATCCCTGCGATACTGAAGGCTCAGGCAGAGCCCTATTGTTGGGGCACTGTCCTGCATTAATAAAAAGACCATGGCTTTCTTTGCCTTGTCACTCATCATGGCTACGCAGTCTGTGAGTGTTGTCAGCAAGGGATAAAGAGCTTCGCTCCATTCACCTGGTTAAAAGAAAAAAATTAGCAGCACTGTAAGTACCTTATTTGAAAAAAACGAATATTCATTAAGAAGAAACTTCCTGTTGCAAGTCAAAGTTGTTGATAATTCACATTTAGGGCTTGTTTTATTTTGCCTGGCTGGTTACTCCCCACTTGTTATTAATTAAGTAATCTTACAGAGTGGTTATTGCATGAGGAAAATATGGAGAATTTTACTCTGTAAGGCTGTTATGACTTTTCCGACCACATACTAGCTCCCAGATTTGTGCCCACAGAACAGGCTATACAATAGCTGATTTGGAAAGTATAACAGCAAGATGAATAACTATATACACAAGTGTATATCACTGCATGTGCATGTTCAAACATACCCTTTCACAGCGCATACATGGACAGACAGTATGGAGTCCATCGTATAACTGAAATAGTGAACATCTGCTTAGCCATTTCTGTCGATGAGATTTCTCCCAAAGAGATTTCTCACAAATATCTTGCCTTTGAATCTCTTGTGGACTCACAGGTCTATCATTCAACTGCCTCATCATCTTATTGATCCTTGTTGCACCTCAGTGAGGTAAGATGATGCTTATCTTCCATTTGCAGCATGGGAATAATAAGGCAGAGAGGTGAAAACTTCATGTAGGTACTCTTTTAAGCATCATCTGTCTCCTGAATGGCTTTGAAGGCTTAGAGCTAGCTAGCAAGAAACACTAAGTATAGTGATATAGATGGGAGTTAGCCAGATCCTTGGAAGTAGTTCAGAGCTTGACTTCCACTGAAACACGTGAGATATGCCCCAGAGAGACTCTGTTCAAGGTCCTACGCAGGAAGCACAGAAATTAAATGGGGTTGCCAAAGTCCTATTTTAGTACCCCAAACATAGTGCCCTCCTTCTCCCTAAGAGATTGCTCTGCCTTAAAATGCCTTACAAGCTCAGTTTCTTTTCTTTCTTTCTTTCATCTTTTGTCTTAATCAACCACCAATTTAAAAAAAAAAATTTCCATGACTGTATGAAAAATTATTCAGATGTTATACCAAAATCCATTCTCTCTGCAATATAGAAAGAACATAGAACAATGCTTTGGTTTTGCCCTCCTTAATGTAAGGTTGAAACAGAAGAAAATTTCTCTTTTTAAAGGGAAGGACAATGTGTTTTATTTTTAAAAAGCACCGGAGCTCACAAACAGAACACACACAACCCCCAGCCCAGCTGGTTGTAGGAACAAGGCTACGTACAGATCAGAACCTGCATGAATGGGGTACTTCAAGCCCCTGAAAGGAAGTTGTTTGGGATTTTGACTCAAAGGCAGGACTAAGAGCTAGTAACAATAAACTTTTCTTTGATAACCAGCCAAAGAGGGGAACTTTGGAAGCCTGCTAACAGAAACATAACTGACAAGATTAACAGAACTATCCTTTTTGTTTTTGTTCTATGTGGTAGATAGATAACCCAATAAACTACACAAAGGGGAAGTTGTTTGGCTCTGTTCCATTGCCATAAACAAAGGCAGGGAACATCAAAAGAACAGGCAAGGAATTACAGCTTGTCTTTTATATTCTATTAAGTATTTTCCTCTCAAAATAAATCGGACACCATAACATGGCCCGGTGAATGCTTAAAAAGCAAAACACAGATGATACTAACAGTGTTTCTCTTATTGCGTTTAAGAGTTTTTCTATAAACAAATGAGAATGACAAAAAGAACTGAAAAGATCTTCCAGCACATCATCATTATAATCTCATTGCCTGGATATACATACACGTGTATAGTTATTACTTCAGCGAAGATTTAAAATTGTAGTGTGTCTTGCAGCACTTCATTTGAAAGATATCTTTATGTGTGGTAATTACAAAGTGCACTGGTGGTATACCAGCCTGCCTGAAGATACAGCAATTGTAAGATGTTACTTTTCTTCCAACACTCACATGCAAGGCAGTGGCTCATCCAGGGTAATAAGCAAAAATCCTTTGTGCTGTGTATTCTCTTGGTTTAAAATTTCGGCCATGAGAAAACAAACCCTTGTCACTTTGCAAAATTCTAAATGCTTTTTGCTACCTGCTTCACAGAGGCGTCATCTGTGTTCTTTTAATTTTTTAGTCAATAGTAGTTGCTATTAACAGTAAACAGGAATAAAACGAATTGCACTCTCAGGCTCAAATCAGGTTGGAACATTTCACCGACAGCGTTTAAATAAATGTGGAAGGACTCTAAGTATTCAACTTTCACCTGGATTTTCCTCTCCTCCTGTTTTCCCCTCATTAATTTTCTGAACAGAATTTTACTACTGAAAGTATATTTCCTACCAAATCAACCAATGGCACCTTCAAACACCATGAGGCACTAATTCTAACGTAGAATCCATAGGTAGGATGATTTGGCATAGGGCCTGAAACAGCGGAGATGCAACAAGTTGTTACAGATTTATGACAGCTGGAGATTTATGACTAGCTGTTGGTATGTCTGGGACACAAATCCTGCTTCTTAACCAGAGGTTTTGAGTTCATGTTAGAAGTTATTCTGTCTCAAAACTGGCATGGTACAAACCGGCAGGATGCCTGTCATTTGCTTTAGGTGCTTTATATTGTACAGCAAGAGACAAATCCTGCAGTCTCCACTCAGAGAGCTACAACTGAATTCTGGCTGGTAAATAAGGGCCAGACTTGGTCCCTTTGCTATTTTTCTTATGGCTGCTGCTGACCAAAGTCATACCTTAACATACACTTTGGGGAGGGAGAGAGGAAGAGAGGGAAAGGGAGAGAAAGGGAGACGGGGAGAGAGGGAGAAAGATGCTGGGAAGGCCTATGAGTTCATATAGTGCAACTTCTGTGACTATACACTACTATTTTATAAAAAAAAAAGTCTTTTTAAGAGAACCTAATACACAAAGCCTGTATAAATCAAGGACGTAATGACAGGTGGGAAAAGGTTTTGCTTGTTTCCCCTCTAAGAGTCTTTCTTCTCCAGAGCAATAAAAATATTATTACAATAACTGTCCTCCAGAGCCTTGAAAAGATTTTTTTAGTCTTTTCATATTCAAAACCCCTTTGCAACCATAAATCAAAGTACTGGGCACCAGCAGGTGCCCTCGGTTTAGGTCAAGGTTGCAAGGACTCATGATTTCTAAAAAAGAGATTTATTAAAAAAGTGGTAGTTGCTTACCATCGATCTAGTACAGTATAACTGGCAACTCACTTAAGCACACAGTCACATCACGTCTGGCTTCAGAGGGAAGCAAGCATTCTACACTGCAGATTCAGCCACTTAAGTTTAAGATGCAGTTTTTGGGTATATCTGGGTACCCAGTTGGGATAACCGGACTGCTTTTAATTACTCCCATCTTAAAAATAAATAAATAGCATTCAGTCATGCACCACACTCATATTTTGCAAAAACTAAAGGGATGTTCCAAGAATTAAAAATTGGTGGAGCCTTTTATTGATTAAAAAACACTTTCTCAGTGATAGAAAGAAACAGGGTGGATAGCTAAAAAGAACATTAATACACTTCATGAAGATGAAAATCATACCTGCACTGGGGCTTTATTTGCCATTGGTTTCACTAAACCCAGGAACCCATGCTGCAACAGTTCAAAGACTGAACCTTCACTGACCTCAGGTTAAACTACTCTCAAATGGGAGAAAATACAGCCATCTAGCCGGGAGATAGAGGTATTATAGAGGCATATTGTTCAGACCTTGTAAACGCACCACCAGTGTGCGGAAGTAGAAGTACAAGGAGAGAGGGAAGAAGGCTAACACTGGGATGAAAGCTTCCTAAATTCTGTATTCTGAAACATTAGACTTGCAGTGCCCAACACTGGTGCGCACCCACAACACAGAGATTCTCCATCAGCCTTGTTGACGACTCTGTGTTCTCCTCAAGTTCTCATTCAGAAAGGCCAGCTCAACAGCACATATGAAAGGGCATGTCTGAAATGTCTGAAATGTCAGACTCCCACAGACTCCCAATGACATTTAGAACAGGTCTCAAATCATTCTCACACACAACAGTTTTGCTAAAACACATCAGCTGGTGAAACCAGAGAGACCATGAACAGGTGCTCTTCTGTACCTGGACATGAGAAGTTACCAGATGCCCCCTTGTACTATTATTTAGGAAAATAATAACTTCTCAATATGCTTAGGCAAGTCATGTGATATGGCAGAGCATTACCATTTGAAAATGGTCAACCTTAACAGCAAGGCACTTGTTCCGTTGTTAATTATGAACAAACCCCTGCAATTTTCAGAAGAAGCAGAAGCCATGAATGCACATACCTGGGCCAGATTCTTCCGGAGCAGGGCTGCAATCTGCACAGAAATGGAGGGGCAACATGCATGATTAAGGAGCAGCAACATAGTCTAAACATAAGCAACTCAAATGCTCAATGCCAGGGTTCTCAAACACTTTCACCAGGGGAAGAGGAGCTCAGCACAGATACTCCTTTGCCTGCGGACACCGAGGGCACGGGCTGCCTCCTCCCCTCAACTGGTTCTGATCAGAAGACAACCTGGATGGGGACCTGGAGGAAAGCCAGTACCCGGTAGCTCAGGGGCTCTCTGTGGATTACCAGCAAGTGCACTGTCAATCCCCAGCGAACCCCAGGGCACAATTTGAGAACCACTGGTTTAGTGCAATTATAGAATAAGCTGGAGGTAAGGCTGCTAAACGGGATAGCAAAAGACTAGCAGCAAGTTCAGTGCACTTAACAGAAAATGACATTAAGGCACCCACGAACGCAAGAGTAATAAAGAAACAGTACTTTGCCATCTTAGACAAATTTCTGTTACACAATTTCCGAGATAGTTAACACAAGCATTAGATTGTATATGGAGGGCTGAAACCTCACCAGTGAAGCCTCTGAGTGTTCCACACTCACTTCAGTGGGAGGAACAAGCTGGAAGGTAAAAATATACTACAGTGCAATACAAACATTAAAAAAAAAATACACCCTGTTATACAAGTCTTGCATTAATGAAAAGAAGTTTACTAAGCTAACGGGATTTAAACTTCTGTTGTTTATATCTAGATTCACTAGTGAAACAACAGAAAATATCAAATTCAATTGTATGCATTAGGACAATCAGCAGAGCTAGACAATCCGAGATAAAAACCTCTCTGTATATTAAAACTTATCATGTTCATTAAAAAAGCTATATGTCCCCATGCAATTTTAGTAAGGAACACCTAAGCCAATAACAACAACAACAAAATTTTAAAATAATTCCTTAAGTCTCCCTTCGACTATTTTAGGCAGTATTTTCTTTAACAAACATTCATTTCTTAAGAGATCCTCTAAGGTCCTTCAATAACATTCTGCCATCTCTCTCTTACTAATTCTGGAACTATTTTGGGCTGCTGGTTTTTAAATTGCTTTCAGAAAAATTTCTGGCGTCTCTCAGCTCAGTGTCATTTATTCAAAACTCAGAATTACTAACAGAAGAAGTGTTAGTTCTTCAAATACATGACAAGGAAAAACTTTAAAATGTTGTGATTATAAACTTAGAGTAAGGATTTTCTTTCTCCCTCAATTACTCCCATGAACAGCTGTGGAAAGTAACACCGAAAGGGAATTCATAGAATCATAGAATAGTTTAGGTTGGAAGGGACCTTTAAAGGTCATCTGTCCCCCCACTGCCCTGCAATGTGCAGGGACATTTTCAACTAGTTCAGGTTGCTCAAAGCCCCATCCAACCTGACCTTGAATGTTGCCAGGGATGGGGCATCTACCACCTCTGGGCAACCTGGGCCAGTGTTTCACCAGCCTCACTGTGAAACCTTTCTTCCTTATATCTAGTCTGAATCTACCCTCTTCTAGTTTAAAAGCACTTAACAGGCCAGGTTTGGTGTGGAGTCAAGGAAAGTAACTCAGTGGGAAAATTCCCATTGATTTCAGTAAGACCATTTTTTTTCATAGTATTTAACTTGTTTCTATGTCAAAAATACTGACCATTAATTAGTAACTACATCTGATGAGAACATGATCAAGTACTTGGCTTGTGCGGGCACACAATAAGCTTCCCAAGTGCAATCCAAATTGCTCACTAAGACCTACCAACAATGTTTGCACCAGATACCTAAGAAACAGGATTCCCTCTCCAGAATTTTTTAAGTTACATTCACCCAACATTGGTTGACAGTCAGACTTCAGATCTAGTCCTTACACTTAGGTAGCACTGGGAAATGGCAGCAAGCCCCTTAGCTTTAAAGCTTGCTACACTTTTTGATTTAATGTTTCTGTCCCAGGCGCTGTGAATTAAACAGAAAGATTTTTTTCCTATTTTGGAGGAACAGCAGGGAAAGGTTACAGAAACTCTTGGCACAAACAAAACCTTTAGTAGGCAAGTGCAGCTAATTCCACTTTTATATGGAATAAGTGTCAAGATCCAGAGTAAACTTAAAAGATCAACTGAAAATTAAAGAAAATTATTGTTCTAAGATGCTTTCAGCATCAAATTGCTTTGGGAAAAGCTTCTGATATCACTGACTACAGATTTTTCCTATTCTATTTAATATTAAAAATCCACAACATTAAATCATTGATATGAAGGTACATTGAAGTTTACTGATAAAACTTTCATGTAAATACATATAAAACTTCATGTAAGCTAGGTAGCAAATAAAAACATCTAAAGGTATCAAAACTAGTAGAAGATATTTAGTCAAAGATTAATAGAGAGCACATTCTGAAACAAGAACCAACTCTCCTATTCCTTTATAATAATCAAAAATATCAGTCTAATCTAGAAAAACATGGTCATTTAAGATACTAAGGAAATCATATGTAACATGCAAAAAGCTATATAAAAATATATTAACATTTATTTTAACTTCCTTCTTGCTTTCTTTTTCTTAAGGTACTGCCTTCCACTGCAACATTAACAATGGGATGGACATGAAGTCACAGACGCACGTAAGGGACAAAGGGCCATCAAACGATAAGACAGAACAGGAAAAAGGAAATGAAATCACAAATCGACCTTTCTAGAGCTTAACTTGGCACATCTGCTCTATTAAGTGGCCAAATCACAGTGACCACATGGAAAGAATGTGAGAGTAAATCAAATAAGTACATATGTAAATGAAATAATTCTGAAATTTAATGCACGGCTGCAAAACTGTCAACCTAAACTGATAAGATATCTTTCATGCCCATGCTCATGACATTATGCTGGATTCAATCCACACCCACTTTACCTCAAATTTTGATAGGATTACTCCACTGAGAGCTTGCACTGCCAATTCCTACCTTCCAGCTACAAGAAGTCTAACTAATTGAGTGCCTCAGCACCACAGCTTTTGAAAATCTTTGTTAAAATTCGCTTTAAACTCCAGTATGTTCATCCAAGTTCAGCTCGGTCTAATGGGACTGCTTGGCTCCCCGCCTATGCTTTGGCAGCCCAGCTGGAACTGTCAGTGTTGCAGTAGTGCCTGCACTTCTCTCATGTTTTATTTATCTTTTATAGAGGTTCACTGTAATAAGCTCTGATTGCTGCAAAGGAGCTGAAGCCAACAGGAAAGCTACCAGAGGTGATGTTTGACATATGTTAACCCAAACACCTGTTTTACCAGCTTAAAACGCCCAGTGTGTGAAAACCAAATACCACTGTCATCAATGGATTTGGCAATGATTTCAGTGGGATCAGGATTTCAAAATAAGTAATGGGCTTAGCAGCAACCAGTACACCACCAGCCCTTTCTGCCTACATCAGTGCTTAACACCACCGCTGAACTAAAAACACATGGAAGGATGTAACGGAGGCTTAGGAATGATGCCAGTGCGCAGGAAGAGAGCAGCAGTGAGAAGCAGTGTCCGGCATACGCACTTGTCTTTCTGAGAGAATGGCATGCACAGGATGGTGTGGATGAAGGTGGTGGTGAGGATGATGAAGGTGGTGAGGATGATGATGAGGTCTCATTTAAATCTTCTGGATTTATCCAGTAGGCACGAGTGTCCCGATTACCTTTCTTACTAGTACAGCTGATGTCGCACTGGAAAACATCTTCACAGCTGTCACTTTGCAAGCGCTCTTTCTGGAGAAGTTTGTCCACTCTCTGTATAATACACTCCAGACTTTTGTCAACATTCAACCAAACTTTCTCCTTAAAAGAAAACATTTCTTTCTCAATTTAAAAAGAAAAGAGACATTGGGTAACAAATCCCTTGGTGATATATTTCATCCTGTGATTCTAGTCACAATTGCTCTGCAAAGTTTCCTCTGGGCTATCACATTTACATTTGTGCACACGCAAACTCTGGATATATAAATAATGTATACCAGCACGTCAGCAACATGTAGCGACATGACTTGTGTGGTAAATTGCAAAGCTATTTTCTAAGTAAATTTGCTGAACAATTTTAAGTGCCTCTTCCTGCACTATTATTCCAATTTCCAGTTGGCACTATTCTTTATTCTTGAAACTCATGTTTGACATAATAATTGTATACAATCACACATCTTTTTTCCTGTATGACTCAGTGAATAACAGATAAAATTACTGTATTGTATTACTACCTAAATGACTGAATTGGCTTTATTCATATCTCATTATTGTGAATTTGACTGTAAGTCAAAGTATGCCAAAACAATTAAAAGTAGCAAGGATCCATTTCCAAAATGAATTTGATCTCATTTATAAATTGATATTTCACTATATTAATAATTGTTTTAATTAATCTTGACTATTTTTGAGATTTAATTCTCTTCTGTTTATATTACACAATAAGAGAATTTACACAGCCCAATTCTTTCATTGGCAGCGTGGTAAGAACAACCATTTAAATCCTTTGTGCAAACAGTTTTAAGATGCTGTTTGTAATCAAAACAGAGATGGATTGCACGTTCTAAATATTTAGATGAGAATAAAAATAGGAAGGCTAAATGGTATAGCTAACGCACACAAAATATGCTTTATTTTGGAAAAGTGTAAGAGCCCATTGTAGTATGGTAATTTTTTTTACTTTACAAGCTATTTACTTTCCCTTGGAACCAAATTCAGAAAAGCCATGCACCTACTGCAAAGATCTCCACTGTTTAGGAGACCCAGAAATATTTATTAAGGCCTGTTTGTTCCCCCACGCCAAGGAGTTACTGAGCACAGGATGGAGGGAGTGTCTTTGCTAGTTGACCAATACCTCCAAAATACTCACCCTATGCGTATCTGGCAGTTACAGAGCTTATAAACAAAAGCACACAGCAAACAAAAACTAAAAAGAAGAAAATATTCATCACTCCAGTAAGCAAACGTACCCATTCCTCTTCATGCCAATCCACCTGCAGAGAAGATCGGCTATTTCTTCCTGTCCATCTGGCCACAAGCGTATCTTGATCATTCCTCAGCATCACTTGCTCCCCTTCTCCAGAGGTTGGAGATGCTTTTGAAGCTATGTAGTCTGGCCTTGCAGCATTCAGTCCATGTATTGAATTTGCCAACAGCTTGCAGTCACAAACTGTGACAAGTTGCCGGGTCTAAAAGCAATAAACTCCCTGTACTTTAACACCTTTTTATTATTCCGTACATAATTTATACTATATCCTTTCTCAGAAAATAAAAAGAACTCATATTCCATAAAGGAAACTAGCCATTTTTCAGGAGTCTCTAAGGTGCCTTTAAAATAATTTCAAAGAATGGCCTTAAAAAGCAATATAGGATACCAAACCACAAATGGTACATTTCCAAAGTCTACTACTATGTTAGTCTACAGTTGTTGAAAACTTCACTAACAGATGTGCAAGTCAACTTTATTTGCATTTCACTCTCCTTTTGATGAAAGCTTAGAACAATGTGCAGACATTTTTATACCCCACACAATAGTTCCCACACCGGAGAGACCATGCTTACCCTTCACCATCCTGTCTGAAATCATAACAAGACTTAAGAGGGGGGATGAAGGAAAACTCACTAATCAATGCAACTTGTTCACTGTCTTATTTACTGGTGCTGTATTAAAGGATTTCTATGAGTTATGTGAATATGAAAAGTATCAGGCCTGCATGTCTATAAAAAAACCCAACAACAAAGAAGCCCTTACTGTGTTATATATACATGTTGTCTAGCTGTAGAAAATCCCACAGATCAGTTATACACACTGTACTCATTTAGAGTGAATATTATAATAAATAATACATTTCCATGGGGTCACATTCTTTTTTGCATTCTACAAAGTTGTATGCCTATCACCTCCACTGGGACAACTTATGGCAAGCTGATTGGCCATCACTGCCATTTACAACCTTCAGATCTGCTTCAGGGACAGAAGAAGTAAATAAAACTGTATTTGGTTTTTTGTCCCTGTAAATGAGATTGTGTTCAGCTGTGGGTCCAGTCTGGTTTCTGTTAGAACCCATCAAGAAATAACTGATTCACATCACTGTAATTCAAGCAAAGACTGTGTCACCATTATTCCTTATTTCAGCAGTGGAAAAATACAGAATTGTTTAATTTACTTAAGTTTTGCCCAGTTGCTGCTGCTGCTGCTTCACAGATGACTCAGAGAAACATTAAAAAAAAGCAGGTGGTATGGAGAAAAGGGTATAAAAGAAAGTGAAGAATGCACATTTCTGGAATATGATGAATGAGTAGAGGGAACCAGAGGACATTGCTCTCCACTGCACTCTCAAGAGGAGGTGAAGGCAGGGGTGTGAAAAGTAGGAGACAACTTAAATAAAAAGCAGCAAATTTTAAAGGTTGGTCTGATTTTGCATTTTCTTTAGGACTGTGCATGTTACAATACACTAATGAACAAGGTAAAACAGATGTTTCAAGAAAACCTATTAAAGGTAGAGACAGAGGAAAAAAATACACTGTGGAAATGTATTATTCTCCTACCTTGTCTGCTAGAATGGCAAGTGTTCTTTCAAGACCATTAGCTGATTTATCCTTGGCAGCTCTTGAAAGCCTTTCTGCATAGTAACTGACTTGCGTTTTCAGGGTGTTGATTTGTGCAATAATTTCCTTTGCTCTAACAATGTCCTGTGGGATGTATATTATAGACTGGGAACTCGTTGAAGTGCTGAAAAAGAAAGGCTGATTTTAGGGGGAAAATTGATCTAGAGGTGGCTTTACAGTGGCATGCTGGGGAATTAATGGCAGACAACAAAAATTTACCTAAGCTAGCAATCAACAGTGAAAGGCCAGTGGGCAATTGCACAGCAGGAACATGATCCTAGAGCCTTCTCTGCCTTTACTGAAATAGTTCAGTTGCAGATTTACTAATCCCTTATGCCAAGGGACTGTGGGCAGAGCTTGTATACCAGAGGGACAGTTTTGCTGAGGAGAATGTGGGTGATAGATTTTGCCATGAGACAGAAACACTGTTTGCAGAGGCAGCTTACCCCACTCTCCTTCTCCTTATGACACAGACACTTCACTGAGGCCTGCTTTACAAACCTGTATTATCACATAGCTACTAGCACCATGAAATGAAAATCTGCATTCCTTCCACACAGAAATGCCACCCAGATCCGTAATGCAAACACTGTGATATTAAAACAAAAATTTCTTCTGCTTATATATCCTTTCCCCTATTGCAGGCCTGATTAGTTACACCAGCAAAAGCAATCTTATGATATATAAAAACCAAAGTATGTCTTCAGGCTAGTCCAAGGACTCTGTCCTTGGTGTGGCTTCCATTAGCACACACTTATTATACTAAACTAGGGACATGTTACAACTCTCCCTATTATAAACTCAGCTGTAACAATGTAAAGCAATACCAAATTTTGGCCTTTTTCAAATAGTAATTGAAATAAACTATACCAATACAGCATATCTTTATATTGGGATACTGCAGCTCCACTAAGACTGCTTACGTGGTGGTGGAGGAGAATAGTGCACGTCCTCTAAGTTTAGGTGTCTCCAGAAGTTGCTTATCCAGTCCAAGACAGATGCTTGGACTCCCTCTGCAACTGCTGGAGAGAGAACAGCACTTCTAAAGGGCGATTCCAAAAGGCCTACCTGAGAAGAGTCATTCACAAAAGCTGTCTTTTAGCTTAGAAAATTACTTCAAGTTGAAGCTGTGCTGCTAGTTAACTATTTGGAGCCAACACACTACTATTCCCTTTGCCAGGCAATAAGCTGGTTTTTTCCTCCCAGTAGGAAAGTTATACAAAGATCAGGCCTTTACATCAGCTCCAACTGTGACAAGTGTGATGCCCATTCACAACATGACATCAAGCATGAGGTGACATCAATTGCATATTATTTTATTTTTATTCCCTTTTTCCAGTCATAATAGGCTTCAGCATAGTAACAGAATAACCTCCTGTTCACACCACAGCTACGCTGAGAGACTACACTGAGAGGGAGTTTCTTTTCCAGGCACAGTTTCCTCAGATCATGACCTCTGAGGAGTGTGAATTCCTCTGCTACCTCTAGAGCAATGTTGTTAATATCTGCAGCGTGTCTGTGAGGTAAGACAGGAGGGTTGTATGGGGCATGCTTTGAAATCATTGCCACAAATACCAGTTGTCCCTTATCTGATACTAAGGCACGGGGGGAGTTTAATCCCACTTTCTGTCTGAGCTGCATTACAAGAAAAGATGGGGGATTTATTTTCAAAGGATACAATGCAGAAGTGATTCTTGTCCTTATTTGTGTCCCTCTGGTCACCCACCTGAGTGGAGCACAGAACAACCACTCCCCAGTACTGCTATGCCCTACAGCAAATTAATCTCAGCTTTTAGGACTTTCCCTGTGCATGATTTGTGCTCTCTATTGACCGGTGATCTTAGTGACAATTCCTCTGAGCAATTTCTTTCCACGACAGTGTGGTTAACATGCATAAAGACATATTTGGCAGGAAAGGCCATGCAGCATATTGAAATCTGATTTAGAATTATTACATTTTTCACCACAAACATTTGCTGGAATGATTAGGGGGAAAAATTTATAGTGTAAAGTTCACATATATTTGCTTTCCAACCTGCAATTGCTTTTTCAAATGAACAGCTCTCATTTTACTACATCGGCAAACTGTAACACAGGGGTTCAACCTTTAATGTGAGTAATTTAGAGCAGAACTTCTGCGCTGTTGAACCATCAAGTAATGTTTCCTTTTCATAGCACTGAACACCACAACATGAAAAAAATAAGCGAAAGTTAAGTGAAACTGTTTAAATGAAGACATGGGTTACAAAAATATAAACCATGCCCAATCTGTCACCATAAAGATTTAAAAATACATAGAGTTATCTTAAGTATCTTCCACCTCTGGCAGAACATTTCTCTCTCCAGGTAGTTTTCACTGGAAATAACAGAGGAAAAGATACAAAATTCTTGTGTTCTGATCTTCAGCTTTCTAACTTATGATCAGAGAGAGCCAGGAAACTAGCTGTTCATTACAAACAAACATTGCAGATGAAATGAAATTCATTCACACATCATGTTCTACAAAGCAGCTACAATTTCTTAGAGCACAATTAGGGAGGCCATGATGCATGACATTAAAAAGCCCTGCACACTTTGAAACACACCAGATCTTTGCCAAAGAAAAGAAAGAAAAGTAAAATAACTCAAAGAACAGAAGCCCTCTCTACAGAACTCTCAGAAACAGAAAACTCACCAACACTCCTCATAACTGCTAAAAAAACAAAAAAACAAAATAAAATTAGCAGATTGTTAGCAAATACCAAAAGCAGGAAACAAAACAAAGGATGTTTGGGGACATAACTTGAGTCATCTTTTCAACAAGGCGGGTACATGACAATTAAACTTGTAAGCAAAAAAACCACAGATTGCCAGATGCCCATGTGTTGTTCTGGGGAAATGCTGTGGATGCACCAAGCACAGTTTTGCCAATGAAAGGAGAAAGAACTGAACAATATCTATGTAACAGTGAAACGGAGGAGGTGGATCTCAGTTCTACTATACTGGCTTTTATGATAACATAGAAGTACTTAAAAGGAAAGTTATTCTTCCCATGTTGAACCTGCAGTTTTCATGGACCCAGAAAGAACAGTCCTGTAAAGCTTAGAGGAAAAGTACTGGAGAGAAGTGAAGTGCTCTGATCAGCTTAATTATTGGGTGTGGGGGGGAAGACACAGGAACTTAGATATTGCAGGAGTGTGGCCCACTTCAGCAGTTAAGCAGACAGGAGGAGGTTATTTCAGAAAGGAATAAATAGTATCAAAAGAACAGCAAGGGTGAGTCTAGCATACCAGTGTTTCCAGGTTTACAGTTTCATCTAGTCCCATCCTAGCACACTCTCTAAGTCAGGAATAATTACACCAGGCATATTTTTGCATTAATCTTTTTATCACTACATATCTAACTGATGTTCACAGGATGCTGCTATTCACTTCTCCACTGCCGAAACTAATTCTGCAGTTGGCAGAGCCTGGTTCCCATGTCAGTCCCTCCTCCTTATCAGCTCCAAATCCTACAAACCCTTTCTTTGAAAGGGTGTTATCAAGGTCTCCTTCTCCCTGGCTACAATGACTCCTTGTGATGCTGCTCTCATGGTTCCTTAAATTCTCCATTCTTCAGCAAAAGTAATGCAGACCCAGACACCTTTATCTCTTCCTTGGGAGCTGGAGTGAGTGCCATGCAGGTGTCTCCCTTTAGTGTATTGTGACGTTCCCAATTTCTGCCCCTTCCTCAAGTACATATGATTGCATTTCCAGAGAGGTCACTAGACAGTCCCTGAAGACAGGACTGTGGAGGTCAAGTATCCTGCCAGTAGAGCAGAGTAAGGCCAGATTGAGAAGCCTAATCTCTGCATAAACCTTGAGGCAGTACAGAAAAGCCTTCAGCAATAGTCCCAGAACTAAACCCAAGCTGTCAACAAAGAATTTGCCTATTAGGCACAGCTGTGCTGTTCTAGAGTTCAGCAACAGGACTCTGAAGCTATGAGAGGGGTGAAAGTCTCCCTAAAATAATGGGTTGAAAGCATGATGTAGTGTAGTTGAGGAGGATCTACTGACAAATTTTTTAATCCACAATTAGGCAGAACCCAAACCCAACACCCAAAATAGCTAAACTAAATGAAGCAACAAGTATTCAGGAAAATTGAAAATTTCACTAAAAAGTCTATTAGAAAGGGCCCATGAGTAAACAAACAAATATGGTAATATAAGGGGGAAACTGTTTTCCCTCTCCTTCTTTGGGAAAAAAAAAACATGGAATAATCTTCACATTGTATAGTAGAACTATTGAATGAAATGCAACAAAAACATAGAATGGATTTTCCAAATCACTGAGCATGGACCAGGAGGAAAAGACATGATAACAGCTGACACAATAACATTCCTACTTACTGTTTCTTTGCCTCTTCAAATTTATGCAGCTTTTTCCGCAAGCCACCTGATTTAAAGCCTTGACAATGAGCTGCTGGTGCTCCTATGGTGACTATGTCGTAGTTCTGATCTGGGATGGACAAAAAGGACTTACAAATGAAAGCATGTAATCTTTACTGTGGACAAACAATTGTAGAAATTCAAAAACTACTCTGAAAGTAATCTTTGTAAAACTTTGTGCCAGTGGTTTGAAGGAGATGGAAAACTGAATTGTTTTAGAGGACCTGGAAATCCATCAAGTACTTCCGAGGAGAAAGAACCACACTTCAGTGCAGGTCCTCTTTTTCTTAATCTAGAATATTGACAGTGAAAAAGAAGCCTTGAACACTGGTCTTCACACAAAACCTGCGATTACTGGAATACTTCACATGGATACATGGGACAAGTATGTGTCCACGTTTAGTGGGAATTACTGTTGAAAGAATGGAAAACCTACATTATTTATGAAGAAACAAGCTTGATGTGAACAAAATGGTGTCGTTTTGCATAACTGTACATAACAATTCCAGAGAAAAAGCGCCCAAGCTTAACAACAAACAACAGTCAGAACCTTTGCTATTCTGCTACAATCCTGGAAAGGGACACAGCAGCTTAATCCAATATACTCCCTAGTACAAAGGCTGACTTGTGTCACCTAGGATACAGTTAACTCCCGAACCTAGTTTTGCTACCTGTAGAATAGCAATAATTATACTTACACCTCTTCTTTTGCTAAGAGATTTGGAATCTGAGCATAGGAAGGTGCTACAAAAATCCCAAGTAGAACTAGTAGTACAGAGCAGCAGTTTGTAGAAACTTGGCTATATGGTTGACAAGGGAAATAAAAAAATGGAGAGAAAAGTAACAGAATAAGGAGAAGAGAGAAAGAACCAAATACCTGATCCTCCATCATCCTGGACTCTCATTCTCTGTATATGTAAATTTGTAGGAACAAATTCCAATTTTTTATCAGCTTTCAAGCTACTGGCTTTAAATGAAGGACCTGAGAAATACAGCAGAAAAGTAAGCATAAAAACCCTGTGCTTCTGCTAAAATATTCAAGGAGTTTCACTCGTCATTTGCTACATGCTGAAAGTAAAGCAGAGCATAAAAAAAAGATACATCTTTCTGTTACTGTTCATAATTGTTCTCTACTTTCAGGATAAAATAAGAGAATGAATAAAGCAGACAAATATTCCCAGATCATTAGCAAACTCACAATAAATGTTAATAAAGAAATCTAAAAATACTATTTTTTGTGTGTGTATATATATATATATACACACACTAAAACATTCTGGGTTCCCAACTTCAGAGAAGCACTAACAATCATGGTTGAGAAGCATCACATTATTATGAAAAAAAAATCACCTTTATACTGGTGCAGGTCAGTTAGATTTTCCTGATAAGTTAAAATAATTGTTTGGTACTGAGTAACTATTTGTCGACGAAGACTTTCCCAACAAGGAGACAGTTCTCCCAATTCTTCTAGTTCACAAACCCTAGGGAAAAAGAAAAAAAAAAAGGGAGGTGTTTAGCTCTGTTGCCCACTTCACCAAAAACAAGTTTCATGTTGTATCAATGTAGCACCATCCTCAGCTGACACATTCTCCATCCACTCTGCTCTAACGTACTCACCTGGGAGTACTTCCATACATAGAATCATACAATCATTTAGGTTGGAAAAGACCTTTAAGACCATCAAGTCCAACCATAAACCTAACACTGCCAAGTCCCAAAGCACAGTTGTTGAGCTCTACCCCAAGGTACACAGGTTCCTCACAGGCAGAATACACCGTGTTCCCCCCAGGAGCCTCAGGTGTTGGTCAAAACTAAAGCTTCTGACCTTTCTGAAGGAGCTCTCAAACTGTATGATGGGCAAATGATGGGCACTGTCACCATGTCAGGTGATTTGCGACAATGAGAGGTTTGAGTCGCAAGGTCTTGGTAGTGGTGGGGGCTGCAGGCGTGGCTTCTGTGAGGAGCTGCTAGAAGTTTCCCGTGTGTCCAACAGAGCCAGTGCCAGCCGGCTCCAAGATGGACCCACCGTTGGCCAAGGCCGAGCCCATCAGCGACAGTGGTAGTGTCTCTGGGATAACGTATTTAAGAAGCATAAAAAAAAGGGCACACAGAAATTTGCAGCTGGAGACAGCAGTGAGAATATGTTGGAGAAACAACTCTGCAGACACCAACGTTGGTGAAGACAGTAGGCAGAGGAGGTACGCCAGGCACTGGAGCAGGGATTCCCCTGCAGCCCATGGTGAAGACCATGGTGAAGCCGGCTGTGCCCTTGCAGCCCATGGAGCTCATGGAGATCTCCATGGAGATCTCCACCTGCAGCCCGGGGAGGACCCCACACCAGAGCAGGTGGGTGCCCGAAGGAGGCCGTGACCCCGTGGGAAGCCCATGCTGGAGCAGGTCCTGGCAGGACCTGTGGATGCATAGAGAGAGGAGCCCAGGCTGGAGCAGGGTTGCTGGCAGGACTTGTGACCCTGTGGGGAACCCAGGCTGGAGCAGCCTGTTCCTGAAGGATGGCACCCGTGGGGGGACCCAGGCTGGAGCAGTTCGTGAAGAACTGCAGCCCGTGGGAAGAACTCATGCTGGAGAAGTTCATGGAGGACTGTCTCCCGTGGGAGAGACCCCAGGCTGGAGCAGGGGAAGGGTGTGAGGAGTCCTCTCCTGAGGAGGAAGGAACATCAGAGACAACATGTGACGAACTGACCTCAACCCCCATTCCCTTGTGCTGCTGTGGGGCAGGAGGTGAGGAACTCAGGAGTAAAGTTAAGCCCAGGAAGAAGTGAGGGGTGGGAGGAAGGTGTTTTAAGATTGAGGTTTTGTTTTCTCATTATCCTAGTCTGATTTTGATTGGTAATAAATTAAACTAATTTCCCCAAGTCGAGTCTGTTTTTCCCATGCCAGTAATTGGTGAGTGATCTCTCCCTGTCCTTACCTCAACCCACGAGCCTTTCGTTGCGTTTTCTCTCCCCTGTCCAGCTGAGGAGGACAGTGACAGAGCTGTTTTGGTGGGCACCTGGCATCCAGCCAGGGTCAACCCACCACAGGGCCTTTTTAGGCCACTCCACTGAACTTTGGTGGCTCTCAAATTAAATTGGAACTGTGACAGAGGTTAGGCAGAAGATTAGCACCTATGTGACATTAGGTACAAGGAATATCTGCACTGGCCAGGTATCTACACAATAGTTTTCAAGGCCAAGCAGGGAAGGCCTAAGAAGCGTAAGCATTAATAAGGGTCTGGAGAGACAAAAGATGAGCCAACAAAACCTTCATCCAAGATTCTGCATTTTAGGCACTCAAGTTTCACTATAGGTAGAATAAAGGACAACTGGATACACCTAGATAGGCACAGGAAAACCCCTGGCTTTCCCATGGCACCCTGACTGCTAGGTTTTCAGTCACACATGGCAATCCTGTATTAAATACTGCTCCCCAACAGCACTGCTGAGAAAATATTCAATGTATTTCATGTCATGCTTGTATGACTGTCTTCTTGGATTAAGATATTATTTGGAATAAAGCAAGAAGGGAAAAAGTAAAAAAAGTCAACACCAGACAGAATTCAACAGCACACTACCCCAGAAAAGGTAGAACAATCATCAAAAGGATTCAGCAGTTCTTTTTTGCAGTTCTCTCGATACCCCTAATCCATAGCTTCAATCAATTGTCTGTATATAATTTAAGACAGCATTTCACAGAACAATTCCCACTCCACAGTATTTAGGGTATTACCAAAAGGAAGCAAATTTCCAAGAAAAACACCAGATTGATTTGCCAATAGGAAACAGTGTAAATTATACTTATCAGTGACTTGGAAAAAGACACTTCCAGTTTCATCTTGTAAACTGCTTCTGCATAAGATGCTTGTTATGACTGCCTTGTCAAGCTCCCTGCTGAAAACTGGCCATGCATTTGAGCCCAGGTCTTCCTGAATTCACAGCTTAACACTTCAAGTTCACTTGTTTGTCCCATAGGGCTAAGACAGCAGGGGATGAGCATGCCATAAATTATTAGGTAGACAAAATATCCCCCCAGTTAGATGTTTCTTTTCAAAGAGCTCTGTCCCAGAAGGGGTTTATGTGAAAGACAGCAGTTGTGATTATCCAAGGACATCTTAAAAGTCACTAGGATGTTAAGACAGAAGCAGCTGTGCTTGTGTAGCCGTCCGGCACTCCTCTGGGGTGCAGCACAGAGAATGGAGAAAAGAGCGCTTGGCTAAATATGAGAGATCCTATGAATACAAAGTGTGATTGTGCGTGTCATTGGGCGTCACCTCAACTGAACAGGAAGAAGAGGGTCTTTCTCGCTAATTACACAGAAGTCTTATTTACCTTTGAGCCATGCAATTCAGAGCATACAAAGTTTTATTAGCAAGCACCTGGGCTGTTACTAACCCGTAACTGTATACAAGATATATCCATCAATCTCTATTTGACCTTAGCAAGAGCCTCTGAACAGTCACATTTCATGGCTAGCACCTTAAGAAACTTCACTGTCTACCATCTTACTGAAAGCCACATCTTTTTTCCCCATTCACCCTAAATTCTCTTCAAGTCCTTAAACTACATCCATCACAGATGGTACCTTATGGGTAAGTTTGCAGACTCTTTACATTATTATGGGTGCACCTCATAATGAATAAGTGCTTTTAAATGTACTGTGAGGAAAGCTGTAAAGAACCAAAGATATAAAATAAACAATGAATAACCCATGTCTAAATGTGTAACGGCATATCCCAAGCCCCTTCGCTCAAGGTTGTAGCAAGACAGCTATGCAAGATACAGCATTCACTCTCTAGAATCCAAGATCTGACTACTCTTAGTAAGTGCACGTCACTAAAACCCAAAACTCAACAGCAGAAAAAAAAAAAAAATCAATGTGAACTTTGGAAACTCAAACAGTCATGTCATGCATTAGTTTTTCGATACATTACAAAAAGTCACTGCCATCTTCCTGTGAGAATTTATCATTTTTGCAAAATATGAAAATACCTGAAAGCACCATAGACTACTTCTGCCTGCTCATATGTATTAACATATTTTTTTTTTCACAATATCCCAAAGATATTGAAATGTATTAATAAAGGATAATGAGAGCATTAGATAGTTTTACTTTTAATTAAGGTCAGGCTTAGTTAGATCTCTAGGAGTAGATTCAAACACAGCTAAAATAAAAACCCAGTACTCAAAAATACAGCTACAATTCTTCTACCACCCCAATCTTGGCTTTTATAAAGAATACACAAACCATTATGTTTGCAAACCACAGCCTACAAATACGGGGAAGTAAAATTCATTTATGAGTATGTTGCCTGGAAGAGAGTTAATTGCTTCAAAAAGAAGCAAATTCAGAAAAAACCTACAAAATGCTTAACAGATTTCCTTCTCACTTGTACCTCCTAAAATGAGAAAAAGTCATTACTGTTCTACAGTGTCTCAGTTTACTTGCTTTTATTCTGTTTGTTTTCCATTCCAAACTACTCTTCTGTCTCTCAAAGCCATCTCTTAACACACTGAGTGGAGTCAGTGCTCCTGTCATCTACCTTTGCTTAGCTTTCATAGCACAGAAGTTAACCGACTTTTTCAAGTTCACCTTCAAAGTGATTTGGATTTTTCTTCTCTGCCTGCTACTCTAATTACTCATTCCACTAAGCTGGTTTCTGTGTTGTCTCTGTACCTTTCTTAAAATTCTCAGCAGCTGGAGTTACTCCTCCTTCATTTATGCTGTCTCATCTATGCAAACTTCCCCCCACCTATGAAATATTGCGATATGTTTCATTTTTAATTCAACTTCTTTTTTCTCTTTATATAAAAAATAAACTATGTTTAAAGACCAAAGTGCATTGAAGTACATAAATGATTATACATATAAAAAGATAACATATTCTAATGTGCTGGTCCTAATACAGTCACATGACTATGGAATAATATCGATACTTTTGTGAGAGGAACAGGTAACCGCTAAGTGCAGATAACTGCAGTGTGATCCTAAGTGTTCACTCCACCAACAATTCTCTCCCATCATAACCTCTGTATGTTCACGTTACCCTACACTCAAGCCCAAACTCATTGCTCTACTATAACTGTACAGTCAGCAGGTTGCTGCTTTTACTATTTTTGAGTCAGTGCCTCTGTGCATTAACACAGATATATTCCTTGGTAACTCAGTAACAGCCATATCACTGCTGTATTACTGCACAGGCAAACCAGTCCAAACTCACCTTGCTGCATCTTCTTCTAGAAGAAGCTTCACAAATTGCCTAGGGATGTGTAGCGACAGGATGCTCTCAGCCATCTGCTCCAAGATTCTCAAGTGGTTTCCATCAGTGGTTGGGAAGCGATACATTCGGCAAATGGCACCACCAAACACTAAAGAATTAAAATAACGTTATTTTAGCACAGGGTTTGAGTTCAAAGTGTACGAATTCTCTCCTTTTTCAAAGTAAATGGCTTCGACTCACTAATGTGCTGTAACACACTGCCGTAAAGATCTGGTTTAACCAAGCATCAATCTAACTTTTCCAAGCATGGTCATTCTATAATGACCATTCTTCCAGTGTTTGCAGGAAAAACACTGTTTTAGGAAAGCACTGGTAAGGAAATACAATACATATTCAACTTTTGAAATACTTTTTTTTTCCTTACATACTGTGCATTTTCCTCTCCTGCAATCATCTGCTGGAAAACTAACCTTTCTTCAAGAAATATTTTTTTTTAAAGCAACTGCTTTCCTCTGTCCCTCCCATAACCCTGCAACAATTGCTTAAGGAATAGACTAGCAAATTGCATGGAAAATTTTATACTACAGTCAACTTAATGACAAAAGTTTGCTTCTGCTGATTTTACTATACAAAATAGTGCAGATGATAACATAATTTATTCTTGTATGACCCTCAAAGGGCTGCTCAATCAGCAGCCTGTTCCTATTCAAATGTAGCATCTGCTTAAACACCCTGGGGCCACAGGCAGACAGCAAGATTAGCTTTTACTGATGCCTAAAGCTTGCTTGTTACAGCCCACAGCATCTTACCAGATTTCAGTAGTGCATCTTTCCGTAATGAAGCATATTTGGATCTGATTCCTAAAGATTCTGTTAAACTTTCATCAACTGGCAACACAGTCTAAACGAAAGCAAAAACCACAAATAGTAAAGAATAAAACCTCAGTGCCAGTGCAATATGTAGTGATGACCCTATTACACAGACTTGAAAGGAATATTCAACATAAGGCATGGTTAAAATAAATATTTCAAATATGTTTACTGTGGACAAAAAAATATTGCAGGCTGAAGTAATAAATCTACTGAAACCCTCCAATCTAAGCATTCCTATTTACTTCTACTGCACAGTTCAAAAAGCTGTAAACATTTTCATCTAGCCCTTCAGCTGCTTTATGTTAGCAGAGCTCCAGAGTCCTTAAAGGTACTGCACCAATATGTGGCAGCTACAGGTCTGGCTGGATACAAAGTGATTACTAATCCACATTGCGACTGTGATACACAGATGTGAGTGCTCAATTATCATCAGGATATTCAGAGCACAAGATTTACAGAATTAAAGATATGTCTAGTTGAGAAAGCACTATAAATATCTGCTCTCAGACAAATATTTGGGGATCACAAAAAAAAAAAAATCCAGTATTCAAGTAATCTGTGAAGTTTTATTTAAATCTTTTAAGTTACCTGTGAAAATTCTGGAAATTCCCTGAGCATCCCCATTACGGCTTTGCATTGGAATTCCACAAATATTGAAATACCACATCAGTCAAACTGGTTATCCATGCACCAACTGCACCAATGTGCAGCACTGCAAGCCAATTTTGATGAAGGGCATGAGCACTTGAAGCTAAAGCTTAATCAGTGTAAACTAAAATTTTCCCCAAGTCTCTTAAACCCAAACATGAGCACCAAGAACTCCCCAAAATACAAAACCGCTTCATCACCATTAAGCTGCTCTCTACAGTATTTTGAAACTGTAAAGCACTACTAAATATCAAGATGGACAGGAAAGTGGACAGCAGATCTCAATTTATTTCAATACTACCAACTAATCTGCATCTTTCTGAAGCTGACACAACGCTCATACTCACCCTTCCATTAACGGTATCGGGTGACCTTGTCACTGGAGGCCTTTGGTCAGTTTTTTCCTCCATTTGCCATCCAATAACTGTAATGTTACCTACACGGTCACTTTCAGCCGACCTGCAACAAACACTCTGCGTTGAGATTTTTTTGGAGGTGGACCTGTTTATCAACAAGGGAACACTTATAAAAGACTATTAATCTTCAAACTTAATGACCATTTTAAATAGGAAGCTTTTCAACTTCAATTTACGTATTTTATAATGCGTTATTCCAACAGGAAAGCGCTTGCCTCATTCTGCAGGGATACTGTACAGACCTCGGAATTGAAGTCAACCTAAAACCATGCATGTGTTTCAATACTTTTGTAAAACCAGAAAGAGTTCAGATTTTACAATTAGCCTGTTGTAGGCAAAAGCAGCTTAAATTGTGAACATTAACAGGGAGCAGATAATTGCATGTATGTGCACACGTGTGTGTGCGCGCCTGTGTATATGAATGTCTGAAACTCTCAATCAGAAGCCTGCTACTTGCTAGCTGCAACTGATAAATTTTATTAATACGTAGACTAAAGAGGAGCAGCACATCCGAAATCTTCCACTTACAGAGAAGCCAGTCAAGGCCACCAGTTCAGAGGCTCATCATATCTTGTGCTTCTGCAAATAGGTGATTTAGATTGGGAAAACTGCGGGCCTGACATTCCAGAAAGAAAAACTGACACTAAAAGGAAGGATCCTGAAAAGAAGTGGTCTAGGGAAGAAGGTGGTGAAGATTGTCAATGGAAGAAAGATCCTTGAGCTTGAGGCAGATCCTGGAGATCAGGGAGGTGCATGGAAACAAATGCCAGAGATCCCCATGGACCTGGCCACTATCAGCTGAGACATGTCACTAACAGCTGAGGAGCTGCACAGCACAACTGACACAACTTTCTGTCTCACCTTCCCAGACCAGCAGCCATCCTGTTGCTGGGGAGGGAAGCTGAGACCATATGAACACATAACTGAGAAGGGAGCGAGTGAGTCAGAGACAGAGAATCAAGTGTGGTAAAAGCTCTTATCTTGCTGGTTTTTAAATACACACCAGTACCCAGATCTACCACGGCTGTCATTTATTCTGTCTCACTAAATGGTATTTTAAGATTGTTGTTTACATGCAAAAATATGCTGGGACAACTAAGACAAGAAAAAAAGTCTCTGGAACAGACAACACTGGGGAGGCAAAAGAAATAAGCACACAAGATGACTACAAGAAAAGGCTTAAGGATCCAAATCATGCAGTATGTTTATAGACATTGCTTAGCATCCAATTTATATACCTGAGGGGTAACATGACAATGAGAAGACATGCATGTTTTCACACACTTTGACAAACAGAAAACACTTGATATCAAGACAAGAGAGTTTAATAAAGTCCATTTTCAACTTAGTCATGAAAGAATAAACCTAGCAGAATAACCATGTCTAACACACGAACATGAGACTCCTGACATCACATTCCTTCTCAAACAGGAATTTTCCTTCCCTCAAAACACCCTCATCTTCACACCTATGATAAATTAGACTATTTTACCCACCATCAGTGTCATACTTTTGGTGCCTTTTCTGACTCATTTCCCTCATCTGCTCCCCTCTGTTAAATCATGTCAATTATTTCTTTACAACACATTGTGGAAAAGTCAAAAATCTTACCCATCTCTTCCCTTAGCATGAAAAGCTTTGCCCATGTTTTGTTAGTTGTGTCTCGGCTAAGAAATTCCTGCAAGTTTATTACAGTCACTGCTTCTAGTGCTGATTATGCTACTGCCAGTACCATCTCCCTCAGCCTCTAATTACGCTTCCTCCCTTCAACAGAATTCCCCTTGCCTTCTCTGACAGGGATGCCTGTCCTACTTTCAACACATACTACTACAATGTGCATTTACACATCAGAGCTCTCTTTCCTGAATCTCACTTGGCATTCTTCTTTCTTCCCCAACAGTCTACGTAACTTTGTCCCACGCTGACTTTCAAGCATGTGGTTTGATTCCTATGACTAGAACTACTACCTTAAGGATTGGCATTAGACTTACAGCCTCTTTTTCATTCCTTCCTGAGTCACGTTCCTTCCATGGAAGTTTCCAATATGAATTAAACTAGAAAATTACATCAATCTATATTACTGTAATGTGACTCCTCCTATTCCTAGTGAATTATGTTGATAAATACACTGTTTAGCAACAAATACACAATTTAGCAACAGGCAGGTGTTGAAATAGTAAATAGAGCCTAGATTTATCTAAGTCAAAGTATTCCAAACAGCTGAGAGAATCCTCTGTTTCAATGGGTTTCATTGTCTGCATCACAGGCTCTTTATACATCAGCACAGTTAAAAATACTTTATTTTGCCACTGTCCACAGACACATATGCTGAGGTGACAGGATGAAATGCACATAGATGAAATTGGTCTTGACAATACTTTCTTAACTTGCAGAACTACAACCAATGTCTAACATCATTCACCATGTTGGAAAGGTCTTGTTCTACATGTTTTAATTATCATGCAATATAAAATAGTTTTTCCTTAATAGTGGCCTGCCTGGAACTAAAAAAACAACCAAACAAAAGGTTCTCACTGCATCTCACAGCCAGTTTTCATCACATCTTAAGCATGCTTTCGAGAATTAAGAATGAATTCTTAAATGAAGGAGAATATTACAAACCTTAGTGTTAAGTGCAATCTGTGATTCTTCTCCTGAAGAAGTTCTTTTACAGTGAACATCCCAGAACCCAACAAATACATCTGAAAGAAGATGAGTACCAGTATCGTAATTGTTTACATTTACAATGAACAAAGGCTTTGTCCACAGCACTAAAGCCCAAAATACAATTATTATGCACAAAAGCCCAAGAATAAAAGTAATTACATATGCCCATACATAACTAATTAAAACCCTTTAAAATTTAATAAATTTGGTAATTTATAAAAAATCTTTTTTTTACTGGAGGACAGTAAGCATTTTTCTTTCTTTAGGATCTGAGTGGAGGCACCTCAATATATACAAGCTTAGACCCAGAGATACAGGAACACTGAAAGCAATGACTGAACGGGGCTCAGACTGTCTAGGTCAACGCTCCATAGTCCCTCCTTGACCCAAGCTTGGCTCCTCCTGAAGAAATTAAGAAGCTCTTTTTTCCTAGAGCCTCCCCAAGAAGCACTGTACAGAGAGCGATAGCCCTGCTGCCCCTGAGGAAGCCATGGAACAGCAGCAATACGGGGCCTAAAACAGTATTCTGGGCAACAGTCTGAGAATAAATGGCCTGAGTTGCCTACAGATCCAAGTAGTCACATAGGAGCACTGGCACTTAAAACTTTTTTCAGTAAGCAAACAAATCAGTAGACAGGTCCACAATGTTGGAGAACAAGTGACAGGACCTCTTAATTTAAATCAGTGGTTTCCAAACTTGCTGCACACAAGCCTTATTTCGGAAAACTGGCAATGCTCCCCACTCAAGTCCATCTCAAGGCTCCTTCTCCTACCCATCCTTCCCCTACCCATCTTGCTTTCTTTACGATCAATGCTGCTACCCCTTCGCTTTCTTCCACAAAAGTTACTAGTTTTATCTCCTTGCCTTTTGTTTCCTTGCTCCACGCTGACTGGGGAGGCAACAGAATAAAGAAAACTTACGGTTCCCTGAGATCTATCTTTGACATCGTACACGGAGAGTTTGATTTGTGTCATTTGATTGATAAGAGAGTCTTGGAAAAAGGCAATGCTGCTTAGAAAGATAGGATTACTTGTTCCCTGTAATCATAAACAAAAAAGGCAAAAATTAATGTAAGGTGATATTTGTTAGGAAGAAATGTTTCTTGTGTTAGCTTCAATTTTAAGTCTAATCCAGGAGTACCTCGTTACTTACCTCAATAATTTCTGTCTGTGCATGCTTCGTCCAGAACGCTTGAGGAGGTGTAGTTACACTCACTGCTACAAAACTATTTGGTTTTCGATCTAGCGATGGAGTTAGCAGCTCACTGCAAGCTTTAGGTATGCAATAGATAAATAAATTTAGATTTGGGATCTTTTTCATACTGCTGTAAGACTCTACATTTTTATAAAAGCATATTATATACCCTGAGCAATAAAGCCATGAAGGGCCTAACATTCATTCTACTGCCACTCTATAAAGGCAGACATCACCCACCTTTGTGCATGCAAACAGTAAACGTGCAATCAGATCAGTCTGGCTCCAAGCTGTAGAGTTGTAATTTAAACTTGTTCTCTTCTAACAGCTGCCTATCCATCCCCCTGGCACCGCTGATTAGATTGGAACAGCATACGTACGTAGGTTTTTTTCTGGAAATCTCATGAGCGTGGCTGCATTTGATTTGATGTCACGCTCCATTAAGCCCATTACCAAACGGCATTTTGCCATACAGAACCAATATTAGTGCTTGAATGTTGAGTAAGCAGCACTACTATGAGGAGAACTAGCTTGTAATTGTAAAAGGACAGTAATTTATTTCCTCTAAAACGTTATCATGAGTTTAACTGCTGGGAACGGCCTATGGTGACTGGTAGTGACTCTACACAATTACATTAAACTTCAGACCCAAATGCTATCTAGCTAGATACAGGTAACTGCAGTGTGGTCCGACTCCACTTCAGCTGGATGCTGAAAGTTAATTCCGAAATTTACCTGGGCATAATTGTGTTTATAATACAATTACATAAAACTGAGAAAATTTTCTAATTTTGCATTTCAAGCATACTGTTAAGAGTATAACCTTCCAAACATTAGTGCACTATTAAGCCCAGAAAAATAGCATGCTACAGCTGAAAATTTGGACGGAATTTTCATTAAGAAAATATTTTTCACTTAATTCTTCAAGTGAGGTCATAAGGTTCTTGTCCACATTTAACTATCCCAGAAATTAAGTCACTTATGCATCTCATATTATCACTTGACAGCAAGGTCATAGGAAAGATGGTATGTGTAGCAGTTGGTAACTCTTAGAAAATATTCTGTCCTAAAATGGTGTTTCTAGCAAATCTTCCGTTTGCTTGAAGACCCGAACCAAAGACAATTTCACTGTATCTTCACATAAACAAAATAAGCATTTAAAAGTAACATTCACATAGTAAACATTTAAAACTTTATCGGACAGATGTTTTAATTATAGACTTTTAAAAGCATCACAAAATCAAACTGCTGTCTGCTTATCAAAAGACACTGTACAGGCAGCAAGAAAACTGTACCACATCTCCATAAAAATCAAAGCAAAATTTCAGTCTTTACTATATGAAAGGCACTTCAAAATCAACAATTAAAAAACCGTAAACATACTCAATAGCATGTATCATTAAAATCAGCACAAAAATCACTAAGCCTACCTAAACTGAACTCTAAAATTGGCTCATCTGGATCCTGAATGTTGCCTGTAAATCAGAAAAATTAACACAAGATTAGCCAAACATTGCTGTCATGTGAAACTCTTCCTGAAGTTGCAGTCATACAAAGAAAGAAATTAAATTGTATAGAAAAAAATATTTTAAATTCAATGACCCGTGACTGGAATTTGTAATATTTATTAGCTAATCTTTGGTATGTAAAAATCATTTGAAAAACCTGAGATTATCTCATTTTATAAAACATATTAAAATATGTAGAACTATGCAAGATTATATGGAATATGAGAATACAAAATGCCCAATCTCAGTGGAAAACAACAGGATTAAAGCCTCTTAGCGTCTGAGCTACTATTAACTCCAAATTATTAAATCAGACACGTCTGCTCTGTGACCGGTGAATAGGGAGAAGTTTGAAAGTACCTGTCTCTCACTAATCAAAGAAAGCCTCTAGGGGTTACAATCCTAATTTACTCACCATAAAAGATGAGGGAGATAATTTTCAGTTCCCTGAACTCTCTTGGAAATTTTATACAATGTCAAACAAGGAGGTTGCCAAGACTCTTCCTAGACCTTGACATTCTTTTGTTGTTTTCTCCCCCAGTTGCTTATTTTTGACTGATAAATATAACTGCACAAAATCTAGTCCAATTTTTTTCTTCCCTCCAATTTTAATATTTTGTCTATTTTAAAAATGGTAAGTTTAAGATTTTTTAATTTTTAAGTATAATTCCTTTATCTCATTCCCTCCAGATAACCATCTAAATCTTCTAGCAATTAAAAGAAAAAAACAACGTTAGTACAGAGTAGATTCTGAAAGGAGCCACAGAGCAATAGCTGACATGAAGGTATATACCTGCTAGAGAAAGGCCTAGCATGTCAGAGGTGACATCAATGGTGGAGGCCCGTTGCATGGTACGGGATTTTGCACCATGGCGGGGACTGTGTTCTCTTGCTGTCATTTTGTCATGAAGAACACTTCTTTCCTTGCTGCTTGGCTTTACCGGTGTTTGCCTTACAGAGTAGCAGAGTCCAGCAGATTGTCTCCAATTGCTATTCCTCTAGCATTACCACGCTAAGCAATAAAAGAGAGCAAAAACATACGTCAAACATCCATCAGCTACTGTACTTTTTAAGAGCAGCAAATAAAATTGCCTCAGGTCATTCAAATAAAACACTCAAGGCAGATCCAGCACAGTAACTCAATTTGCATGAACCGTTACATCTGTAGTGTTTTACTGCAAATTGTTGAAGCCTGTACCACATGCAAGAAAAGCTCTTCTGTCAGAGAACGGGGGTTGAGACTCGTTAACTGACCAGCTGCTCCTCTCCTTTGTCTAAGTTATTAAACCATCCTTAATGAAGTTTCCTAGTTTTCATAATCCTTAGGGAGCACAAGTAAATTCGTCAGATGGGGCCTCCATCTGCAGAGGGAGGACAAGGGATAAGGACAAAGGGACAATGGGTCAGCAGAACGCAAAACAAAAGGGCAGGAAATGTTAGTGTCAGCACACTGTGTCATTCCAGGCTCTACTGCCATGAGAAAGGGATACTGAAAACTATAAATAAAACCTGTTGGGCCAGAGTGGAGCTGAAATTCTGGGATGGTGATAGAATGAAAAAGCAAAAGGGGATGCCTGCTGATGTTGCACACAGCAGTGTCTGTGCTTTTCCTTCACCCTACACTTTACTGGTCTACAGACATCCATGACAGTTGTTCTTCCCCTCATGATGCCTAGAAAGTGACATGTTATGCTAGGAAAGAAGCACACAGCCTATAGAAAATTTAGTTATGTTGTTAAATGTGGTGCTTTTGGCTTGGCTGATAAATTTGAATGTTCCTTCTGTCAGCCATGTTAGCACTGTGGTTATGGAACTTTTGTATTCATTTCATACTATTATGACGAACTCCATCCATTTAGGAAGTGAGATTAGGAGCAATATCTGATAAACCTGAAAGTAATACAGTGACTACTTAGATTGAGCAACCTAACAATGGGCAAGATGCATTCTAATTAAATAGAACACCTAGCTCTTACTTGTGTTTTAAATAGGCATTTTAAAACTGTCTGAAGGCCTCCAAAGGAACATTCAACCTGCCTAACTTAAGTCTCTCAATTTAAGTAGTCAGCATCCCTGTCTGGAGGATTTCAAAAGAATATCTCTCTCTCCACAGGGGACTCAAGCACTTAACTAGCACTGGTTCACTGGACATCTAAAATTCAGATATAAGTAAAGCATCTAAGACAACTGAATTGAACACAACCCTGGACATCTACATGAGTTTAGGAATGAGATTTTAAATGGGGAGCTCATTCTAAGGAGGAAGGAAATTAGGCTGTGTCCACCGGATGGACCAGTCTACTGCCACTCAGAACTAGCAATTTGCCTCAGTGATTCAACTCAAGTTTATACAATATAATGTCATAAGCCAATTCCAAATAGGAAAAAAGCAAATTCTTGAGTGGAAGAAGCAGAAATTGAGAGGTCCGAATGTCCCACCCCCAAAACCTTTGAAACTCAGTGACAGTGTACAAAACAACACTCTGCTTATAGACATAATTTATGACAGCGAAAAATTAAACCAGTCAGTTTTCCAACTCATATGGAATCACAGAATAGTTGAGGTTGGAAGGGACGTCTGGAGTTCATCTAATCCACTCCCCCTGCTCAAAAGCAGGGTCCACCTAGGGCAAGTTGCTCAGGACTGTCTCCAGTTGGTTTTGGACGAGAATGGAGACCTCATAACCTCTCTGGCCAATCTGGTTGTTCCAAAGTTTGATCACTCACGGTAAAAAAAGCTTTTTTTCCCCCCTTCTTTTTTTGTTTTAATGTTTAAGTGGTTACGTGGATAGTGAACCACCAGTCTTTCTCGAATAGGACTGAATGTCCTAAGATTTGGTCAAATAAAACTTCCATCAAGATTCTTTGCCAGTTTCCAAGTGTTTCCGTTCTCCTATTTTTTTCCCCTCCTTTCAGCAATAGGTTTTCCTTGGTGTGTTCTTTATGTAAGGTGACATTTAATGGTTTGTAAGTCCATTAAACCTAACTGCGTAATGAAACAGAACACCTAAAATTGTGCTGGCAGAGATTTAGACAGGACGCCATAGTCCCTTACCCCAAATCCTACAAATACCTTTTTAGAGAATAACTAATATGTTCACATAGGTACAGGTCAGACAGCAGTTAAGTTAAAGAGTCCCGTTGTTTTTCAGCTAAAATCTCTGTAGTTGCTGACATCCTTAAAAAGGGTCAATCCTTGAGAAGTTAAAATAGGGTCAGGTATTTTCTTTATTTTGAAACTATTTCTACTTAAATATTACATCATAATATTCCAAGGCTCTCTAAGTTCTCAACTATTCACTTAAATTGCAATATTAATTTCTCATGTAATGATACATTTTTAATTTACTTACACTGATCATACTTACAGAGGGCTCCTTTCCTCATGTGTGAAGCAATTTTGCATATCACAACATCAGCTAAGTCCACATCTAGAAAATTAACAAAATTATCTGCATAAATAATCAATCTTTTTATACAGCATAAATCAGAACCAACAGGCAGGTACCATTCTCAGATTAACCATAAATTTAACTTCTGATTACTAGCTCTCACATTAAAGTTTACTGAAAATAGAAAAAAGAGTATGATCCTCTGATGGAGCTCACCCAGCACTAGTCATAGCAATAGCCAGTCAGAGGAGGAGCACAGAGAAATAAGCTTATGCTGAAAAGGACTGACTTCAGGTCAGCATTTGGTGAGTGGGTAGAATAGCTGTAAGAAACATAGGTTAACATATTTCCCAAAAGGCTTGGTGCTATTAAGAAGAAAAGGAGTGTATATGATATGTTGAGTATGAGACAGCATTTGTTATTATGCTTGCTTTTCTACAGTTACACTGTCAAAATTTTGCTGTTTGGAAGAGTTACAACCACTACTGTCAGGAGAAAAGATCCTATGTCAAAACACAGAAGTTCAAAAGATCAGGATGTAGGGCTCTTTCTCCATTGGGTGAAATTACTCTGCAAGTTAGGCTTCTATTAACAGCTAGCAATAAGCATACAGGTAAAGTGAATTATTTTTAAATCTACTACAGGTTAACTGAAGGTTTGTATTTGATAGTGGTACTCTCTCAGTCAAGTTCATAGGATATGCCTTTTTAGACCTCTCATGTATGCCATACTACAATAAAAGAGATGGGGAAGTCCAGTCTGAGCTTTTAAATTTAATCGCCAGCCCTACCAATTACCCAAGATTGCTTAAGAACATAGGGATGAGCTCTTACCACTTATGGAAAGAGTTTTATCTCACCTAAACTGTATAGGAAGCAGGTATCTGATCTCAACTCACTGCCCAGGTACTCTACATAGTCAATGGTGACACACAGGCACTTCCAGAGAATGAGTCACGATTTTCCAAGGTAGGTGGGATGAATCACCCCATGGAGATACTCCCCCCCCACCCCACCCCACCCCCGCTCTAATTATAGAAAGAATTTAGATGACTAGCTTAGGCCTGATGCTGCAACTGAGCAAACTGGATCCCTCCCACAGTTGTGCTGGCTCAGGCAGGGATGACTTCCCTCTACTCACTGCATAGCCTGGCAGACCCAAACGACAGGTGCTCTGGTCACTCTCTTGAATTACAACCGTTTCAACCGTTACAACTCTACAATCATGTTTCAACTTTATGATCATGTTTTTGATAGAAATCAATGGAGGTATGATTCCTACCAAATTAAAGGTAGTATTAAAACACCAGATAGTTTCCTTAGATGGTCCAAAAAACTGGTACCACTACTGGAGCCAGCAATCCCAAAGGCTGATATAATTCATGTCCAGGCAAACCACATCTTGAAGATGGCATGATACATCTACAACATAGCCTTTGGCTTTGCCCTTACTAATACTGCAAACAGTGGATGCTGGCAATATGTGCAACTTTGCACTTCATGAAGTTTTGCTGCAAGCCCAGTTTTCAACTGTGGCTTCAACAGAAGTATGAAAAGGTGTTGTTGACCCCCAATACCAGTAACGGTCATCTCTATTGTGTAGAAAAGGCCCCTGAACAAGCCCCACTTCTGTTAAGTGAATATCTATTTGATGCTCTATTAGCACAAAAGCACATGACCAGAAGAAAAGATCTTCATCAGCTTCTGCTCTGCTACCTTGAGTCCTGGCAGTTGGCTGTGGGAAGCAAATGCCACTCTGCTCAGATGCGTGGCCTCACTTCCTGTGGGCTTGAAATTTTCAGATATTTAGTCTCATTCAGCTCACAAGGTCTTAAGCAAATACGGTGATCATCTCAGCTCCAAAATAATCCCTTGATGATTAGCTTGTACAACTACAAGCTAATATTCTCCTTATCTTCATAGGTGTTTTGGTGAAGTGCTTTGGTCACTTCCCTTTTGAAAAAAAAAAAATCTCCCACCAAACTACCCCTTGAAGCAAATATGTCAGCTGAGATCAAACCTTCTTTCACCCTAACACCTAATTTTTTGACACTCGTTACACAATTGTAAGAAACAGGAGTTTCCCAATTCACACATCAAGAAGCGGGAGAAAGAGGCTACTCCAATTACAGTCCAAATTACAACCTACTTTGAGACTGTACTTTTCTACAGCTATATTGCTCTGGGCTTATGGCATTTATTGGCTGGAGAGGCATGCCAAAAGCAGAAAAAGCAACAGCAGTGGAATGCTAAATGTACCGATACACCTACATGAACAGAGTAATAGAGAAAGGCAGAGTATAACAGCTTCTTTAATGCATTTAAAAAAACGTCTGGGAATACAATCCTGCTAAAATTTTACCATCATCCCCAAGGGGGAGTGAAAAAGTAGTTGTGGGGTACTTGCTGAACTGCAATTAGTTTTACCACTCTCTGGACAGTGAGGTCCACTCTCTGGACCTTATAAATTAGGGTTCCTGTTCCTGAACAATCCATTTTGAAATATCAGAAGGCCGCCTCCAGCTAGTGTTATACTTCAAATAACATCTTTGTAAAAAGTTTCTTGTACTTACATTGAAAATGTTGTAGCAATACACTCAGTGATGAAAAAAGGTGAAATAAATTCTGCCTGAAACAGTAAATATTTTGGATCTGGAACATGACAAGTTTCCAGCTAACCTCTTATTAACTATATCATTGCGGACAAAATAATGGAAAAGATGAAATACCAGACTCTGCTAAGTTATAACTATGTTGCCTTCCATGCAAGAGTACCATCCCTAGCATACCTACAAGATAGACTTTTTTTTTTTTCCCCCCTCTTTTTCTTCTGTTTTACCTCCAACCATCCAAAACCTTGATAGTGAAACAAGATTTGCCATGCTGGCTCAAGACCAATCTTCCAGCAGTTTCAGCATCCCATCTACAACAGCTGTTTCAAAGAAGATGCAAGGAACTTTACTGATCCTGCTTCAGGGTCTGAGGTGAAGGTCTGGACCAACCCTATCACTCATGGCTGCAGAGGCAGACCAAGAGCAGAACATCAGCTCAACGACAGCAGATCCCAGCAAAAGCCTGCCAAGACCGACACTGATTAAGAGCTATTTTTTTACAGTCTCATAAGCACTTTGCTCTTCCACCTCATTAAATGAATGTCCTGAATCTCACCCAGATCACAACAGGAAAACTTAGAGCTATCAGGTTGACACCTTGAGGCAGATTCTTCCTTTCAGCCAAACTTGTGGGGGCAGCAACACGGACTACGTCTACTGCAGATCCATTGGCTGACAACAGGGTTTCACTCCCCTTTACTTAGCCCATGATCTAGGACATCCTGTTTACCATGCCCCTTGGGAAGGCAAAAGAAAGTAAGTGGTGCCAACATCCATTAGGGACCTTTGTCTCCAACTGAAATGCCTTCCCCATCAAGAACATGCTCAGCAGGTCCACAAAGAGGCTGGGTCTCCCGCTCTCAGTCTGCCTCTTAACTCCAGGTTCCCTTCTCAAGCTGATTCAACGTCCCCCTCTCCCACTGACCAGAATCTTGATTAACAAGGACAAAAAATGTAAGTTTGCCCTGAAGAGTCTTCTTGTCACTTTCTGAAGCCCTCCTCAGGTTTCCGAGCAAGTGGGTGACCTCAGCAAGACCAGTGAAAAGTCTTCCACAATACAATGAAATAAACTACCGCAAGATACAATGAATGTATTTATGCAGCATGGAAATCTCCAAATGCAACTTTTCAGTGATGCTTAGATAAAAGGCCATTTCAGCAGCAGAATGTAGCTTGCTTTCTCTTTGTGTTCCTGTCCACCCTCTCCCACTTACTTATAGACAAATCTTACTTATAGACAAATTTTATTCTTGATCCTTCCCTGGTATGAACTTCAGCAAACTCAATTAATCTAAAAACCTAATTTTATCTCTTTAATATATTTGAGCACTTTTAATAGAAAACTGCAATTTAGGCCACTTAGTTCCTTGTGCAAATTAAGACTATTTGTCCATATTCACAACTGAAATACAATTAGCATTCTTAACTTAATGAGATACTATTTTAATTTAACCTGTCATCACAACATTTCTATTTCTTCAGTACTCCTTCTATGACTACAAAAATATGCACACACAAAGGTGGAAGCAAGCATTTGTAATATATGTTTGCTAATGAAAAAATAAAAAGCACGGCTCTTTCACTTTGCAGAAAAGCTTTTATCAAGTTGAGCACAGCATAATGCCATGGAAAATGATGAGTCTTGCTACACAGCAGTTTGAAGTCCAACCCTATCAGCCTCCTCTGTTGTTTTACCAACAGAAACTGAAACAGCTTACAAATGGTCTTTACTCTAATCTTTACCTTCTTCACAAGAAATATGCTGGGTACATTGTGGTGAAGTTTCCTGTGCATTGGATGACTTTTCTCCTCATGACCTGGGGTTCTCACACTACCCATACAGACAAAGAAAAGCCCATGAGAACAGAGGACGTATTTTCTGTTGACGACTTTGGACTGGAAGCACATTTCTGAATTAGATGGTCCTTTGAACACCCTCCTAAAGCCTCCATCTTCTAAAGCCTTTTTTCATCATAACCATGATGCTCACAATGCAGAAACAGCATTGCTCCAACCAGAAAAAAACAAAGAGTTTAACCCCCTCTGAGCTCCTCTTTTTGCAGGAAAGGGTGGGGTAGGGGAACAAAGGCAGAAAAAACCAAAAAAACCCCCAAACCCAACAGTTTATGACCAGAAGTGGAGATGAATTAGACACACCTTAACATTTGCTAAAGATTTCATATCGCTGTTGATGACAGATGGAGGGCAGTAAAATATCCTCCAACACACAGGCAATGAGAGAGGGCGACCACAGAAAACACAGAGGGATAAAAGCGCAGAAACTAGATCTGTAATCAGATGTTTTGGTCAAGCTTGGATTACAACAAAAAGTCTAGGGACCTATCTGATCTATCTGCCTATAATGCTCATCCACTTCACAGACTAATGTAGCAAAGGCAATGTATTCTGGTCAAAACAACCAGCAGTTAGCACTGTCAAGTATTTAGAAAATGTAAAATAAACGTTAGTGTGGGAGTAATATTCCACAAAGGTCATTACCAGGATTTAGGCAGCATAGCAAAACTGCAGTCTTATGCTACTAATACAAATCTGCTGATGCATATTTCTCTATCAACATTTGTTTTGTACTCCTGAACTGTGTTTTGTGCGTGTATTTCTGATCCATGTATCTTTTTTCCTTACACAGTGCATGCTAAAACTATGCCAAATGGCCACGATACTGGATGTCTTTTGAAATGAACTGATTCTTTTTTGGTTACAGATATCTGATTCCTTTGTGCTGCTTTCATTTCTTCTTCCTGGAAAATAAAATGATACTTTTGTTTACCCTGATCTTTTCAAATCAATGGAACAGAGGGTTGCTGTCAGCCAAGACGCTGACTGCAAGGCTCTTTCCTGGATTCCTTTCTGGAGTCACGTAACCAAGTGGTGAGATGCTGGCAGTTTGTAGCATAAGCATCCAACTCCACATGGGCCAACAATAGTCTACACTTCCCACTACTGCTCCCATTTCAATACCTCAGTGGGACAGTTGTTCCAGTGAAAGGTATCCTTTTTTATGACAATCCTACCCTGCGGGTTAACAGTAAGATCACCCTGTAAGATATAATGGGGGGTGAGTGGGCTTCTTCAGTGTCTTGCCAGTTTCTGAAAATAATTGTCTTTGAAAATCTATTTAGACAGCATGCAGACCCTACTTTCCTGGCCTTGTCAAACACTTCAAACTCATCCAGAAAACCCTGTCCAGATTCCTAGGATCTGGGTCAAAGACTCCCAACATTCGGTTTGTTTTCTTGCCCAAATTGTGAGAAGAAACTATGGAGTTTTACACAGGGTCCTCCACCAGCCAGGTAAAGGCAGATGTGCACTGAGACGATAGCCAAAATGGAATAGGGCTGCCAGGTTTGAGGAAGGATGGATTGCTGAGCTGCTTCTCAAGAAGTGGTAGGACTCAGGACTAAATGGAGCAAAAGATATCATTCATCACCCGTCAGCCATTAGCTATGCCTCAAGACAGACACTGAAAGAAGAAATAAATATATTTCTGAGTGGGTCTTAAGCAAGATGCAGCCTTTATATTCTCAAAAATGTTTATATGTTCAAAAATTATTCAGGAGGACAAGCACCAGGAAGATGCAAGAGGAGACTCAGGGATGACTAAAGGGACGGTGTTATCCTGTGTTTGCACTACCCAGCGCAGCAGGTGCACTCAGAGTAGGTGGATGCAGATGTGCTGTCCCAGTTCCACCCTGTGCCCCATACCTCCCACACACTCCCCCCACACACCCCTCGCACACCCACACACCCCCTCCCTGCCCTTCACAACGCGGTTACAGCAGCTGTATTCTGATCAAGGCCAACGAGAAGGGGAAGTGGGGAATGAAGCGACAGGGTCTGAGATACACTAATTTGTCCAAGCTTTTCTGCTAGAGGCGAGGAACTGCTGCAGACACCTCTCTTTCAGAAAAGGAAGCCACAATTTCATTTCCCCACAGAGACAGAAAACATTAAAAAGTAACTTTTCAGAAGTCTCAGAATGTCATCACCTGCCCACTGAGGGTCACAAGGAAGGACACTACTGACGCTCTTCAGAAAAAACAGGTTAAGACGCTAATTTCAGGGGAACTAACATTTCTGCACTTCAACATCAACAACAATAGTTTCATTTTAGTGACTGTGCTGAGGAGAATTAGCAGCAGCAGACAGCAAGTCTAAAATTTAGGTAAGAAAAATGAAATAGGAAGATGTAAGCAAGGCCCAGTGAAATAGTTCATAGAAAGCCCTAATTTTACCAGGAACATAATTAAATTTTCTGACCAACATATTTGCCTATGTACTTTTACCATGGAATCAACTGCACCTGGGTTTTAAGAGAAGGTACATTTCACCACATTTGCAAAAAGCAAAGTCCATGTCAAGTATAAACTGAACTGTTGCTATATCATTTACTAAATGGATTCTTGTAGCAAAGTGTGGGTAGATTACATGTACTGACAGACATGGGTCATTTTAAAACTTACTGGAAAAATATCTGGAATATATTGAAACTTGCCATATTTGGTTGCTGAATTAAAAAGGCTAAATCAGTAACACAAAACTGGAATAAGTATGTGACCTACAAAAAAAATAGACCATAAGTGGCTTGCGTGTCTTTGAGGTGACCTCAGAAGAGGAAATCAGACCAAGTATCACTGAAATATTTATGCGAATTTGACTACAAATCATTCTCCAATGTAAGATAAGCAGCATTCTCTTAGAATATCATATTTCAACAATTATCCCCTTCTTGTGAAAATTTCCATGAGTTTTCACAGCTTTGACTATCAGTCTTACTGAAATACTATATTCCTTGTTGAGGTATGATTGAACAAAGGAGCTATTACAGAAAATAAAGGTCTTGTAGTGGATATTATGATGCTAGCTCTAAGACAGAAAAGACAAAGATAAAATAAAGCTTGGAAAAAGTAACTAAAGGCATTTCTACTACTCTGATCAGTTTTATGTATAAAATGAGCAAACATATGAAAACTTGTGGACAAATAAAAATGTTGAGGGTAGTTACTTACATGGGTCATGGTTTCTCACTCCAGCATATTACAGGTTAAAGTGGTTTGTTCAGAGAAGGTAGCAAGTACTTGTACAGCTGCCGTATATGTTGTGCAACACTTCATTCTGCTAGGACTACATTATTTTCTTTTACTCTCATTCACTAACAGACCAAATGTAATGAATGTTTCAGTCCAAAATTCAGAGAAAAATTAAGACTCCTATAGGCTTTGGCCACAGATTTCACATTTCTAGAGTCCAGGACTTCTAAAAACAATTTCAAATAATTGTAACCACAATCTGCTGGTTTGTTTTCAGCAACTAGTACTGATCAATCCTTAGAACTGACGTAATCTAGTGGGCTTCAAAAGTTTATTTAAAAAAATAATAACTGCAGCAGGGATGGTAGCAACAACCACAAAAAGATATAAATGCTACGCAAGGACAAAGGGCCAATATTAATGCTGAGTTCCTTGCAGCATTCAGTGCTCAAAAATATGAGCTTAAATGTCAGAGTTTTGTCAATTCTCCAAGCACTAACATACTTTCTAAAACTGGTGTGTTACTATAGGCCAAGTTTATCTGAATCTCACTTTTTTTTAAAAGCAAATTTTGCATGGATACAGAAAAACCTGAAAATGTGAAGTAATTTGCCTCCCAAATTACTTTCCTTTCTTAAAGTTCATGACTAACTCACTCTCACGACTGATATATTTGACTCTCAATTTTTGCATGCTGAAGGCAAGCAACAGTGATGCCAGCTTCTCTTGCTAACTCCTGGTGCCTCCCACCACACCTTCTCAGAAATTCATAAGCATGCTGCCTACCTCAGTAGTCAAGTCTCAAAGGTAAGGCAGCAGAGATGATGTTTCTACCCACAGCAACCTGTCTTGCTCTTCTGGCCCAGATGACAACAGGTACCTGCATTTCACCACACAAGTTTATAGCCCACCAACTCACCAAAGCCACTTTCAGCAACAGGTTGAACTAAGATACTGAACTGCATCTCAACCTGGGCACATATTCTACATCCGCTGCCTCTGCTAGAGAGGCAGTACCTTCTGGCAAAGGGGCAGGACCAAAAGCTGAATAGAAAGACTGGGTCAGAGCAAAAGGTTACTCAAGCTTGGAGTCCTCTCTGAGAGCAGGCAGTGTTAGAGACTGAGAAAAACAGTATAATGAGCAGTACTGGTATTCTGTAAGGCACCTACAGGTTTGCACTTCCAGATTCAGCTGACAAGCACCCTACAAACTTTCTGAGCTGGGCATCACACCCAGACCTCCATATTTAATGGCTGGTGGTAACATGACAGCTAATGTGTTACCGGAGTTCATCGCTGGCCCTTGCAGCTCTGTTGCCCTGTAGCTCTGTTACACCATATTGCCATCACTAGTGACTGGCCATATGCCTTGTAGGGGGGCTTGCAAACCCTGAGGACTTAGGCTTTTCAGGCTTGCTTTGCCTGAACTTTTCTTGACCTGCCTGTAACTTTGTTTTAGCCTGCCAATTAAACTCAGTTTAGTTGCAACGACAGTTTTTCCAACTGCCCAGATGTCTGTGGCTAATTTGTTTTTACTTTTGTTTATCTTTGCATGGTACCATCATTATTTTACAACTCCAACACAATGACGTAGTGTAGAAAAATACAGGCCTGGTATGATAGCAGCGGCCTTGCAAAGTGGAGACACAAGATGCAGCGGAGAGGAGTACAAGCATGGGATAAAAAGAGCTAAGGTACAGAATTGACATTATGACTGTAGACAGTTCACCCATGGTCACTTAAAGAACTGCAGACCTGTGGCTGGACAAACCTGGTTTTAGGGGTAATAAACAGAACAAAGAAATACTACCTAATATGTATGTAAAGTACCACATATAGTAGATTTGGAAATAATGTGGAGCTGCAGACCAGTGAAGAAAAAGCCAAGTTTAAAAGCTTGTTAGCAAATATAAAAACGACCCCAAGTGGATCCTATAGTGAAGAAGAAGAAACTATCAACATGAACATCATATTCCTCCTGTCAGCATCCAAAGTCCTTTAGATGCTCACAACAACTGAAACACCCCCACATCCCCACCACCAGAATGAAACCACCTTGGGACAAGAGGAGCGGGAGAAAGGTAAGCATTACATCAGGATAAAGAGGCAGATACTTTGTGTGTTCAATATTTTTAACTGTATTGTTATTTATTGAGACTTTCCCCTGTATAGACGCAATCTTTCTTTTCCTGTAATTATTAGACATAAACAAGTAATGATTCCTGGATTAGATTGTAAAGACTTTAATTATAACAACAACTTCTTGCCTTTAGATATAAGGTATGTTTCATCTTTGCCATAAAAAAAGATTTTGAGTGTAATGGCACAGCTGTGGAATTTAGTGCCATGCTTCACTGTTTACTTGTACCAGCAGATGTTGTTGTCGTCCTGTCGTTTAGGAGAGAAATTTTTGAACAGTTGGGAGCACTAATTTTACTGTTTCCAGCTTTTTAAGGTCATGCAGATCTCATCTCTACAGCTTCATTTAAAGAACTGTTATAGACTAAAGATGCAAGAATGAGAGTTAGACATAACATTGTCAGGACAGTTTGTGATCACTGGGATAACATCTATGTTCCAAGCACAATCTGTTTGCTTCCACTGAAAACATAAAATAATTGTCTGCCCACAGTGATATCACAGACATCAGTGTAATGCATCTTTGTCAAATTATTTTAAAACAGTAAATGTCATAAACCTAAACTTCTTAACTGTTTGAAGTGAAACAAGCTAGAACTATGACAAAATTAAATGGGATATTATTAAACTCTTATATCAATCGCTTTTAATCTTTTCTGATTTGAAAACTCCCTGAAAATTTTCCAGACGAACCCTTTGGTAAAAGCTAATTTAAAGCTACTGATCGTAGGCTTGCTTTCCTCAGTCACTTCCCACCAACTTATTTGCATAGTTCATAGAATCATTTAAGTTGGAAAAGACCTTTAAGAGCATCAAATCCAACCATTAACCTAGCACTGCCAAGTCCACCACTAAGCCATATCCCTAAGCACCACATTTACAGATCTCTTAAACATCTCCAGGGATGGTGACTCAGCCACCTCCCCGGGCAGCCTGTTCCAATGCTTGACAACCCTTTTGGTGAAGACATTTTCCCTAATATCCAATCTAAACCTTCCCTGGTGCAACTTGAGGCCATTTCCTCTTGTCCTATCGCTTGTTACTTGGGAGAAGAGACCAACACCCACCTCACTACAACCCCCTTTCAGGTAGTTGTAGAGAGATATAAGGTCTCCCCTCAGCCTCCTTTTATCCAGGTTAGACAACCTCAGTTCCCTCAGCTGCTCCTCATAGGACTTGTGCTTTAAACCTGCCATCAGCTTTGTTGCTCTTGTTTGGATGAGCTCCAGCACTGCAATGTCTTTCTTGTAGTGAGGATAGACAATTTAAAACCACCAACTTAAACATTATAAGAACAAAACAGCTATGACTGTCAAGACTAATTTTTTTTTCAGTTTACATTGTTTCCATCTGCTCAGGATGACACAAATTATTCACCTAACATTCTAAATTTTTCCATGTTTGGTCTCAATTTAGAAGTAAATTTGTATTTGGAAAGTGTAAGCAAAAGCTTTTCTGGGCATTTTCCAGTTCTGACAAGGGAAAGTCTATTAATAACATCTTTATCCAGTGAAGAAAAAAAAAAGAAAGTAAACTTTTTCAACAACAGAAAAATAAAAGCAAACCGTAACTGAAACCCTACAGGGCAAATAGTTCTTTATGAGGTATATGCTTACAAAAAAAACAAACAAGCAATCTGCTAACCCAAATAAAAATGAGTTAAAGATAAATCTGAGTCTGATATTACCTATGGGGAATGAAGCCAGGGATCACTGGTTGAAATGCAGGAGACTAGACTTGACCCAAGCCCTGCCGATCTTTTAATACTGAAGCAACAACAGTGTCAAATCCCTATGAAAATTCAGGCTACTAAAGGATGATGCAGAAACAGTGGTATTTGTGTGCATTCAACAAGTTAACTCTTCCACTCTGAAGAGCTCTGTGTCTAAATATCCAAGGTATGGCTCTGTGGTAATACAGACCCAGATTTTAAGGAGAATTCCCCACTCAAGGAGCTACCAACTCACATCCTTATCTTGGCTAGGAAATTATCCAAGTGCTAGGGAACCTCAGGTATGCAGCCTCAGTTCACAATAAAGACTGTGAAAGCCACAAAAATACTATTCTCTACGCTTCTGCTGTACTACAAGTTTTTATATGACCTAAGCCCCACAATTGGTTTAGCTAATGTAAATGATTGGTACTGTAAACCCCAATCTTACAAATAGATGAGTGTTTTCAGAGATCCAGAGGGGGTGAGAAGGTATAGAAGTTTCACTGCACAGTCAGGTAGAAGATGCAAAAGTTAACATCTTTATTAACATTTCCATTTTTAAAATATGACCACTACACAAAGGGACAGTTTTGCTTACAGTTGAACTGGCATATCTGCCTTTTACAACTGTAGATAAAATTGCATTGCCTGGGAGTGGACAACAGTGGCATCCAAATAACTAGTGTTAAAACATTTTCCTCTGCAGTGACACCCCCCAGGTCACTCCTGCGTAAGTGAGAATAGTTTTCAAACACTTACGCAAATGGATTTTCCTAATGTGATCTGTCATATTATAAAAGGACTTTTAATCTGCCAAGATTACAAATCATACTGCAGGAGTCAATAGCGAAAAATATACTGTGAATTTCTCCTCAGTTCTGGGAAAGCCATGACCATGTGGTAATTGCTGTGTCTGCTCTTCAGGCACCTTTACAATCCCAATCTTTTCAGCTCTCATGTTAAGATTTTCCTTTTTGATCACTAATATGGAAACTGGCCTCAGGACAGAAGATACCTTACTCCTTTTGTGCCATATGATTTCAAAGCCAAAACATTAAGTTACAATATGCCAGTGCTGTCTCTGTAGTGATAAATGCAGCTGGACATAGAAGGGATTTTTTCTATTCTGTGAGGTTCGTATTAAGCATACTGATTTTGTCTACTCTAATCAAAGATGTTTTGTAATGGATGCCAAGTACTTATTGGTACTTACTGGTGCTGCTGGGGAAAAGCAACTCCAGATGGCTGGAGCTGCACTGGGAAAGTTACAAGCTTCTTTAAGACTTAAGAGAAATCATGAGAACATTTTTGTCTGTGCTTGCCTCTTCCCTTCAACTGTATAGCAAGATACCCAAGCTCTCAATTACTGACAATCTGGAGTACCACCAAGTGCATTTCTCCACAAAGCTGAATAAATACCAACAAACATATATAGAAAAATACAGCTACTTGGGACCACTCATTCCCAATGCTCTGGGCTTCTGTTTTGTCCATGGGGATCCATAATCACTGCTCCCAAAGTGACTTTTGCTCCCAGCTGTGCCTTCTTGAAAAAGCAGCCCTCAAGAACTTATTCTTTCAATTTTTCCTCATTCCGCATCAGATACTATCCGAAAGCAACTTTATTTTTCAAAGAAATAAAAGACTGTGTGGCAGGGTTATTCGACTTTATTATTTAAGCCATCAAGCAAATGGGTTAACACATATAGCACATTGTTTGTCTGAAGATAAAATGCACCAACAGGCACCATACAAACAAAGCTGATTTGTCATACTTTTGAATCCAAAATAGAGAAGGCTTTTCTTCCTGTTATAGTATATGGACTTCAAAGCTGATTCATAGAGGGAATATACCAGTATTAAAGTTTGTAATTCATAAATGAAGTGCTACCTTTCAAGCTATTACTAAGTGCTAGATATGTCTGAAATATTTACAAAAGACATTTTTTCAGAATTTCTCTCTAACAGCCATTTAAGTATACTGTTAAACAACTCATCCTTGAATTAACAAAGAACTCATCTGTTTGAGAGAGCATCAGTTAACCTAGAATATTTTGTATTATCTTTTACCTTATTGTTCAATATCCCCCAAAACTAATTTATCTTTTTACTTAGTTCCTATTCATACAACTTATGAACTATGAGACAATAACAAACAAAAGCAGCAATAACATTTTTTTAACTAACAATAAAACCATGAGAATCACATATATTGATAAATAACTGCAATTCTATGCCAAGCTTAAACCTTCATAGACTGACATGTGAAAGTACTCACAGCTCACTAAACTATTTATATATATATACACACGTAATTAGAAAGCAAGAAATTCCTCTCCTAGTAACAGTGGATAGAAGGAGGATTACATTAAAAATTGGCTTTTGCTGCAGAATATGGTATTGAGCCAAACAGAACAGAGCCTGATTGTTTATCATCTATTTATCTCTATTCCCATTACCAACAGATTATTACCATGCTATTCCAACCACTAATTTGACATGCTTTCAAATTGTTTTTTATCAGTCTCTTTTCCTAACATTGTTACTTTATTTCTGTAAGGAAGGTGTTAATTTTTTTTTTCCTTTCCTAAAGGTTATTCATTTTCTTCATAGTAAAATTATAGAGTTCCTGTATTAACCCAGGCTTGCACATTAAAAGAAACAAAATCTCAGTTACTTAGGGAATAAAGTTGTTGAAAATATTTCAGGAGTGTTTCCCTTTTGTTTCTGTGGCAGTTTACCTAGAGAAAAAGTTTCCTTTCTCTCTAGACTGAAGACAAGATCTTTACCCCACAGCTTAAAGCACAATGACGACCTTTAAAAAAGGAAAATCAACAAAAGGTAGATCATGGTGGCTGTTTTCCCTCCCACCACACATAACAGTTACAGTCAGTGCCTTGGTTCAAGCAGGTTTAGCTTCTAAAGTCAGGCCTTGTTGATCTAGTGCTAACAGTCTTCACTGAAGACTAAAGAACTTGTCTGTAAACAGGCATGTTTATTAAATGGACCCTGGCTCCCTTATGGGATGGAATTAACAAAGATGAGACTGCCAGCCAACTAACAAAAAAAAACCCCCAAAACCCACAAATCTCAAGGTGGAGCTCTCCCAAGTCTATGGAATGAGGCTCCCAACCAAAGCAGTGGAAACCCCATTATCCCAAGATGTTTCCAGGGCACTATACCAAACCTGTAGGTTTATACAGCTGGAGTTACCTCCACACGACCATTTTTCTTGACACCTCGACTTTGAATGTTTGAGAATATTTGGCACCTGCCTGGAACAGGTCTAAAAATCACCTATCACAAATTACAGCAGGTTTGCCTAAAGGAAAGTCACCAAAGTGAACATGCACAGCCACGGTGAAAATGCCTCCTTTCAGAACCACTAGATCAGTGTTCAAATGTCCCACTAAAAATAGCTCCGTGTTAACAGCTGAGCAGCACTTTTTTATTCTTTTTCTTTGTTTGCTCATGTTAACATGGGCAAAAAGCCAACAATTTCAGACAGCCTATTTTTTAAAATGTTTTCAATGAGAGTAAGCTCTCACAAGGGACTGAGCCACCATACATCTTTTAGACTATCAAATCTTTGTGTTCTAGGCATTTCTGGGGTTGAAGTCTAGCAGGAGCTGCACCTAGATATTTTTAATATGGAAATTACAGAACAATCTTGAACATAACTATTCCCAAATGGATGTATTTTTGTTTCAAAGCAAAATTAGCATTAAAACATTTGAAAAAGAAATTAATATTCTCTCTGTCATGCTTGGAAACAAACCCCCGAAATACCTTGGCACATTTTATTTTTAATTTTTATAGCATATAATCTATCCAAACAGAAAACATACTATTAAAAATATGACAGAAAGATCCAAATAAGTTGGAACAACCTTCTCTCTTATACTGCATACAGTGCAGCTGAGATACAGTTCACATAGACCCTACTTAATTGTAAAAAAATGTTTCATTTTTTATTACTTTTTAAGAATCTGTGTGAACAAACCATGAGGACAGTGTTTACCTTGACTAGACACCACGCTATGAAAAGTTTAAGCAAGGTGTATACTCTTTGGATGAGATTCATGTCATTGAACTGTACTGAAGTTAAGCAAAATAGGCAACTAGTTAGAACTGAGTAGAGAGGGATAGGAACTTTCAAAAGGTAATTCTTTCTGACTTTTAAACAGCTGTCTTAAGAGACTACGAAACAGGATTAAATTTGCATTCCAACATCAAATGACCTACAACAAAGTTCTTGGACAGACCAGGGAAGCATTCCAAACCTGACTGCTCTTGTTTGTCTCTTCATTTGCACTTATTGCATCCATCTCACCCTGCACAAGAATTGTGATGGGAAGAAAAGGTTTGTTAGAAATTACTCTATTTCTTTTTCTTCCTCAATAGGAGTGAGATGCCTTTTTCCAGAAACTTAAGAGGTGGAAATCCCTCAGACCTGATCTTTTCTCCTCCAGAAACCTCTTCAAGTGACGTTCTTCCAGTTTTTCTGGGCATCTTTATAAGTGACAGCCATGCAGGCCTGAGATGCTCCAAGTGTTGCCTCTCAAGAAGAGGCTTAGACAGATTTTAAAATTAAAACCCGTTTACTAACCAGAAAAACATGACTTGGTGCTAAATAAAACCCAGAATATAGAAAAAAGACCAAACCTAAACTAGGACAGATTCTAAATCTAAGGGAGTTGACCATTACTCTAATAAACAATAAACCTGAAAAAGCACTCACACATTTTCACTCTTATCTTCTCAGTCCTCCTTCCTTGCCATCCAACCTCTCAGACTGTCATTCAAAGGACTGTATTTCCAACAGAACACCCGCCTTCCAAACTATTGACAATTCAGTCCATAAACAGTGTTTTTTCTTTACTGTGGCAATTTTCCAAGTAAGGGCTGTGAGATCATCACACAATTGTTTTTACCACAGAACAATAACAACTTAGTACCACTATGTAATAATTAATAAGGAAGCAGAAAAAAAAAAAAGACATACTATTGTCTCTTGATATTCTTCTAGGCACTTAAAAACCTCAGAAATACAGACTAAGCACTTCAATAAACAAATAACTAGAGAACTAAACATAGCATTGCCAGAAGTACATTAAAAAGGTTTCTTGCTGTGGCATTTTCCTCCTGTTATTTTACAGATAATTCTGCTAAAGAATGACCTGATCAATGTCTTAATAACTGATAAAGCCACTTAGAGCAACTCAGGATTTGCTACAGAGCAGAAAGCACATTACTCACCCTTGCTCAAAGAATTCAGATCCTTTTTGAAACTGGTGTTGGGACAAACCAGCACCTAGGCAAAGGATGGTTCTTCACCAACACACAGTTACAAATTTAAGCATTTGTCAAACTAAGGAGATATCTGGGGCAAGGGCTGTCACTGACTGTAAGTACTGCACCCGTCATATGTCACTACAGGCACATCAGGGATCTCTGACCACAATTTTCACTTCAGAGCAAGCTTTACTCTCAGTGGTCATGAGTTTGCTGCCCAGCAGTCTGCTTCTAAACGTACTTTTGTCACAGGCTAAACTTAACACGCCTTTGACCAGCCCTACAAATTCACTTGATGCCTGATTTATCACAAAGCTTTCCCAGTGCAGCGCAGGGAAACTGCAGGGCAATACAGTAGACAGCAAGGGTCACACTGTATAGGAATGATCAAAAAGCACAGGCTCCCAAACAGCCTAAGTCCAAAGAATCCAAGCAACCATTGCCCTTCATAAATCTTTAAGCTCTTCCTTAAACATACACCAAGCATTCTTCTACTGACTACCGTCATACGTTATGGGATTATCACTACACATTTCTATGTTGGTTATGTATTTTATCCATATGCTAGGTACACACACAAACTCCAATCACTTAGGAAGTGCCGTATATTCAATTCACGTCAACTCTAAGTCATACGTCTGGTCACTCTGTTTCTATATCATAACATTCCTACAATACCACGCTGTTACACATAGATTTTCATTAGTTCTCTGGCGGACTCTAGACATTCTGCTTGTTAGCTATCACCTAGCCGACAGCAGCCACATTCCAAAGCTCCCCCCAACTCCAGCAGCATATCTGCACCAATTAAGTTTCCCATTTTGCTAGCCTCCCTGACATATCCAACACAGCTGTCTCAGACCCTGCTTGTAACTTCATTCCTTTGACCATCCCCGCAGCTCTTCTCTGCATCTGTTACATACTGAGCTGAAGTTTCTTGGATACCCCAAGACGTGTTGCACACTTATTCCAGATCAGGTCCAGCCCAGATGTACCCAGCCAAGGTGGCCTCCCTCAACTGGAAATACCTCTTCTGACACTTCCCTGGATCCCATCCATCATTTTCATGCTTGTGTCAAATTGACAGACTCGAGACAAACTTGAACCCACTTACCCTCACATAGGCCTTTCTCCTTCAAAGTCTTCCATTGTTGAACTCCCTCTTCATAGGAAAAGTTGTTGCATTACTTCCTAAAATGAGGCTGTAGCATCATCCAATTTCAGGCATTCAGCACAGATGCTAGAGTCAGCTGCCTAGGCTCTGTTAACGGTCAAGACAGAAAGCAGGAGTTGGGTGCCTAATTAAAAATCTGCCTCTTTCCACTGATTATATAAGAGCTTAGACTGCTAATTTTGACACCAAGGTTAAACTGAGTAAGTGAATTCCTGCCAGCGTGTGGCCTGACACTTTGCTGTGTTAAATCCCATCCCTTTAGTATTACCTAATTGTACAATTAATTGTATAGTCATTCCATCTAAAACCGTATACTGGAAATTAATGTCCCCTCATCAGCAAGTTTCAACAGCCTGCTTTCAATACAACATTACAACAAAATCAACTCAACAAAAAAAACCCAAACAAACAAAAAAACCTCAAGAACACCAAACAAGTCAACTCACAAAGAATAATTCATCTCATATATCTACCTCCCACTGTCTCTCCTTGTGCCACTTCTTTGTGGGAGTTTACAGAGTTTACAGTTCTTACACTAACTTAATCTTCCTCCACCTTGAATAGTAACTTTGACGTAGCACCATGGTAAATGGTTCAGTAGAATTCAGAGAGACCAGATCTAGCACATTTTTTTCTTTTTCTAGAAAACCTACTTTCTTATTAAAAAAAGATACTAGGTCAGTCTAACATGACCTATCTTAGCAAAACTGATCATGTTTCATCCTGCTTCCACTCAACTCCTGTGTCTTTAATTATTCATTCCTTCAAAAAATTTTCTAAGGTTATTAAGGTCAAATTAACAAGCCTGAAGTTTCCCAGATCGCATTTTCCATTTCCTTAGAGATATATATAACATTCAATAGTATAACGTAATAAAAATAATTTTAAAAATCTTAGTAATGGATCTATATTTTAATCACACATAGAAAAAGGTACCTTTAAGATATTCCCAATTCAGGAATTCTCAGTCAAGCAACTTAAAAAGTCACTCTGACAGCCAGAAAGTCTGATTGCTTTTAAAATATGAGAGATGCAAAAACTGGATGCTGCTTCTGAGATTACAAAAAGCTATGTGAAATGATGAGTAAAATACCCAAAACTTTCTGGATGCTCCTGAGACTCCAAAATCACAGGATAATAGAGCAAGATATAGCTAGGGCCCTTGTTTAACTTGATATGGGAAATCCCAGTGTGAATGTGAGATGCTTCTGGGATCTCTGTTACATAAGTCTCTTTAAGAGCTGCCCGGTACCTTAGATTCTCACCATCCAGTACAATTTATTATATTCACAAACTGTTGAATATGTTCATGTAGACTTTCCAATTCATGGGTCACTCAAGCATGCTAGATCTGGAAAAGTTTTTGTGCTGAGGCATGATTGTCTTGATAAAATGTAAAGGCTTTTTAAAGGCTAAATACATTATCCAGTTCAAGAGAACTGTTCGATAGGACCTAAGAACCTTTTTTCTTTTTTTTCTTTTCGTGTTGTTTAGCACTTTCATATCTTTATCAGCTTGACATACACATGCAAAAAATTTGCAAAAAATACCTTGAAAGCACACGAAACATTCCATTAGTCTGCAATTTTAAGCTCTTTTGTTGACCCAAATAGGCATTTCTATGGTTGAGTTAAAAGCAATCATCTTGTTAAAAGGTAATATTTGTGCATGTTACCGCCTTCAGACAAACTGGGCCTCAATTTTAAGACACCTACTTATTGATTCACTGTTCAAACAGTAGAAGGGTGAGTTGTGCATCCCGGTGCTTTAGAAGTAGGTTTGTAGCTGTCTGTACATGTCACACAATGTTCAAAACAGGCAGCCATTTAAAATTCCTTCTGAATATCGTGGCTAAAAACTTCTATTTGTGCTCTGCCTAAATTAACATTTATGGGGCACCTCAATAAACTCTGGTTTGGCAAGGCAACTCATCTTAGGGACAGCGAATGCGCACATGCGTAACTATATGCTTCAGTCCTACTGAAATGAGCAGAAAAGTTTAGATTTCTCCTGATGTAGACTTCAAGACTGACCTGACTTCCTGGGAGACCTCGGATCACTGACAGCTGCTCCTGGCTTCACCAAGGACTGCAAGTGCTCAGTGTCTACAAAGGACTTCTACTGAGATGTCTGAGTTCAGATTAAAGATACGTATTTGAAAATTTGACCTCGGGTATTTAAGCCCATCTGCCCTGCCCTCCCAAAAGTTATGAAAAATCATGCACTAAAACTAAAAATAATTAGAAGCTTTTTCTGCTATTTATTCTGCAGAGACTAGCATGCAAGCAATGCCTCAGTCTGAGGCATACTGCCACTGTCTTTTATTACAGTGCTTCAAGCTATTGTATTCCATTTCGCCTTGGAGGCCATACAGAGAGTTGAAAAGTGTTTGTACTGCACAGACCACACTTTTTGATGTACAGAGGTCTGGACTTGAGGACCCACATGATCACTTCCTGTCTTATCTTCCTAGCTATATGGAAAATACCACTGGAAGTAGGAAATTACCTATATGCAAAGTTTTCAAGAATGAAAGTAAGTATAATAGGCAGATGATTTTGAAGGTTGATTTTGATGGTTTGAATTAAGAGTTAATCCTCTCAGTATGTTTCAGTGAAACAATTATTCATGAATAATGATTCTGTGGTAGTTCATCTATGTATCTCCCAAGGATAATGCTGAGATTATTAACAATTAGGTACTGGATATTTTGTAATTTAAACACTGTAACAGCTTTATAATTAACATGCAAACACAGGAGTAAAATAAGTATGTTACTGAATTCAGTGTAAGCTTGGACAAGATAATGTTCCAAACACTTTAAACGCCTTGATATGAGTAGCATTTAATTCCGGAAAACCCTTCATTTATTTTTGTGCTTGCGCAGAACATAATGTAGGTTAAACACCTGTGAAAAGAGACAGAAGTCATCATAGTACAGAAATAGTAAAGTAATAACCCACAGATCACTGTAGTCTCCAGACCCTTAAAACACCTGAAGCTGCCACCTTCTCCCTGACTCTGCCCTCTACAGACATTCTCATTAGCTATGTATCATCATCTCTTCTTACCCTTCTTTCTGTTCCTCTCCCTGTGTTCAGGCTATACTCAGTCTGATTATGCCTTCATTTAAGATATCATTCAGACTCAGTCCTTCATCTCTGTCTTCACTGCTAAAGTTACAGCTAAGTCTGCAGACTAGAATCAGCAGAGTCAGAAATTTCTAACACCTAATGGAATATAGAACACTGCTGAAAGGCCAAGTGCCTCACATCATACAGTAACGACACATGTAATTACTGCAATTATCCATACCAACCCAGCATGGTGCATGCAATCTGTCTAGCACTAACAAGAGGATGATGAACATGATGGTCTAAAATACAGGATCGCTGCATATTTAACACAGCCATGCATTCAGACATGGCCTACTCCACATTTTAATATGCAAGGGAAAGCAAGAGGGGAAGGAACAAGCTAGCAAATGCTGTTTTTTGTTAAAAAACAAACTGTAAAAGCAGATAGTAAACTTGCAGTAAAAGCTAACAACAAGAATCGTAAAGCAGCTTGCTGTGCTAGTAACAATTACTTCTCCTTAGTCAGTCACTCACGCAGTTTGTCAGTTCGTCACCTATACCAGTATGTGCATTAGCAGAGCACGTTTTGTGGAGATGTCACCCAGAGAACTGACTGAAAAGAAAGCAGGGTCTGCTACTTAAAAAGGCTGCCACTGGAGATAAACTCCTCTTTTATACACACACATTAAGTAGTCTTAATCAAAAAAGCTATGTGGAGCTTTACATACAACACTGAGTTTGACTCTTAATGAAGCAGCCACTAAATCCAAATCAGTTGAAAGAAAATATGCACTAAAATACCAAGCAGGCAGGCAAACAGAAGTGGGTGGCATTCTCCTTTCTCTCCTATTTTCTCTCCAGACCTAATCTAACTCAAAGCTTCAAATGCATAGTGGGATGTGTCTATATGGAGTTGATTGCACAGCCAGCACCGTATTTGAGAAACACTTAATTAGAATGATATGCTTGTCTTGGTAGGGGAGCCCCAAATGCTATTTTTTTCCTCTATTGTTATGGATTTCCTTGAAAGTGTGGAGACAGACCCCACAGGGGAGAAGACATAGCTGTCTTGGGGAAAAATGACAATTCCTTTTTAATTTCTTCAGCAAGAAGCGGCACTGAACTGGATGGAGATGCAGGATTGCCCCAGGCATATCTTTTCCAATGCAGACAATGATTAATAGAAGAAGGATGATATGAATGACTAGCATTACTGCAATTCCTTTTAAGTCCCAGTAAAGCTAGGTACAGGGTCTGGCAAAGCTAATTTGCTGCTGGCAACTTCATCCCTGCTTTCTTGGGATCAAGAAAGATCTGTAAGTGCATGCCCGATTCCCAAGTTATTCACTGAACACTTCAAGATGGTAAAAGGAAAAAATTACACTAAGCCCCTGGAGCATCCTGCTGAGCACCGAGTTCCATTCTGGCTCAGTTAAATAACCCACTCCATGGTATCAACCGCTTGCTTTAATTCCAGATGTAGACACAATTGTGGTAGCACACCTGTCTAGACTTGTCAGTAATGGATCCTAAGTCTGCTTTAAGACACACAACTGATATAAGAAAAGCAATGCTGCATGAGAAAGTGCATTTGCTGACTCTGTCTGCTTGATCTTATGAATGAGCTTGTTCTCCCTTAGCAGGAGTTGGGGAAAAACATCTCTGAGAAGTCACTACTGTTCACCACTGACTCTACTGCAACATTCATTCTTTGCTGAACTCTGTAAAAGGGTAGAGGGCACTACAACAGAGGTGAGGAGACTGAGGGCTCCCCCTCAATTTCTGCACATGATTACCCACATGACCATGAGCATCACCTTTCACCTCATGCTGCCTCCTATTCCCAGACTGGCAAAACCTCCCGCCTCTACCCGAAGACTCCTTTGATTGGTGTCTGCTTCATACTGCCTTGTGATGAAGGTCATATCCCACATATCACCAGCACACGTGCCACAACTTCTCTTTTTCTCTGAAATCCCAGAAGCCAGGTGCAGCTGGTCAGCCCAACACACAGCCTGCCAGCAGCTGCTCTGGCCCACAGGAAGCAAGAGAAGTCCTATCACTAAACTTTGCTTGCAAACAAGTGGGGAAGAGTCTTATTGAGTCTTCTGCTAACAGGACCCCCATCAGGACACACATTCACCTCTCAGATGTGACCATCAGCTTCTGCCCCCTGACATCACAAGACATAAAGTAGCTCTTTCACTGTGGAGAAGCAAATACTTGACAAAAGTTTGTCAAGTGTCCAACAGGATTCAGTTTCCATCCTGAAGGATAGTGTTCTATGCTACAGCAATATTCAACGACAACAAAGGCAATCTGCCTTCTTCCATCTCTGTTGACCCAGGAAGTTCAAGGAGGAAAATTAGAGAACCACTGGTTTGTTCTAATGGAAACAGGTAACAAATATTTGCCTTTCAGCATAGGCTGTACTTTAAATCTCACAAACTTCCAAAAACACATCAGTTGTTCAAAGATGAACAAATCGTACTGTCACTAGCTAATGATCTACATGACCTTCTGTGGACAATGCACCCAATAACAACAGAAAACCTCCAGCCAATGTAATGAATTACCTGCAGTACAAAACATAGGGTAAGCATGCCACTGATACCAGAATGTAGGATCTTGTCAGCACATCATTATTTCTGAGGCTTAAGTTCCTTTTGCTTTCTCTGCCTCTATGTCCACAGATCATCACACATTATAGTAGCAATCACTAAAATTATATTACCTTACTCCATCTTTCACACATGAAATTCGGCATGTGCATCCAGTTCTTTTTTAATAAAGCCTGAAAGACACAAAAAGGACAAACTGTTTCTGACTGAATGCATACAAATAAACAGGCTAGTAGCATAGGAAAAATCTTTTGGGGAAAAGAAATAAATATAGGAACAATTTATAAATCACTAAAAACTTTTAAAAAATGCAGATTGCTAACATTTTATAATATAGCTCCTTTATCATTTGAAACAGTGTCTGGACTGAGTTCTGAATCAGTTCTGAGAAAAGAGAACATACAAATAAAGCCAAAAGAGAAATTTCAGAATCAGGTACTATTACTGTAACATTTTACACTTAGGGACTGTGATGTATATCTTCCTTCTATTATATTAAAGAAAAATCCAATGCATTTTAGTAAAATAATTTTTTTAGTTAAATAAAATTTCTAAATAAATTTAGAAAATGCAATACATTTTAGTTAAAGTGACTTTCCTACTAAGTCTGTAAAAGACTCATTGCAGTTACAGTATAAGAAGCTCAATAAAGTGGCTACGTCATGTCACCAGCAAACAATCAAGCTCTCCCAGCACAGCTTCTCAACTCGGCTACCTTGTCCCGTCTGCTCATTCCAGCTGCAGTCAGCATTGGGATCACCATATGGCACTGCAACTATTTCCCCAAGAGGATGCTCCGCAAAACAGAAATGCTAGCAACCAAACCCAGACCCCCCAGCAGTTGGTGCTCCCTGCAGGCCCAGACTGAATTCAGATGCCACTGACAGAGAAATGCAAGAGTTTAATTTCTTGTGGCCAACACCCACAGTTCTACCATTGCGACAAGGAACATACTATCCTTGGCTGTACCAACATCACTCACCATACCTAAGCACATCTTAATGACTTTTTTTTCCCTTCAAGAAGTATAATCAAGACATTTCCTAGCAAACTTTATTTCATAAATCAATCGGTCCAGAATCCTCATCCAAGTTCATTGTCACAATCCATGCGGTAGGAAAGTAAGGCGACTAGACATGAAGGTTAACTTCAACCTGAGAAAGCTACAGCCTTCCTAGGCTCCCTCCATAGCCAGCCAAATCCAACACCTACACTGCTTAAACCAAGAGCTATTGGGGTTAGCCCATGAGCAGGGCCCCGAGGCGCAGGGGAGGCTCCCCACCACACTGCCCAGGGCTTCTTCTGTTCTGCCTAACACAGGTGTCACACAGTATTTTAACATTTCACCCATGGTCTCTTCTCAGCCCCCATGGTGATCTTAAGACATGATCATTATACTGTCAGGGTACTGTTCTGAATTTTCAGGTTTATTGTTTCCAAAATGATGCAAGAGCTGTGTTGCAACCCAACAAAATGGTGCTTTATAGCAGTAAACTAGGAGCAGGTGCCTTGCATCCGGGCATGAGGGCAGCTGGGGTGTTAGTACAAAACCTGCTGGGATGGGGAGTGAGGTGAGGTACACAGACAAACCCGGCACAGTGCTGTCCATATGGGGAGCAGCCCATGGACTGAATTATCTCCACTAACTCACTCACTCCAGAAGCAAACCCAGGTGAAGTAATATGCAGTATAAAAAAGCAGAGGAACAGGATGAAGGAGCAAACTGGAGAGCGAAGTGGAGGAGAATCTGGTGGGAAATGGGCTGAGCTACAGGACAGTACAAGATAGCAGCCAGCTGAATACTCTAGCTCACCTTCTCAGCCTTCCACCTTGAAGGCAAGACAAGCTTCCTCTAATGTGGTCTTACTGAAGTTACTACCTCCTGCTATAGCCCAGATACGACCACCTCAGATATATCCTTTTTTTGTCCTTCGTTTTTTTATAATGACATGAAAATCCTGTCAGAATGAAAGAGAATTTATGTGAATCCATGCAGACTAGCTGCATGATTTCCCCTTTGTAGCACCACCATCTTGGAGGCTGAGACATTACAGAAGAGCAGAAGCCAAACCCAGCAAACTCACAACTCACTCTGCTGAATGATTACTCCAGTGCACATCTCCTTCCAAGAGCAAACCCGTTCCTCAGCAAGAGATAGTGGAATCTGACTTTACAGAATAATTCAGGCTGGAAAGGATAGTCTAGCTTTCTGCTCCAAGCAGGGTCACCTCTCAGCTCCAACAAGGTTGCTCAGGGCTTTATCCAGTTTGGTCTTAAAGGTGTCCACACTCCAAGGACAGAAACTGTTCAACCTCTCTCAGCAAACTGTTTCAGTGCTGGACTACATGTTGTTACAGGTGCCACTGGAATCAGTAGTACAGTTATTGCACGTTTCCAAACGTGTTACAGAAGGAAAACAATAATCTATAAGCAATTGCTTACTGCACAACTGATATACCACACAAATTGATCATTCAGTTTCACACCTTCACCTCTCTATTTACACTCAGAATTACAGAACCAAGACATTAACTGTGTACCTGCGAGTTAGCAAATAACTCTATAGGTCAAATTTTTTATTTCAAGGCCAAGACAAAAGTTCTCTAACTAGTATGCTCTCCAGGACAAGAACAAGTATGATTTCTAACCCAAAATATCTGCCATTTTGCTACAACAGTGCATATTCGAAATCTTTGACTGTGGTACCACAAAACTGTGGCAAGGCAACAGGTTCCTATGTGGAGAAAATACTTCTCTAGTAAAAAAATATAGATGGGGCATATATATAAATATATACAGTAGGATTAAGAAAGCTAAAACTTTAATTCACAGAAAAATATACTGGTCACTCATAAGCAAAACACTGCTTAAAACATTAAATTCAGGGAAGATACATACATAAAGCAAACAGTGTTCAGATTTGTGATGCGGTAATTAAGATGCAATTCATCAGTTATACCGATAAAATCAAAACTATCAAAGAAGAACTAGGACTGAAGTAAAAGAAATAAGATGAAGTTAAAAAGCACTAAGAAAAAACAACACACTACAGACTAGCAAGAAGAACTTCCACTATGAATTGGGAATTTAACAGTTGAGAAAAACCAAGAAGAAGGAAGACCTCAGTGTCAGACAATGCAGCCACAAAAAGGGCAGATATTGCATTAGGGTGTACCAGTCAATGTGCTCTTGTCACTATGAAAAGCAGCAATGGGACTGAGTCAGGCACACTGGCTACAATAAGCTGAACACTGCCCACCTCAGTCTGTAATACGTGTAGAGAAGGGCTTATGAGGACAACGGAGAGTCAGCCTCCCCAGAGGAGACCAAAAAATTGTTAAGCTCGGCAAAGTGGAGGCTGAAATGAGTTACAGTTTGCTCTCCAGAAATACATGACAAGGGCTAAACACCAGACAGGTGAAAAAAAGCAATAAGATAAATAGGATGTTAATAAAATAACTAACCTAACTGGAATAATAGCAACCAAGAAAGCTAGTTTAGCCAAGGAAAAACTTGGTTTCCATATAAAGGAGCATTACGCCACTTGTTAAGACTAGACTCAACAACTCGGTAAACTCCATCCAGCCTTATGCTTCTATGCACTCATCAGCAAAACATCTAAAATGTCATACAAAATTACACCTCTTCACAGACGTGGCCTATAAGGCAACTCAAGTTTTCTTCTCTTTTCACTGTCCAAGAACAAACCTGAGGCTCACTTCTATGACTGTCAGTTCAGATGAGAAGTTACAAAGCATTTTACTTAGCCTGACTTTTGGAGAGTTCCTCATCGAGGACAGAGACATCTGACATTATGTGGAGCTCTTCTCAGGGTTAAACGTGATATGCAATAGTTTTTTGCAAAGTCATTTACTATTTTAAATCATTTTTATTTTGGTAGACTCAGGGCAGGCACACAAAGTTCCAATTTGGTATCCTTTATAACTTCAACTGTATTTATTTAGCATATTTTTCCTTTTTCCATTCTAAAAGCAGGGCAGGTACTGTGAAAGCTCCTAGACACCATGAAATCTACTCAAAAAGCAAGTCACAGCCAGCCACAATCACATGATCAAGGGCTGATACAATGGACCTGCTGCGTTATAACCCTGTACTACACTGTAACACCATTCACCTTCAGGACATTTACTATAAATACTTAAATCTGGTAAGTTATTATTCATTTCACTTAAAATGAAGAAACGAAAATGTCAGAGATGATAAAGGAATCTAAAAAATCCTATTTACAATACTAGAACCAAAAAAAGACTAATTCTGTTGCCACAGGCAAATGCCTTTCACCTCTGTGGCTCAACTCACACGTCTGTAAAATGGAGACAATGCGACGTACATCAAGTTTCCCTGCTGGCAAGTTATACTTGTACCTTGCTCACTACCATCAGGAATTCACATCCATTTTGCAAAGCAATGTTGGAAATTGCAGGTTGCACTAAGAAGCCCAAAGGCAGTCAAAAAGGACTTGAGAGCACTGGGGCGACTGGTCAATGGAGCGGGAGCACAGGTAGTGTTTTCATCAATCCCTTCACTGGCAGAGAGGAATGATGAGAGGAACAGGAAAGCACACCTGATCAACACATGGCTCAGGGGCTGGTGCCATCGTCAGAATTTTGGGGTTTTTTACCATGGGCAGTTTACACGGCACCGGGCCTCCTCGCAGCTGATGGAGTGCAACTGACGCCAAGGGGCAAAAGGATTCTTGCTCATGAGCTGGCAGGCCTCATCAAGAGGGCTTTAAACTAGATTTGGAGGGGGGAGGGGATAAAACCGGGCTCACTAGAGTTGAACCTAGGGGTAGGTTCAACGTGCCAGAGTTGAAATCTATAGCCCGGCTCAGGCACATCTACACCAATGCACGCAGCATGGGCACCAAACAGGAGGAGCTGGAAGCCATTGTGCAGCAGGACAGCTATGATGTAGTTGCCATCACAGAAACATGGTGGGATGCTTCTCATGCCTGGAGTGCTGCAATGGATGGCTATATGCTCTTCCGAAGGGATAGGCAAGGCAGGAGAGGTGGTGGGGTGGCCCTGTATGTTGGGGAGTGTTTTGATTGCATAGAAATCAAAGATTGTGAAGACCAAGTAGAGTGCTTGTGGGTAAGGATGAGGGGGAAGGCCAATGAGGCAGATATCCTGCTGGGAGTCTGTTATAGACCACCCAACCAGGATGAAGAGACAGATGAGACATTATATAAGCAACTGGCAGAAGTCTCGCATTCACTGGCCCTTGTTCTTATGGGGGACTTCAACCTACCGGATATCCGCTGGAAGTATAACACAGCAGAGAGGAAACAATCTGGGAGGTTCCTGGAGCGTGTGGAGGACAACTTCCTGACACAGCTCGTGAGTGAGCCCACCAGGGCAGGTGCCTTGCTGGACCTGCTGTTTACAAACAGGTGGTTGGAGGCCATCTTGGGCTTAGCGACCGTGACATGATAGAATTCTCAGTTGTGAGTGAAGTAAGGAGAGGACTCAGCAAAACTGCTACCATGGACTTCTGGAGGGCAGACTTTGGCCTGTTCAGGTCACTGGTTGAGAGAGTCCCTTGGGAGACAGTCCTGAAGGACAAAGGGGTCCAGGAAGGCCGGACAGCCTTCAAGAACGAAATCTTAAAGGCGCAGGAGCAGGCGGTCCCCATATGCCGTAAGAAGAGCTGGCGGGGAAGGCAACCGGCCTGGCTGAACAGGGAGATTTTGCTGGGACTCAGGGAAAAGAGGAGAGTTTATCACCTCTGGAAGAAGGGGCAGGCAACTCACAAAGAGTACAAGGATCTCATTAGGTCAAGCAGGGACAAAATTAGAAAGGCAAAAGCCCAGCTAGAACTCAGTCTGGCCACAGTCGTGAAGGATAATAAAAAAAGTTTTTACAAATATATTAAGAACAAAAAGAGAGGCAAGGAGACTCTCCATCCCTTACTGGATATGGCGGGGAACATTGTCTCCAAGGACAAGGCTGAGGTACTTAATGCCTTCTTTGCCTCAGTCTTTAATAGCCAGTCCAGGTATCTGCAGGGTATTCAGCCCCCTGAGCTGGAAGATGGGGATGGAAAGCACAATAACCTGCCCGTAATCCAGGAGGAAGCAGTCAAGGACATGTTAAACCACCTGGACACCCACAAGTCTATGGGGCCTGATGGGATCCACCCAAGAGTACTGAGAGAGCTGGCGGAGGAGCTTGCCAAGCCACTCTCCATCATTTATCAGCAGTCCTGGTTAACAGGGGAGGTCCCAGAAGACTGGAGGCTTGCCAATGTGACGCCCGTCTACAAGAAAGGCCGGAAGGAGGATCCTGGGAACTACAGGCCTGTCAGTCTGACCTCTGTACCGGGGAAGATCATGGAGCGGTTGGTCTTGAGGGTGCTCACGGGGCATCTGCAGGACAACCAAGGGATCAGGCCCAGCCAGCATGGGTTCATGAAAGGCAGGTCCTGCTTGACCAACCTGATCTCCTTCTATGACCAGGTGACCCGCCTAGTGGATGAGGGAAAGGCTGTGGATGTTGTCTACCTGGACTTTAGTAAAGCTTTTGACAGCGTCTCCCACAGCATTCTCCTGGAGAAACTGCGGCTCGTGGCTTAGACAGGTTTACTCTTCGCTGGGTGAGGAACTGGCTGGATGGCCGAGCCCAGAGAGTTGTGGTGAACGGCATTAAATCCGGCTGGCGGCCGGTCACAAGTGGTGTTCCCCAGAGCTCGGTTCTGGGACCAGTCTTGTTCAATATCTTTATAGATGATCTGGATGAGAGGATTGAGTGCTCCCTCAGGAAGTTTGCAGATGATACCAAGTTGGGTGGGAGTGTCGATCTGCTGGAGGGTAGGAGGGCTCTGCAGAGGGATCTGGACAGGCTGGATCGATGGGCTGAGGTCAACTGTATGAGGTTTAATAAGGCCAAGTGCAGGTCCTGCACTTCAGCCACAACAACCCCATGCAACGCTACAGGCTTGGGGAGGAGTGGCTAGAGAGCAGCCCGGCGGAAAGGGACCTGGGGGTGCTGGTTGACAGCCGGCTGAACATGAGCCGGCAGTGTGTCCAGGTGGCCAAGAAGGCCAACAGCATCCTGGCCTCTATCAGGGATAGTGTAGCCAGCAGGAGTAGGGAAGTGATCATGCCCCTGTACTCGGCACTGGTGAGGCCACAGCTTGAATCCTGTGTTCAGTTTTGGGCCCCTCACTACAAGAAGGATGTTGAGGTGCTGGAGCGTGTCCAGAGAAGGGCAACGAAGCTGGTGAGGGGGCTGGAGCACAAGTCTTATGAGGAGCGGCTGAGGGAACTGGGGTTGTTTAGTCTGGAGAAGAGGAGGCTGAGGGGAGACCTCATCGCTCTCTGTAAGTAACTGAAAGGGGGTTGTGGCGATGAGGGTGTTGGCCTCTTCTCCCAAGTAACTAGCGATAGGACGAGAGGAAATGGCCTCAAGTTGCGCCAGGGGAGGTTTAGATTGGATATTAGGAAAAATTTCTTCACCGAGAGGGTGGTCAAGCATTGGCACAGGCTGCCCAGGGAGGTGGTGGAGTCGCCATCTCTGGAAGTGTTCAAAAAACGTGTGGATGTGGCGCTTCGGGACATGGTTTAGGGAACATGGTGGTGCTGGATTAATGGTTGGACTTGATGATCTTGAAGGTCCTTTCCAACCTAGTGATTCTGTGATTCTGTGAAATCACACATTCTAGAATGACGTATTTTGAAATCAGTCCGTCAGTGAGATTTTTAGAAAAACATTGCAACTTCTGCAGAGAAGGCTCCCTACCAATCTCCCAGCAAGTTCTGACCTCACACAGGTGCCCTCCTACTCTGCACCCCATTCTAAAAGCAACTTTGGTTCTTTACCTTTCTAGAGCCTACCTGGAAGTTCTCCCCTTTGACACAATCACAGTGTTTAATTGAACTCCAATTTTGTTGTGCTTTGGTACCTGACTAAGAACCACTAAAGTGCTAGCTTTAGCCATAACAACTAAACTGAACATCAGTAATACATGCCCAGGTAGTAAGCACAGAGAGTAAAATGTCACTTGCGTATGAAAAATTCTAACTGAGCACCAACTCGAGCCCCTCTTTTTCACCCTACATTGTACAGTTTTTAAATTACATTGCCCTGTAATAGCAGTAAGACTACGACAGAGTGTGGTAATGCGCTACTGCAGACCACAGCAAAGCACCAGCTTCTTGGGAAGTTCTGCCTCCGGCCTTCTGCATTAACAAATGATGATGACAGAAAAAAAGGTCTTTCAAAGACTGCAGCATGTTTTTGCTTAATTAAAAACATACAGAAATTGTTTTGCAATCCACTGATGATGGCAGTTCAAGCCTTAGTGCTTGCTGCCAGATTTTAAAAGCCATTCAGGTCCTTCACTGTGAGGAAATTATGTATCATCGTGAGATTTTTTTTTTCCCCCCAGTTGCTTGTACTTGCCACCAGGGTTACCACACAAACTGAGGAGAACACCAGTGCTCAATTAAACATGGACAATCTGCCATACCATTATTCCTAAATACTGCAGAAAGTGAAGCACGTGACACCATTCCCTGCAGAGAAACCTGCAAGTGTGCTACCAAACAAAGAAAAAACCAACAGGGTGTGTACATGCTCCTACTGAAAATCCCACTTTCTCCTCTTCCCTCCCTTCTTTCCTCTTTCTCACTCACTGGAGAGCAGTTAAATCACTCCGGGGAGGAACAAACAACTAAACCTTTTCCTTTGCAATTAAATGTGCTGTCAACATCTCTGAAGGGTACCTGCAACCCATGACACCAGGTGTGATTTTGTCCATTAGTTAAGTAGAGAAAAACAGAGCTATTTCAGCTGGAGGCCAGCTTTGATAGCGTTTATCCAGGCACAGTCTAACAGACACTATTCCCACGGGAGCCGAGTCAATCTAACCTACTGCCTACCGTTGCTCGTACTTGCTTTTGCTCTCCTCCTTCAGCAAAACTGCACATGTTGGTACAAACTAAACTTTTTTTTAAAAAATAGAATACTTGGACAGAAAAAAAAGAGCAAAACAGAACAGTTTGCAAAAGGTACAGTTTAAATCAAAGCACTTTGACAGAACTAAGCTGGAGAACAACTATATTTGCAGTTTATGCTGGCAAATTTGAGGAGCAGGAACCTCTGCAGCAGACAAGCAGCTGAGGATGAACCACATGACAGCAGAGCTGCAAACAAATGCTCGTTCAAAGCAAGTTGTCAGACCCAATGTAACTCAGAAGATATTTCCTGTAAACATATTTTAAAGGCTTAAGTTTCCAATAATCAGGCCACAAACCCAGGCAGCACATTCTTTTTCTAGGTCAAAATAGTTATGACCCCTGCTACAAACCTCAAGCACACAGAAGGCTGAATATACTGTGCATCCTGCTGTGCTCTGTCTGCCTCTGATCTTCTCCTCTGCCTTGTGGCACAAAATGCAGGGTTCTTTAAACACCTTTCCAAATGAACTATGTACGATTTCCTGAAGTCTCCCCTCATATTCCCCATTTAGAAACACCAGTCTTCAGGATTTTAAAGAACACAGACTCTCTTCGTTCTGAGCAAATTATTATTGTGATCAATGTGGCAACTCTTTCTGCAGTACTAACTTACACAAGATAATATCACCATTATACCAAAATACGCCTTGCAGAAAAAGAGGAAACTTAACTTGCCTTGATCTGACTTCCCCAGAATTATTTCAGATTTGCTTGCATTATGTATGCAACCTGTACTTTCACAACATTAAAGGTTCAGCTGTTTGCAGCTCCTGGTTGGGAAGAAATAAAATACCATCTGTGACTGTATCTGTACCACTGGTTGCAGCAGTGCTTTAGCATTCCTAATGCTAGGCTGTGTTCCTGAATGAGTCACAACTCTTTGTCAGGCAGAAACACAGTCACAATCTACCTTGCTTTGCACCCGATTTTCATGCAAAGAAAACCACAGTACATGCTTTCGGCCCTCCCAAATGCCTATTTTCTACCTCACTTCCTTCTCTTAGAAGCCTTTTAAAAGTTTGCAAATGTTGTTAGTGATAAGTAAGCACTGTGCTAGGAAGGAACTATTCTTCCCATTTATCCTGGATGTCTTGCTCGTGACATCGAATCTTCACACAAATTGAGTCAAATTACTAGCGAGTTCTTGTCTGCTACTTACCACAAATATAACATTAGCTAAGCAGATCTTCACTGATAAGTGTTCTGCCCTCCATTTGTCTTTCTGCCAAGTTTTACATAAAGCTGGTATACACCCCCAATTTTTAAAGCGACAACTGTTACGCGTACCAAATTGTTTCTAGCCCTCAATAAACTCTTACCTGTGGCCCCTTGTGACATTTTTTAATTTTCCATGAAATTAAAGGCTGTGGGGATGTTTACATATGTGAAATATAAATCCCACTAACGAGCACAGAAAAGAACATTCAGTTTCTCTTGAGCTATTAGGAAATATCTGCATCCCACAAAAAAGGCTTGACTACCATTTACAAGGTAGTCAAAATTCAGACACCATGGGTGTTGAAGCCAAGTCCCTCCCTTCCTCAGTTCGCACACACAGAGGCTGGCAGCCTCCCGCCATTTCCAAACACAAAAGTAGCCGCTTCCTTCAAGCGCTCTTTGCGCAAACAGAAGTTTATCCTTCCACGTGCCCAAACAGGTCCCCTCTCACTGCTCTCTTCATTTAGTTTGCTTCCTCCCAGTACCAAGCAATACCTAGTGTTAGGAAAAAGCAAATTACATGACAGTATGAATGCTTACTCACATTATGTTATAAATTCTAAAAATGGCCAATCTGCAAACGTGACCATTCTCAACTTACTTCCTGAGACAAGATCACAAGCAATTTCTCTGACATAAATTTGAGACCCAACTCGTCCCAGTTCCCTTCTATTCCCCAACTGAACTGCAGAATTCATAGGGCAGCCGAGAAGAAGAATCCCCTCTAATTCCCCACTAGTCTTTCTTTCCAAAGCCCATTTCTGGTCTCTTGAAAAGTCTGCCTCACCTCCTGTGTACGAACAAAACAGTAGTCACTTTTCCACGCAACTTTCCTCTATAAAAACACTGTCCTGTAGAAATATCAATGTTCTTAATATCATCTTCTCACCAATGAGTCTACAAAGCTATGGGACAATAACTAAAAATCTTTCTTATGTAGGCAAAACCACAAAGGCCACATTCTTCCTATTACTCACTACCTCCTGTTTACCAAAATACAATTGAAAGTCATCCACTTATCTCAGGAACAGAGAATAATTTAATGAACTTTTCCTACGCACCCACATTTGAGAGAGAGAGTTTATAACAGAAAGACCTCATTCTAGCCAGCTCAGTTGCATGTACTTTTATGTCATTTATTCACAGCCACAATACTAATATTTAGTGACAGTGATACTCAGGATTGTCATACAAATCCCGCATACTAACGTACAGAGCTCAAAAGAACTCTTCTTGCAGACTTTCCTGAAATAGAGAACACTGTCAGCATAGTATTATTTTTTTAATGCCCTTCTATGTGCATTAAAAGAATCAACATTTTACCATGTTGGTCCACATGTCCTCAGGAGAAGCTCTCCCAGTTGCCCAACAGAAATAACATCAATGTCATGGAAAAAAAATCTTTTGCTTTAAAGTCAGACCACTAGTGTCTATTTCTAAAATAAGACAGAAAAAATCTTTTATAGCAGCTTGTATTTCAGGAATCTGGGGCTTAAAGTACACTTACCTATCACACACTGGAAACCTGATGAAGTTACTGGCTTTTTAGTGCAATCTACAATATTGCGGTGTCATCTTTTTTTTTTTTTTTTACATCAGAGTTGCTGCCCAAATAACCTGCAGAAATGGACATGCTGTGTTATTCACCTCTGCCTGTAACAGCTCTGCCATCTGGCACTAGCAAGTGTTTACCTAAAAAGTAAATCTGAATTAAGGATCATGAACCCATTCCTTTTAAACTGTGTTTCACCTGAACACAGAGGGTCAATTCAGTCATGTGAGACACTGAACTTACCGATTCAGTACTGTTTACGTAAGCCCACACAGCAAATTCAGAGGTACTCTGCTGCTTTAAAAGATGAAGCACCAAACTGAAATAAAAACTGAGCTAATCCCAGATTTCTGCGTGCCTATAAAATACAAGGAGAATTCAGCACTGAAATAACATGTCATCACAGTCCAGGCCATAATCTCATTTAACCAGTGCAAAATGAACTATACACATCCTTATGCTGGCTCCAACTCCAGAGCAGGGCAGGGGCACTACAGACATGAAGGACTAGTCAAGTGGAAACTCAGACCCTAAAGGCCAATCAAAGGACAATCACTGCTACATTCACAGCATAGGCTGCATCCTTCACTCTTCATTTAAACTAGCACATGCTCAAGAATACACAAAGGTTGCAACACACAAAAATTGAGACTGTGACTTTTCCTGTGAGATACAAAATCTCACACAATGCAGTGAGGTGGGAGCCCCCCTAACAGTTTCGGCCTTCCAGGGCAAACAGGACATGTTCACTACCTCCCTCTGTGTCCCCCTGCTTGAACTGCTCCAGGAGTAAGCGAAGAGCTTCTCAGGACACAGTATACACAAAGATTTAACAGTTCTTTTCCCCCTCCCCTTTAAAACCAGGTAACAAATCTAATCCAAACAAGAAGACTTACTCAGAAAACAGGAAAAGGGACAAAGCAGATGCCCTCTAGTTGTATACACATATACAGATAAAAGATCCCCAAAACAACTGATGTAAAAATTGTCATTTCTAAAAACTACACAAATAAAAAGATGAGTTCTCCAACAAACAAGATGATTCAGTATTCAAACAGTGCTATTCATATTGCTCACATGCAAGGATTTTATTCCACCATAATTCCAGTCTCCAGGGGTTTATTTCTAACATGCAAAAAAAGAAACAAAAACTTGTTATAAAAAACAACTCAAACTTTTTCCCTCCCTCCTTTTCAAATTCAGAGTTGAAATCAGAAATGCTGTGCTGTTCTGTGACAGAGAGATGTACTACATAAACACCAATATACTGCTGCTTTTTCATATACTGCGGAGTCCTTTTTCAGAAAGTCCAATGTCAAACAGCAAATCACCATAAAAAATATGGCTACCATTTTTTGTGAAAAAAGTCATTATTCAGTGAATGGACCATCTAACTCTGTATAAAACTCAGCATCTGATACAGCCCTCCTCCAGTTTGGGTTGATCATTAGGTAAAACCGTAATACAATCTGAAAAACACCCATATAAAGATGATGCACGTAATTCCATCTTGATAATAAGGCTGGATCTCCCCTAAGTTCCTCACCAGCCATTTATCAAGGCTGGCTATAAATCATTGCTGATGCAGCTTTTGTGTAAAATCAGAGAGTAGGTGCTTCATCCCACTGAAGGTCTCAGAGCTTCAAGAATTTTGGAGAAATGCTTTATTTTCTCCATGCCTCTCATTTCTCCGCTTACTACCCACAGGAACAGCTGTGTTTCCTGCAGTCATTTCCCCCTGCCACGGCAGGGAGAGGTAGCACCGCATGCACAAGGACGATGCCACTGCCCGTTTTGAAACTTCTGCTCGAGGCCTGAGGAAGCAGAACATGTAAGAGATCAGACCTAATCCAGTAGCACTGCTCCCCACGTGCCAGGAAGGCAGACGAACGGCTCACAATAACACAGCTAGGGCACGGCCACAAAGGAAGCCACCGAAAAAAGCAGCAGGTTTTACGAAAGAAGGAACGAATAAAAGGACAGCTGAACACCCCACCTGTTGTTTGCAACACAAGCGGCAAAGGAGCAAAAGGGAAGGCCTGAATTACATGAGGTTTGCAGCTTTGCACCGTTTAAGGTTTGCCTAGGTGGAAAACCTACCAAGGGGAGAGAATCATTAAACAGGTTACAATAGAGCAGCTGAAATTGAAAACCAAAAAAGAGGGCTTAAATTTCAGCAGGAAGTCCACAAAAGCATCAGCGAGGGCAGAGGTAAGAACATACGGCTCTGGAGTAACACAGAGATGAGAAAACCAGCAGTTTAAGCATAGGTGATGCTCTGTAAGGTTAGGATCAGGAGGGGAGAACAGTGAGCTGGGATCTTCTGCTTGGGTTTGCTGGAGATAACAAACCATTTACTACAGAAAAGAAAGGCCAAGGAGATCATGAACTCTCACGCTACAAGTCTTGCCAAAAGTACAGGTGAAACAGTCCTAAGAGCTTGTGTCGTATGTTGCCTTTACAGCCCAACACAACGCCAACTTAAAGCAACAAAAACTAACTTTCAGGGTGCCTAGAAGGTAAATTTTGCCAAACCCTATTACAAAATCCCTGCACAGAAGGATCAAACGCAACTGCTTCCTTTGCACTTAGCATAGTCATGATGACCTCCCTGCACAAATCTCTCCTACCTTGGCTATTTACATTTTAGTCGTGTCTTCTTAATATATCTAAAAGAAGGCATGTAATCATCAAGGTAATATCACAACAAATCACGAGTAAAACTGCTCAGTTCTTCCCAGAAGCTTTCCAACTCACATGAAGCAAACTGTCTATCTATCTTGCAAGGCTGGGCTTTTTGTTCTTTTTTCAGCTGACATTCTTTTTCACTTAGTGGCATTCCAGTGGCAGACAGAGGGACACAGCAGGCAGCACAAGAGTGAGACGAATCAGAGGGAGTTCTCTCTGGTGGTCAGCACTTGCGCAAAGAGTTTATGGACAAGCAGGATGGAGAGGCTGTCTTCAGGGTTGTGTTGACCCCAGGGTCTGTCATCCTGCTTTTTCAGATGTTAAGCATGTTCTTGAAATTTTTTTTCAAAATGTTAATTGTTAATTATTTAACTGCACCCACAACACATTAACAAAGAAATTATGTAAACTCAATTGAAGATAATTGAGTTTTGTTATCATAAATTATTTGTTCTGGTTTGGCATAATACAGAATTCGTACTCTAAATGCATACATACTTAAAAGCAAACATGAAGGCAAACACAATTCTGACACAGAATCTCGGAAACCAGTAATTCAGATACAAATTGGTGGAAAAATTAAGACTGCAAAGACTGTTTTATTTGGCCTTGTTTGGATTCGAGAAGGGCAGGAAAGACTGCTATGTGCCAGAACTTTGCTAGCGAGCAGTCCTAAAACCAACCCTAACATTATTTAAACTAGCTTGCATTTATAATGTTGTAACATCAGAAATATTTTATACCAGAAAATACCATTAAAATCAGTCACCAAAATTTTGCTCTGGGAGATGGACATCCATGAGTGACACTGTTTTAAAAGCTTATCTCACACTATAGTTTTCTAAGTTGGATGCCACAAGAATTGTAAAGATACTACCAAACATGCTAACAAACCTTACTTTCCATTTTATTAAGAACCCTAATCTTTTCTAAAAGAGGAAGTAACACCAAATCTAGTTAATTCATAGCAATGAAAACACTGTGCATCAGTGAATGCTATAAATCAGCAAACGGAAGAACCTAAAGTATGCTGTCATTTTTAAATGACCTTACTACAGAATCATATTTATTTGAGAGAAGACAGTGGTCATTTTTATGTAAATTCTACAAGGACACGAGTGGTAGTTTCAAGCAGCTGAAAGTAAGCCAGTAAATGATCGGTTTTGGAAAATATCCTCATTCTCTCATTCTGAAAATAATACACAGAAGTGACCAGGCTCCCTTGTTACTAAGAGCAGCTTCCAACTTCACTGTAACATGCACTTTAAAAGGACGCTGCCTTGCAAATTCAAAATAAATAGGGGAAAAAAAAAAGGGGGAAAAAAGGGAAATGAAGGGAAAGAAAAAAAAATTAAGAAAAATTCATTATTGCAGTTCAAAAACAGAATCCCTAACTTAGAAAATCTCCTGGGGGGAGGACAGCAGAGGCTCAAGATGCAGTGGATTACACCTGAGGATAATTAGTGATACCAGTCTAGACTACATTAAAAGTATAACACCAGAGTGAATCAAATAGCAGTAAAACCACTATAAAGAACTGTTTTACCTACTCTGCGTATGTCAACACTAACTAGAGTATCTCCCACTTTTTGCATATAACCAATTGTCAGAACAGGACATATATAAATACGGTCTTTTAGTGGCACAGAATGAAAACCACCCCGATATCTAGAAGCATCTTTTAAAGTATTTGAAGAAACTGTTTACATCCCAGCACTGCATGGATCACAGCAAGCGCACAGTCCCAGCCTGAATGCTGAAGGCAAACCAACACTGTGATTCTAAAGGTAAACACACCTATTTTGCTATTTCTAATGCCACTGCTTTTATTCTATAAACACAGAAATTCAGAAGTCAGTAAATTTAGTTTTAGGCAAGGACTACAGAACTGCAGCGCTCTCCAAAGAAGAGAGAGATGCTTAAAAACTAGTTGTTTTCCTTGCCCCACTGTCTAACAGCACTGTTTCTTCGAAAGAGGTCTTCTGTCCTTAACATGGCTGCCATGCCTTATATAACATCAGTGAATGAGAATATAGTTATTTTGTTTCCTAGGACGTGCACTGCCCATTAGCCATATGATTCTCCATATGGCACTGCAAAGAGTCGAGACAAAGCTCTGCAGTAACGCAGCTCCAAAGATCAGCATCCTCTGAGAATAAGCAGCAGCAGAGAGAGGCTCAGCCTTCACAAGCTCTAAATTCCCCTTCATATCTTTCTCTAATAAATAAAAGGCATCCTTACCTTAAGAAAACAATAGTAACAACAATGGTGTTCAGTAGAGCCTCCTCTGTTTCATCTGTGTTTGCGAAAAAAAATCTTGGCACAACTGTCTGCTGCAGCAGGTAATCAATAATATAACCTGCTTCTTCTGTTGCCAGAGCTGCTCCATCTGAACGCTAGCTAACGTGAACACTGTCAGTGTGAGTCATACCAGTGACTCAGAGCAGATGCAGAGCTGCAGGAGGAGTTTAAGTTTCAGGGCTTCCTCTCGCTCCTGCTCTCTGTCGCACAGGCACGAACGCACTTGCTGCCTGTGTGTCGGTGTATGTCTGCAGACAGCCCCAACTTTTTCTTTCAGCAGCAAGTTTGATTTTATCCTCTACACAATGTTGTTTGGTTGGTTGTTTTGTTGAGTTTTTTTTTCCCTGGATGGCAATTCTGGTTCTTTCTTCACTGTAAATATATTTATCTTGAATGCAAAAGCTTGCTCTGCAAACCAGGTCAATACTGTGGTGTGCTACTACTAGGTATCTGTGGGCTCACACCTTGCTTCAAGACTAGGGGAAGAACTCAAATACCCCAGGAAAGATTCTAAAACAAAAGTATTGAGTCCGGGCAATATTCATTTATTCATCACAGGTTTACAGCAAAGCATTTCTGATTTCATTAAGCACTCTGGGGAGGACAAATTTGGTCTCAAATGCAGTGAGATGAAAGAACTGTAGGAAGGACTATGGGATACATGTGAGCAGAAACCCTATGTGCCTGATTACCAGCTTAGCAGGGAGAAGTGCTAGGAAAAGAGCATAGCTGCACTACAGACAGGGGCAGCACATTTGGGTTTAGGGTTGAATTCTGGCAGCCTGTCCCACAGCTATGTATCTCAGTAGGCACCAATTGCCACAGTCAAAGCAGCAATTTGATCACCTATTTACTTCCCAGGCCTGCCAGACTCCCCACCACATACAACTGAGAGCAGGCATCACGAAGCCAAAGTTAGGCACTTAATGCCAGACTGTGTTGATATGCACTGCTGTACAGATTACACTTTATTTCTGAAAGACACATTACACGAAGCAGTTGTGGTGTTGAGCAAATCTAGCCTTCAAAAGAGGCAGATGAAGCTCTCTGTCACTGAGCCAACAGGTTAACCACATGGGAACAAATTATGGAGGGATGAATCAAGCCAGTATTGTCCAAAGAAGCTGTTGGCCCAAGGAACAATGCCATTAAAACGTGTAGATCTGTTTAACAGCCATTCATGTAAACATCCCAGATAGTTTGGGAAAAAGGCACTTGGTTTATGTCAAAGCATTTACAGCAGAATATCTTTCCTCATACTTAGCAAATGTCCAGTTGGCTATCACCCAGATAAACAGTTTTGTGTTGAGATATCTCACGGAAAAGCCAATATGAAAGCATGACTTTAATGGTTCTGTGGATTTTGTCTTATTAAAGAATTCCTTCTTTTGTAAAGCCCAGTCAAATGAAAGGTAATCCCAGCCATCCAAGTATGTGCACAGCACCGTTCAGTATTGTATCTGGTTGTTATTAAAGCAGCTGAACAAACTTCATACTATTGATGGCAAATGTTTATTCTCTCCATGTATCTCAAAGCAGCCAAGAACACTGGCTTGGCAAGAATCAAGAGATGAGAAGGAATCAGGCTGAGCAAAACAATCCTTGAAGCACAGTCATGGAGATAACATAAACAAGGGGGATAAAGAATGGCTGGTGTCTATGAAGATACACTGAACTAAACTCTTTCTCCTAAAACCACCAGTATTCTGTCTACCACTTGGAAAATCTGCTGAATCCCATCCTTTCCCCCAATTTACTAGTGACAGTGAATCTTTGCTGCTATCAAGCTTTCAAGGCTTTATTTTTGTGTCTGAAATGGTTGAATAGGCAAAAGAATGGTAAAATCCACAGCATGCCGGAGCAGTGGGGGGAGAACAACAACAGCAACAAAAACACAAACCAAGATCCCTCAGATTTTAAACAGGAAAAATAACAGCAAGGCCATGGTCCAAATGGCATCTCTGACACAGGCAGAGAGGAAGACAAAACTGAAGACAAAACTGGAAGATATTTCAAATGTCTAGGCGTTTAAGTTGGGGTTTTTTTGGTGGGGAGTGGTGGTGGGCTTTGTTTGTCTAGTTTTAAATGTATGGCACGCAACTGTATACCTACATTCAATTTAGTGCTGCTGTCCAACTAAAACCATATATTTGGGTCAAAGATGACTCAATGAAAAAAGCTGTTAAAGGCCTCGAAGGGATAAAACACACCAAGAGCAAGCATGCACTGTGTAAAGGGCACATACTTGCCTCAGCTGCAAATGACCTCCCCTACAAATCAGAAATGACCTAGCTTCTGTAGACAGCAGTTCCACATTGCCTAAGTTATCAGTCTCTTTATCTGGATCTTCTGCAGTAGAAAGGGATTGGATTCCGGGTCTAAAAGTGGGAAAACCTAAAACTTCTTACCCCAGCAGAGGTAAAACACCAAAAACTTACACTGATGTGGATGAAATATTGAACAGGAATTTAGTACAGCCTGCTAAACCAAACACTGCTGCAAGAGATTTTGCATTAAATGACAGCGTAGACTATTATACACTCTTTAAGGACTAGAGATAATAGTTTTTTCCTTTTTCTCCTTCAGGAAACAAGCAAGCAAAGGCTTTTCTACAGCACCTATTCAACATGGTACCCCAGAACATGCTGGGCTAAAAAATCCTGCTCCTCTTCCTCATCTCCCTGTCTCTGTGAATTTGTTTGTTTGGGATTTTTTTTAAAAAGTCATCATTATGGAAAGGATGGTGGAAATGGTTTCCCACAGTCTCTTCCAGGTTGTTAGATTCCACACTAACTTGCTTTCTCATGAAAGCTCAGTCTACAGTCAGATTGTCCTTATTGAGAACACCAACCTCTACTCCTGTTCTTGGGCCTTTTTTCTTCTTAGCTACACTGTTCTGGGGGAAAGGAAAAATAAAAAATAAAGTATTTTCATTCATTTTCTTCAAGGATGAACATGGCTCCCAATGCAACAGAGTAACAGATGCAGATTGAGGACCACTGGCTGCATCTACAGTGATGCCTCCCCTCCTTCTTCCCCCTCCTACCCTTCCAGTCATCTTTCCATCATCTACATCTCTGCTGCATTACCCCTTGACAGGACAAGGGGTAATGGTTTTAAATTAAAAGAGGGTAAATTCAGACTAGATATAAGGAAGAAATTTTTGACAAGGAGGCTGGTGAAACACTGGCACAGGTTGCCCAGAGGCATGGTAGATGCCCCATCCCTGGAAACATTCAAGGTCAGGTTGGACTAGCCTCCGACAAACCTGCTCTAGTTGAAGATGTCCCTGCTCATTGCAGGGGGTTGGCCTAGTTGACCTTTAAAAGTCTCTTCCAACCCAAAGATTCTAGGATACTAATGTTTTGTAGTCTTGTTTTTCTGAGCTCTGTGGAAAGGTGGGAGTTCAGAGATACTTGTTTTTGAGGAGCACTGTCACATGTTTTCAAGATGAAAAGCAGAGTGCATTTTCTGTACAGGCTCACACTCCCTTTATTGTCATTATGGGCATTACAGTACTTTCCAAAGGACCTCACCAGTGAGCAGCCACACATGGAGGTGAGCACTGTACACACACACAGTAGAAGAGACCCACTGCAGAAGGAGCACATATGTTGAAAAGACATATAGACAAAAATTGAGAAATATTTTTGCATCATCTTACAAAGCACAGCTAACTGACTTGACCAAGGTTGCTCCACATGTCCGCAGCAAAGCCACATGCAGAAACTAGATTTCAGTGTCTTGCTCACTAAACCATCAGACTTCCCTTTCGATGCATCTCAGTAGCAGGTTTATTTCCTGCAGCTAATTACCTTTTGTGGGTATTTTGATATGCTATGACAAAAGCACTGTTCTGGGGGAAAGGAAAAATAAAAAATAAAGTATTTTCATTCATTTTCTTCAAGGATGAACATGGCTCCCAATGCAACAGAGTAACAGATGCAGATTGAGGACCACTGGCTGCATCTACAGTGATGCCTCTCGGGAAAATTAAAACTCCTGATGGAAAAAGCGTCAGCACCAGAACCTCTATTCTGCCCAGACAATGAACAGAGGAAGCCACACATGAAAGAAGAGCTTTAAAGACTGAGTATGGAAGGAGGGAAGGGGATGTACTTATTCATCACATTTATCTCAAGGCTTCTGAAGATAGAACAGGACACATGATAGCGCTTGAAATTTTTACTGTCACTATATCATCCACCAATACCTCAGTAGCATATTAAACTCAGCTCTACAAAAGCAGTTAGCAAAGCAGCCTGCAAGAGGCTGTGGGAAACAGTTTCCACCACACCACACAAGTACATCACTGAGATCACCTCCTCAAGTTACTGCTTGCAGATACATTTTTTTATTTCTCTTGTAACAATCCAAAGCTACATATCCTGCACTGGAAAGAGACTAAAAAGTTACAAGCTGCTTGCAACATACTGGACGCAGATCTCAAGGGAAGTACTTCTGTGCATCTAGTGAAAATGGAGGGAAGTACTTCTGTGCATCTAGTGAAAATGTGCAAGATGACCTAAATGCCCATTTCCTCTTTACGGTCTGTTCTCAGCAGATGAAACAAAGAGACTCTGAGAGACTAAGATCAGAGAAATCAGCCAAAACAAGACACGAAAAATGTATCTCATAGCAACAAAGATGTACTGACCAATGAGACACTAGTTCACAGACACTGCTGTGGTTCCTGGGTGTACAGCCACCGACACATCTGCTGCATGCGAAGGCTTGCCTGGAAAAGAAGAGCTCCCCAGATTGCACTTGATGTCAGCATAGTGTCAGCTGATCCTTTGGCAGCTGGCCTGCTCATATCTATCCACTTCTGTTCTCTTTTTCTCTGTAATGCCAACATCTGCCCATGTTTTGCATTGACAGAAAAGGTCAGCAAGACCCTAATGATACATTAAACCTGATAATCAAGTGATGCACCATTTGCAATTAGCGTGTGCCTAAGTTCATTCCTTTTATATTCAGAGCTCTGCTTTTTCCTAAAAAAATACACAGTGCAAGTGCAAAAGCATCTGTAATCTCAGATCTTACGTACAAGCTGTAGAGATCACTTTGGATAACAGAGAAAGCATGTCAGAAAACACCTGGTCTCTCCAGGCTTCCAAGAGTATTAAAATTTGTCCTATCAACAAAGACACAAATTTCTGATTCCAAACAATCTTTATTTTTCTCTACAATGCACAACTATCTCTCTGTTTCAAACCCACATGTCCCATCTTCTGCACTCATACAATAATTTCAATTGAATATTGATCTGTGAATTCTAACAAAAGAGACACCCAAACCCAGGCATAAACTCATTTTGAGGCAAGCATATGTTACTGCATGACTTAAACATCATGGTTCCTTTCACTGTCTAACAAAATGCTATACTCTGTTGGGAATTGTCTACATCCACCCATTTTGCTCATACAACACACTATCAATTTTCTCAGTGAAGTTTTTCCTCTTGTCTTCACAATGCGGGACTTGCAGATCTCATGCTGGCCTTCATGACCTATGATTGTTAGGTTCTTCAAACGCCTCAGAAAGAACAATTGTCAATGCTGAAGAAAGTCGATGCAAAGACTTACTGTCTTCTCAGTACCATCTGCTGCACTGGGTAAACTAAATCAAAAAAAAGTAAAACAATGTAAAGATGGACAATTTTTATTACTATACTGCAACATTTCTTACAAAATTTAACCCTCCTCATCTGCATGAAGAAAGAGCAGCTGTAATGCAAGATTTCTGTGTTTGCACAACAGACTTCTAATGCTTTGTCTTGTCTTCTCAAGTCATCTGTACTCCTTTGCAAGTTAACCAGCCCCTATTTTTAGCAAGGAAATTATCTTCCAATATGTTCCTCGTTAGCAAGGTTGTGAAAAGGAACTGCCTACCTAGACACCTTCAAGGGCCTTGTTCTCTTATTCCTAATCTTGGCAATCCTTGCCTTTGCCATGCAAAAAAAGTCCCGTCGTTACTATAGCGTAATACAGCACTTCACAAAAAGCTAGGAGGGTCCCCAAATGTATGTTGACTGGTAACAGATCTAATAAAGAGAAAAACCATGGTTAAGCCATTTTTCGTCCTCCTCTCTCAAAATTCTTTATTTCTTCTTTCAAAATAAATTATGTAACAATCCAATCAGAATTATCTGCAAGATCACAAATTTTAAGTTGCTGCATGTGATTCCAATCTTTATTTGTGGTGCACTGTAAATTATTCCCCAGATTAATGCCACCAAATATCAACGAGACCATTCAAACATTAAGGTACTGTACATGTTGAATTGTGTATCAGAATTCAGACCAGTGGGAGCCTGATGTGGAAAAGCTTATTAAAAGTGTTGATAATGGAAGTCTTTCTTTCATGATTAATATAAATTTTGACATTCAGAACTTAAATGACTTCAGATCATTTGGGATTTTTTGTAAAATTAGGCCATGGAAAAAGTTTACAAAAAGTAGCACCTCAGTGTTTTATTGTGGTTTCAAAAAATTTTAATGTCAAAGGCTACAAGTCTTATTCTAAGAATAGTCAAGTACAAACCAGAAAACCCATATAGATAATAAGAGAAGGCAAAAAATTAAAAAGTAAGTAAAGGTTTGGAATCTCCTTATTAAATAAACTATTTTCTTTTACTTCGGGTACATAAAAACACAGACTGCCCCAGACAGACCCCTGTGCACCATTTGTTGGCACTTCAGCCAGTTATGACATCTTTTTCCATGTATCTATTGGAAGATCAGGTGATATATCAAAGCTGTGAGTCGTTGCTTTTTTTTTTTTTTAATCAGTTTCATGTGTTTATATCAATGCATACTTCTGGATTATCCATATTGCTATATATATTTCTAGATTACTTTCCCTTCCTAGTATGGTAAAAGGTCTCATTGCATGGGATGTCTCGGGGACTAAAGGGAGACCAGAGATTACAGATGTTTGCATCATATGGTGTTTTGGGAAAACACTTTGAATCCTGGAATTTCTAGGGAATTAGACTGGGCAGTTAATAACTGAAGACATTGCATCATTTGATTACCAGGTTTAATGCATTATTAGAGTCTCATTGACCCTCTCTAACAATGTTTGTGTGGCTGTATTAAGGACCCATGATTAGTATTAAGGAATTATGATTAAATGGAAAACATTGGTAACTGTGCTACTTACAGGTAATTTTTTGACATCTATATCCTATGGTTCTGCAAAGCCTTCATGCACTTGGTTTCCCATCAAATGTATGGCATACATTCATTCAGTTGTTGAACAGATCCATCTAAGTCACCAAACAATTCCAGCTATGCAGAAAAGTGATGTGCATAGCTCCAAACCTCTTGTTTATATTTCAGTTCCACCAGCCTAAGCTGGTAGGATTACTGGCATAATCCTTTTATATTATAAAGGCAGTAAAACATGTATTTTCTATTACCCTGCCCTCCTCTACTTCCACCTTCTTCTAATTCTGTCTCTGATGTACTTCAGCTGTCTGGAATCGATGGCTACTCATGCACTTGCCTGATGAGGCTCACAGAGGTCACAGACCCTGGGTCCCGCTGCTTCACACCACTGGGAGCTGCAGCTGCCCTTCCCAGCGCTGCCTGGGTCACAGACCCAAGGTTTCCTTGACATGGAGATTAGGTTGGTGAAAAGCACAGGACTTTTGGCATGTGTTCTGCACCCAAGACAGTCAGGATAGAGCCAAAGCATCTGGGAAACAACAGGTCACGTTATCCTCATTACCTATTCTCCAGATCACCTCACAGTTTTTAAGCCAAAATAGGCGAAGGCACAGTTTCCCTCCCCCCAGCCTGTCAGTTTGGGGTTGGGGGGGGGGGAAAGGGCATGGGACTGAGAGGAAACAATCTGGGAGATTCCTGGAGCGTGTGGAGGACAACTTCCTGACACAGCTGGTGAGTGAGCCCACCAGGGGAGGTACCTTGCTGGACCTGCTGTTTACAAACAGAGAAAGGACTGGTGAGAGACGTGGTAGTCAGAGGCCGTCTTGGGCTTAGCAACCACATGATAGAATTCTCAGTTGTGAGCGAAGTAAGGAGAGGGGTCAGCAAAACTGCTACCATGGACTTCCGGAGGGCAGACTTTGGCCTGTTCAGGAGAACTGAGAGAGCTGGCGGAGGAGCTTGCCAAGCCACTCTCCATCATTTATCAGCAGTCCTGGTTAACAGGGGAGGTCCCAGAAGACTGGAGGCTTGCCAATGTGACGCCCGTCTACAAGAAAGGCCGGAAGGAGGATCCTGGGAACTACAGGCCTGTCAGTCTGACCTCTGTACCGGGGAAGATCATGGAGCGGTTGGTCTTGAGGGTGCTCACAGGGCATCTGCAGGACAACCAAGGGACCAGGCCCAGCCAGCATGGGTTCATGAAAGGCAGGTCCTGCTTGACCAACCTGATCTCCTTCTATGACCAGGTGACCCGCCTAGTGGATGAGGGAAAGGCTGTGGATGTTGTCTACCTGGACTTTAGTAAAGCCTTTGACAGCGTCTCCCACAGCATTCTCCTGGAGAAACTGGTGGCTCATGGCTTGGATGGGTTTACTCTTCGCTGGGTGAGGAACTGGCTGGATGGCCGAGCCCAGAGAGTTGTGGTGAACGGCATTAAATCCGGCTGGCGGCCGGTCACAAGCGGTGTTCCCCAGGGCTCGGTTCTGGGACCATTCTTGTTCAATATCTTTATAGATGATCTGGATGAGGGAATTGAGTGCTCCCTCAGGAAGTTTGCAGATGACACCAGGCTGGGTGGGAGTGTCGATCTGCTGGACGGTAGGGGGGCTCTGCAGAGGGATCTGGACAGGCTGGATCGATGGGCTGAGGTCAACTGTATGAGGTTTAATAAGGCCAAGTGCCAGGTCCTGCTCTTGAGTCACAACAACCCCATGCAGTGCTACAGGCCTGGGGAGGAGTGGCTGGAGAGCTGCCCGGCGGAAAGGGACCTGGGGGTGCTGGTTGACAGCCGGCTGAACATGAGCCGGCAGTGTGTCCAGGTGGCCAAGAAGGCCAACAGCATCCTGGCCTCTATCAGGGATAGTGTAGCCAGCAGGAGTAGGGAAGTGATCATGCCCCTGTACTCGGCACTGGTGAGGCCACAGCTTGAATCCTGTGTTCAGTTTTGGGCCCCTCATTACAAGAAGGACGTTGAGGTGCTGGAGCGTGTCCAGAGAAGGGCAACGAAGCTGGTGAGGGGGCTGGAGCACAAGTCTTATGAGGAGCGGCTGAGGGAACTGGGGTTGTTTAGTCTGGAGAAGAGGAGGCTGAGGGGAGACCTCATCGCTCTCTGTAAGTAACTGAAAGGGGGTTGTGGCGATGAGGGTGTTGGCCTCTTCTCCCAAGTAACTAGCGATAGGACGAGAGGAAATGGCCTCAAGTTGCGCCAGGGGAGGTTTAGATTGGATATTAGGAAAAATTTCTTCACCGAGAGGGTGGTCAAGCATTGGCACAGGCTGCCCAGGGAGGTAGTGGAGTCGCCATCTCTGGAAGTGTTCAAAAAACGTGTGGATGTGGCGCTTCGGGACATGGTTTAGGGAACATGGTGGTGCTGGATTAATGGTTGGACTTGATGATCTTGAAGGTCCTTTCCAACCTCAGTGATTCTGTGATTCTGTGGGCGGTTGTATTTTGTTGTTTTGCTTTTTTTCAAATGGAAGAATGAAGCATATAGAGTCTGAGGTTCAGAGGCAGAAGTTTCTACGGCCCACCTCACCTAACTTGTAATGATTTTATTCATTACTTGCCTGAAATTACCCAAAGAGCCTTGGGAACTCTTCAGCTCTGATTAGTGCACTAAATATTGGACAAGTTTTCTTTCAATATTATTAAGTAATTTTGGGATAATGCTTAGTTTTGGAAGGAAGATACCTTTTTATCCCCCATCCAAATCTTGTGAGGTTGATTCTAATCAATGTAGAACTGTTTAAAGAGCTATTTAATAAATGAGTCACATTCCTAGAAAGGTGCACTCCAAAATACATTCACTTTTGCAAGTTGAGGATTTCAAACACTCATGAAATCATTTTAGAGATAAAGACATACTGAAAAGAGCTGGCTATAAATACAAGACCACCAATACAAATGTAAGTCAGCAAGGGCCATAAAGACAGGTAGTGTAAAAATACTTTATGGACTGCTATAGTCCAGAATAGCATTAATTCTCTGTTCATTTGTCTTGGGAAAAACAATTCTAATAACACTCCATGTAAGGGCTTCTGAAATAGAATACATGTTCATCTTTGCTGATCCTATCAAGATTGAACAGGGACACTGAAGCGAGCAAAGAGAAAGAAGACAGAGCCTTTATCTGTGTCAGTTCTTCAACACAGTCATTTATAGCTTCAGAACCACTGAATTTTGCTTGAGAACCACTGAACTATCTCCAGCACGGTTAACTACTGCACAGCACCAGTTCAGTAAGGAAATAACAAGTAGGGGCAAATACCAACACAGAGCTGCAGTTGCCTTGAGCCAGGCACAGCACAGTATGGAAACTACATGATCCACACCCGTAACTATGGAAGGAGTCTTAAAATACACAGGCTGTAATTCAGTGTAACAGCTGTAGTTAAGGTGGAAAAGGAAAGAGACACATTAAAATTAAAGGAAGACAAGTAAAGCTATCCTCACATTAAACCAGTTTCAAAACTATGGGCGTCTGTCTTTTCATAGTAGGTCTAAAAAAGGGTAAGATGCAAGCAGCACCTGTTAGACAGTGTTTCTAAAGAGCCTGCCTTTTTTAGGATTTCATATAATAGGCTGACACCACACAAATACTGGCCAACCACTATTTCAAAAGGATCTGATTCTTTGTCAGTTTCATATAACTGAACTTAAAGTTTATTTTTATAGACTATAATTTAAATAGCAGCTAATCAGTATAAGCCTTTTTTTTTCCTACAAAAATGGTGAACACTTCGTCTACCCACTCTTTCCCACCCCGTTTTTCCTCCCAAAAAATAATTGATTGCAGGTTCAAAAAATATCATGGAGACCTGACTGAGCCTTTTTACAAATAGTAACAAACTTTGCATGAAATTGGTAGCAATTATAGCTTGTATAGGAGACTGAGAAGGAAAGAATCATTTTTTAACCCTCACAAAAAGCTTTCCACACAGGAAAGCAACTATTTTTGGTACCTTACTTGTGATATTTTTGTTGGTTTGTTTTTAAAAGAAGCCTTTTCAGCTTGATTACTGCAATGTTCCATATCACTATGAGCTAAAAACTTGTAATTTAGGCAATAAAAAGAGGAAATACATGGCCTGTAGAGTTAAGTTTTTCATTTAAAAATCTCCCATTGCGGGGGGGAGGGGGGGGGGCACCAAAAAGAAAAGTGGGAACTTCAAAAATTGCATTAAAGAAAAAATCTACTGATTCCTCCTACAGATGCAGCCTGCTAACCAGGAATAAAGGAATATTTCAGAGCATAAATTAAAAAGTTGTGGTTTAAAATTCTGTAATGCCTCTGATCTCTTTAGTAGGTTAAAAATTGCTACAATCCATGTATATCCCTTATATGCAATGCGGAGGCTGAAGAAACTACATTAACAAAAACATCCAGGAGAGTCAGAAAATGCACTGAATTGTCTACTTTCTGAGAAACACGAGAGGCAGAGTACGATTCAGAGCACCTAAGCTAAGCAGGAGCTAAGTTTCTAACTTAGATGTCAGGAATCACCTCCCCTGAAGACACTCACTTCCTTCTGGTGAAATCTGCTGGTGCTAATATGTCCCTATCAGGCCTATCAACAGATAAAAAAAATCCACAGAAGACATACAGAAATGCTGCAGTGGCTTAAGTGCTAAAGTGAAATAGGGAAACTATCCAGTAAAAGCAGAGCTCAAAATAGAACATAGATGGGAATAATTTGGCTGTGAGGTATGAGATGTTTTTAGAAGATGACAGACAGAATGAGAGGAAATGTCAGAGCTCGGGAACCAAGACTCTCAGCAAAGCAAAGATCGATGTTACCATCAGGAGGATATGAGTTCCAGTTAATACACTAACCTGAGAGCAGTTTCTAGCCTATGGTCTTGAAAGGAGAGAAGCTGAAGGCACTGCAGTGGCTTGCTAATGGGGCAAATTGGGTTAGAGAACAGGAAATGGGGAACTGATGGCAAAACTGCACAGCAAGTTGTCTTAGGGGAAAGTATGGCAGGGCAGGTCAAACAGCACAGTTAACTGTATGATGGAGAAAGACCCAAGGAGGTGGATTGAGAAGAGGAGTGATTCAGGCAGAGACACAGGCACACAGCTCCAATGGTGAGCTGTCTGACTGACAGGCTGTTCAGAAGCAAACACCAGAAAACAAGATGCCTGGGGAAGTTGTGACAGTAAAGGGAGAGAGCAGAGACAACAGGACTTGGGAAGTGATCATCAGGGAAGCTTTATAAAAGTATTATTTGGCAAGAAAAACAATGTTTATTGTTGACTTGACAAACAATTTTTTTTTTCAGCTCTGTTTCCCCTGTTATGAATTTTGCTGTTATGAAACAGCAAGTGTTTTAAAGCTGTTAAGGCTTTGCTGTACTTAACTGCACTCATTAACAGTGGTAGGCCCTCCTCCACTGACACAGGTGTCTGAAGAGCCATGCAGACCTCTGCAGGTTTCAGTCTGGAAAAAGGTGCTAATCCCATCTTGACCAATGGCATTTTCCAATGTGAACCTATCACTCCCTGAAAGTTCTAGTCTGACTGGCAGGAACCCAAGTAAGACACTAAATCATACAACTATTATCAGAGTCTTCAAAAGTCATTCCCTGAATGAAGCTTTCCTTGTTCAGTGGACTAACCACTTACCATCATGCAAAAAATTCTTCCATCAAAGCAAGTGCTACTTAACATGAAGTATTTAAGGTCTGCTTAGCCTCTTTAATGGAATAAAGGCAATAATAACGAATAAAGGGAAAGCAATACCATGCAAGTTTCCACCAATTCATGGACCACAAATCAGAAGCTCCTGGCCTGCCATTAAGCAATGCTCAAAGGTTTGGCTATTGAAGCTGCAATAGAGAGCTATGCAAATCCTCTACGATCCCTGAGCACGCTGTAGCTCAGTTACACAAAACACATGACATGTTGAGCTTGGATGCTGTTTTGGGCCACACATCCCTGAAACTGCATAAGCTTTTGGCTTGTGACAGAAATACTCCTTTATAGCCACTACAGCTTTCTCCAAGTGTCACACTGCGATTCACTCTAGTGCCATTCTTCAGAGTTGCGTGGCACTGACAGAAAAGCTGACAAGAAGAAAAATACCAGTAACTCCAGAAGAACTGCTGTACAGAGCCTCCACAGGATATTTTATAGCACAGGCTGCAGGCCTGGAAAGGTACCACAGCAGGTTTGGACTCTAATACTGCAGAAGCCACACATCCACAGAAAAAGAAAAAAACAGTACTGCAAAGTTTAAGCCTCCTGTCATACTCTATTATCAACACCTTGAGATTTATAGCAGCTACCTGAAGCAGCTGCCTTTTATTGTCCTCTAAGTCCACACACTATTTTTTGTACTAGAAGGAGGAGCTACCAAGTACAGGGTCTTCTTGAGAAGATGGATGACAAATACAGGAAGAAGGGATAACTAAAAGGACTGCTTCTTTACACCTTGGAAGCTTTGGGGATGCTCATCTTCCTTTTTCCTCAGAAATCTCTTACTCGTCAGTTTTCTCACAGTACAAAGAGCAGTGGAGGAAGATGGAAGAAGATCGATAGAGAGCAGAAAAATGGTATTCCAGTCTCAGCCTAGTTTCTAAGAACTAAAGGCAGTAACAGCTGAAGTACCAGACAAATCTGGTTTAGATGCAGCACTGTGGAGAATAAAGCACGAGTCAGAATGAAAAACTGTCTTTAGCTCACATAACATTCAACATACCCCAATTTGTGTACCAAAGCAGACCAGCCTTAGTTTTTCAAAATAGCCTAAAATTAATCCGAGCAAGACATGAGCCACTGGACAGCATCCTTAGCATTCAATCTGGGAGAGCACTGAGAGCAGCTTGTGCAGAGCCAGGATGTCTCTAAGCTAATCTCTAAACTGCTCTCAAGTCCCAGAGCAGTCCTACTGTCATCTGCAAGCACAAAAAAGAGACAGTTCAGGAAATAACTGTTACTTCTTTTTCTCTCCCCTCAACCTCTCAAACCTGATAGCTAACAACATAAGGAAGAAAAAAAAAAAAAGGACGAAAACATTTTTAAGAGCAGTAATTAAATTGGTATGCCTTACTTCAGACAGAGATTACACAGTTAAACATCCAAAGAGTATTAAATCTCCTGGAAAATTTTTATCATGTTGCCAGTTTGAATAAACAAAATATAATCTATTTTTGAAGCATACAGACTGACACATGCGTGCTAAAGAAGGGTGAGACTTGTACGCTTGGGGCTGATTAAAGGTAATGTCCCATTCATGCACACATGCACCACAATCAAGCACTTACCTTTCTTTGGAGGTGAAAACACAAAATCAATCAGCTAATGTTTTAGTCATTTTGCTCTATTTTGCCAAGTCTATCTGCTTTGTCATCCTTCAAATGATTAAAACAGAGCAGACATAAAATCATTCAGAGTTAATTACCTACTTGAAAAATATGCCTCTAGGTTTTTTCCTGGCATTCTTTTAAGCAATGTAAAATTTGTGCCAAAGAAGTAACTCTTGTATTTACAAGAAATCATTTAATGTATTTCTTCAGGAAATGTCACCTAGAACATGAAGCTACACAGACTACAAAACTTGAATCACTTTAGATTAAGTTCAGGAAATACAGTGAGTACATTAAGACGACAGTACAGAGGTACAGACCTACCCATCTAGTAAGGTCTATATTCATCCACATCCAGCTTAATGCTGCACTGGGAGACTGACAATCAAACCAAGGAAAGGTATGTTTGCAAAGAAAATTAAGGCAGAAAAACACCTTAGGATGAAACTACTGGGAGAATCATTACGTTGACAATATATACCCTCTGTCATTGTGTTGTCCCAAACCTGGGGCAGGGTCATAAGTTTTAAAGCAGCTGTGGACCTGCACAGCATTATCAGGAATTATAAACTGCATGATATTCAATGTTTCCCTTAAATGCCCAATTGCTAACATTGTAAGACTAGGTGAAAGTCTCAGGTCTGACTTCTAAAACTAAGTAACCATCACTGCAAATCTCTGCTCTTTCATGATTTAGCAGAGGAAGTTTGAAGACATGAACCATACAAGTTCAAGTGCTGGAAAAGGACCTCCACCTTAGGATTATTTAAAACCTCATCAATGTTTAAACCTATATAAAGGCATATAAAGACTCACTCCTGCAGTATGTCAGACTAGGGCCCAACCACAGAAATATGTTCTCTTGTTTTTTTTAAATCCAGCAACCAAACAAAAGTAAGGCTTAGTTCAGTGCAGTAACATTGTAGTATTAACCTGTGTATGGGGCAGAGTGAATCGCAGCTTATTCTTTCTAAAATATGTGATGCCTTTTAAAAGACTAGTAAGATTAAGGGACTGATCAAGAATAGCAAATTCAAAAAGCAGATACAACTAGTACTTTCTATCCAATCCAAATATCATTCTACAAAACAACACTTTTTTAAAAGAGTTGGGTTTTTTTTTTTGTTTGGCTGGTGGGTTTTTTTTAAAAGGAATATTCATTAGAATTAAAACAGAATAACACAATCTTAGACACATGAAAAGCATTGATGCAAAAGACAGAAATGCCGCTCTTTGGCTCAGAAGACCTGCCTGTCATAATCAGATATTCTACATATATGGCTCTAAAGATAAAAGCTCAGGATCAAAGTACTGAAGTTTAACAAGTTATAATGCATCAGCTGAACCACAGCAAACACAAAGCAAAGTCACTTAGCTTAACCTCATTCCACTGTGAACTACACAGATAAATAACCTTACATCTGCAGCAAGCTAAGAATATACCTGCATAAGAATACTACTATATGCTGACCTGTTAAACATAATGAACAGGATAAGGAGTCTGGTCCTCAAGTCACTGACCTGAATAGACAAAATCAGCCCAAATATGTCTTTGACAAGCTCAACTGTTCACAGACCAAGGGCTGCTAAAGCCATGAAGGAAGAACACCTTTTGACATATCAGAACATCCCTGTGAGAGACTGTTGCATGGTGAATATGAATATAGCAGTAACACATGCAAAGAAGTAAGTCAGGAGATAGGTCAGTCAAGCATAAAAATCAACACTTACTGCTCAGAGGTTTCCTAAGAAACCGATGGTTGTTGTTAACTTCCACTAATCTACTACTAACACTAGGATCAAAAAGTTATCAAGGTGACAGCTACAAAAACAAGGTAGAAATTTTCCCAACCAATAGTTCTGTAGACATATCAATGATTCTTTGGGCTTCCCAAGTGGTTACGTTAAGTAAATTTCCTATGCTAAAAATTAGTAGATACTGTAGTAAAAATCAGAGCAAGTACTGTGCTAACTTCTAACGTTATTTAGCCAGTCTATACTGGACACCACTCTGTTTTCTGTATGTCGTAAGTTCTAGTAATGTTTTTTTGGCTCTTGGCAATGAACTTTTGCTTTTTTTTTCCCACAACCATAGAAAAAGTGAGCTGGTTCCCTTCATCAGGACAGTACTTTTCTCTCAGAAAGGCAGCACCAAAGTGAGACTTCCCCTCGAAAAGACACAGGCATCTCCTGTGCATTGCTACATTGCAGGGTACTCTCTGCTCAGTCACTCCTGCCCTCTGACTCTATAGCTATACATCCACAAGCAAAGCCACATCCCCTTCTCCCTCTAGTAACCCCTTTCAATATGTGAAAAGTACTTAAGGACAAACTGGTTTTCCCTATGGTTATACGTAATTTCTTTAACAGAAGTTATTTAAAGCATTGACTCCAGTCAGACAACTCCTTATTCTTCAAGTAACTTCACTGAAGTCAGTAAAACTTAGTCAGCATAAAAGCAGCACTAATGCTTGACTTTAAGCTTGTTTTAATATGTAGGATTGGGTGACACACAGGAACAATTCAGTTTCCCAAGATGGGAGTTTTGTGCCTCTAAGCACAGCTGTCAAACAAAGAGGAGAAATTCAATATGCTTTATCAAGCATGAGTATCTCAAGTGTCTTGTGCAAATCTGCCCCCTTTAGAAAATGGCTAGGAAGCACTAATCGATAACTATGCATAACTCTGAATTGCTTCACTTTGTGTATGTCTGAAATACTCCATTTACCAATGAATAAAAAAATAAATGCCAGAGAATCTGTGGGGACACAAGGCACATCAAATGGAGAGATTAGCAAAGCCCAACACATCTGTGATCCACATTTCTGGGTTTTTTTTGACAGTTATAAGCAAGTGACAGCAGAACTGAAGAACCTCTACTGTAAAATGTAGACTGCTTAAGAAATGCTTCTTAGCAACTGTTTCCTTGTTTCATGCTTAATACAGCAAAATCACTTTAAATATACTAGTGACACAACTTAAAAGCATTAGGAAAGCAAAAAGTATTTCACTTTGCAGAGACCTCAGGTTCCTCTGACTAAATCCAATAGCGATCTCCAAGTCCCGTCTGAAATCCGTCAGTGCTTTAGACCTCAACTTGCCTCTGGCTTGCACCTGTTATCCCTATAACCCTTCAGCAGAAAGAACCCATGCCACTAATGTCATAGAATTTCTCACCTCATTGCTACAAGACTTTGTAACATGCCTACCTGTAGAGGCCCAAGCAAACTGGTTCAAGCCAGACTGGTGCTGGTTTCATCAGTAAAACCTGCAGAAAAAACAATCTGAGTCAGTCCTTCACTCCCACCCTACTTCCAACAGCAGGCTCATGTCCCTCAGAGTGCAGATGACAGGGTTGAAGCCCAGACAAACACAAGTGCACTTACAGCCTTTACAAAAACAGTAATACTGATGCAAACAAGCACATCCTGTTTCAGCTGGTTTCCAAGAGTTACCTAAAAATCTCTTAACTTTGCTTAAGCTACACTCAACTACCAGCCTTGTAATTTGTCTTCCAATTAATAATTTCTCAGTTCCAAAGGTCTGCAAGTGGAAAAGAGACACTGAAGCTAAGGCAGGGCTTTTCTACTCCCCAAAGAAGCAACGTGTAATCACCCCAACTCTCAGCTGCAAGAGCTAAGCCCTTCAGCCGTTGTTGATGAACTGGAACATGATGCCATTTTTGTCTCAAAGAAATTACTTTTTTCCATTGAAAACCAAATAGCTACAAGTTCTTGGAATTTTTTCTGGTTTTGGTGCATTGCTTGTTACCTTCCCTCATGTTGTCTTGTCCTGTTTCAAACTTCTTGGGATTTACATTCCTGGAGGGAAGCACAGCTCAGTTAAAAATTACTTTCAGTGGTCCACTAGATGTTTTTTCATATATGCACACTGTAAGGGAGAAATACACATTTTTTCTATAATTGTGAATGACATGTCCTCTGTCTGTTCACATGGTTAGTTACAGATTATTTCCCTCCTCCTCAGTCTGTTTCACTTTGAAGTTCTACCTTTGCAGGAGCGTCAGATGAAAAATTCACATCAGGTAAAATGCACATCCTGCATCAAACAGCAAAAGCTGGTATAAACAAGTACTATGACTTTTCCCCTGTAATACCTGTAGAGGTCTAAATGCACGCTTCAAGGGTCAGATGTTCACTGCATATTTTGCATTGATTGCATGGTTTTAGAGGCAGAAATGTAAGGCTGCAGGGCTGTGACAATGCAAGAAGAAGGCCTTTTCCTGTACGACAGATGACATCTGTCCTCAGCTAAAACTACAGCAAGTGTCGACTATGAGACTTTCAGGTTTAATTGCCTGTAACCACAAGCAATACAAACCACAGTAGGAAGTCAGTTAATGAACTTACAACAAATGTAACAATTGATTAGGAGGCTGTTTTAAATACAGTACTCCCTCCTTCCTGCGTTACTTGCATTTTCTCCTGCTACAAAAAAGTTTACAGATGCTTTTTTCATCTCCAGTCTCCAAGATTTTCACAGAAGTAAAGGTGTGGTCCAACACCCACTGCTGTCAGAGACAAATCAGACCATAAAGAAAGGAAAATGTCCAGGCTGTAAAAGGTCTGTTCAGACCAATTTAGTGTCTGGCTTTAGAAGGTTTTAATGACATGAACAAGAGCCAAGAAAAAAAGATTCCTGAGCTGGACGTAGCATAAGCAAAGATGAGGATGGATTTTATGTAGTCTTCATTCTCTATGTACTTATCATGAACGCTATCCACACACTGTGACCTATTTATGCTCCTGCAACAAAACAGAACTTGAAATTCTTTTTAAAAAAAAAGGAAAAAAAAAAAAATCACTTCATCCTATCTTTTCTTAATCTACAGAAGTTTCTAGTTTGTTGTTCCTACTTCCCTGAATACACACCCTGTAGAGTCATAAAGCCAAATTTAGGAGTTTGTGTGCATATGTAATTTACATGCATATGTAACTTTGCATATTTTTAAATGTTTCTCACCTACAGATATGTATACAAACACCAATTTCTGAGCAGAAAACCATCTACAGATGTCTCATTCATTCACTCTCTCTGTGCCCATGGCCAAAAAATAGTAAGTGTAGGTTCCCAGAACTTTATCTTAAGGAAATCTGTCATTATTAGGTCAAGTTCAAAGAGGAAAGAAGCCAACAGGTCAAAAGGAAAAAAACATAGTATTTTGATTGGCCTTTTCACTGTTTTTGGAAAACTCCCAAATAACACACTGTACAAGAGACAGCTACCAATTGTTTTCTGTTTCACTGAAGCTAAAAGCCAATTTCAAGGGTAGCAACAATTCTGTCCAGCAAATAAATAATAATAATTTACTGACACAAGTTGTCTCCTTCTTTATATTTCATTTTCCTTCAGTGATAAGAAAGCACTTATTTTAATTTCTCATGGATTAAGAAAATTCTCTGTCTTAAACCCTACATTCACATTGCATGGGAAAGAACACATACTTTTTCCAAAGCAAGATCATTACTGATCACACTGTAACAGCCAGCAACTGCCATACACTTCACATCCCCCTGTAAAATCAAACTTACATTCAAAATATACAAATCAAATTCAGGACCCCACTCTCATTCAGGTGTCCAAAAAGAGACAGCTGACTAAAAAAGCACCCAGTATAACAATCTAAGAAACCCATAGTCTATACGCAGCACAAGTTCACATGCTTGTGCTGCATATGTTAAGAATGAGAACGAAGGGAAATACTGAGCACTCAGCGCAATACCACAGCGCTTTCCTGATGAGGCTGACAAGTCTCCTCTTGCACTGCAGGAGGTCCCAGACTGGGTTCTGTCCACCCATGGCCACTCACCCCTGCTGTCAGTGATCACTCTGGACAAAACCAGAGGTAGTAAATGAGAGGAAAGCCTGGAGATGCTAATACAGGTGGTGATTTGTATCAGGTGGGGGGGGTGGGGGGGTGGGGGGGTGGTGTGGAGGGTCAAAAAAACTACCCCAAAACTTAAAAGAATTACTATGATGTTTGTGCTTATATTTTTTTCTTGGGACATTCTAAAACGACTGGAACTCTCACCAGTCAACAGCCACATATAGCCTTTTATGTCACCCTCCTGTGAGCCATGCCGCATTTTTTCTCCCATGATGCAAGCAGCCATAAATAGATGTGGGAATCCAAAAATATTAAATGAGTTTTGTGGGATTTGTTTTCTTTACTTAAAAAGGGAGGAAGGATGAAAAAAAGAAAACAAACAAAAACAAGAAATCATACAGTGCAATACATTTAATTACATTTAAGATTGTCTGAGGAAAAAAGAGAATGATCTGAACAAATTTAGCACCTGAAAGAAAATCCAGGGTTTTACAGCACACCAAAATAAAACCACACAGGAATACAGAACTGTCCCAAAGCCAGAGTACAAGATGTGTGTTTATGTAGAAAACATCATTGCACACAATAGACATGGATATTTATTAATTAGACATAAGAATATACTTTTTCCCTTCTATTTGATTTGCAGTCACTTGGAAGAATAAAAACAAGGACTAGCTTACAGATGCTGTTGCCCTGTGCTTGGTCTGAAATGGTTTGCTTCATCAAGAAAACATCCCCAAATCAAATATATCTCACTAAAATATATTTTTATATAAACTCCAGAAACGTACTGTTTTATTTTATAGTTAGTGAAAAAACAAATATTCAAGTCAAAGAAAATCTGAAACCACAATCTGAAAGATTCAGGAAATTTCTAAAAATATCTCCGAAAATGGTAACTGAAATCATGAAAAGAAATCACTCCAGACAAATATTTTCTTCACAAAACAGAAATAAGCATCCTGCCATATTTACTGTTGGTTTGTTTGTTTTGTAATGATAAATTTGAGCAATTAAAATAAAAAATACAAAACTTCCTACATCTGCTTTGTGAAGAAAGCCCCAGAGAGAAAGATTCTTTCCATCTTGAGATCTCCAAGTATTTCTATTGCCCAATACATTTTTAGTGATTTTATGGAGTTTTTACTAAATAGATGATTTTTACTATTGTAACACAGGCAAAATAGTATTGAACTTTCATTTATTGGAGGTATGTTAGAAAACAGAACTGATAATACCCATGTCACTAGTTAGATTTCTAGCTTTGCTATAATTTTAGTTGAGAAAACATTTTTCTCAAAAAACTGGAGCATACAACTGCTAAAGTATTCGGAAAGTGTATGACATCACAGGTATCACTGAAACTTTGATTCAATGAAATATTGATATTTCATTGATCTTGACCTTGAAACTTTGGGATACAAATGTACAATACTGTTTCGAACAATAAGACCTTTAGCTATCTGAAGAGTGAAACATTAAACAAAAATCCTAGAAAATTTATGTCTGCACATATAAAAGCAATCACTATTCAAAGTTTCCAGACAAAGTGCAAGGTGAAAAATAAGTGATGCATCATTGCCGCTAAAAATAAAACCTATTACATCCTTTCTCTTACAACTTGAGTACATGTACAGAAAGAAATGTTTTCAAGTAGGATTAAACACTGCACATTTCACTTTCCTGTTTCTTGTTTAGCGAGCAGAAATAGACTGCTTTAAAGGCAGAAGCTTTCAATCCGAGTAGAAGGTGAGAGCTTCATGTTGTTCAAACAAAGCTCTTTGAATAAAGGAAAAAGTTTAATCACTTTGCTCAGGTAAGCCTGCACATTTAAGAAATATTTCTGGACAGGAGTTTTGAAAATTATCTTTTTAATGTTTGTATGAAACCAAGGTGATCTAAACAAAGAGGCCTTTCTTCTCTGTAGGTGTCTTTTTTCATTAAAAACAGGCCTTCCAGTTCAAGACCTGCAGTGTGAAGGAAAATATGCTGCTGTTGCTCAAACTTTATACACTATTTGTTTAAGACTTAATTCCTCTGAGCTGTCAAAACACAACCTTTCAGCAGTTCAAACCTGCAACCAAAAAAAAGGAAGCATTCACAAACACCTTTGGGCTCACAAGGGGAGACCTGGTTTGCATCAGAAGTGGCACAAAAGCCTTTTGCAATGGACAATTCTCTTACACATTTAATAGCCAGCCGAAAAACAACAACATCCCCAAGATACTCATTATGGAGATAACACTGCAATTTCAAAAGTCCTTGCGGATGAGCATTTTTATTTTGGTTTAGTATCAAATATTTCTACTGTGCACTTTGGCTACGACCCAACACTGTCCTGGTACCTGTTTACGCTCTGAGTGGCAGAGAGGGATTCTCCGCTCAGAGCAGGCAGTATCCCGCAATTGCCTCAGTGCCCAAACAGGCCTTGCCCTTCCCTTTCCCCTTCTCCTCCTATTTTCAGCAAAGGAGGGACAGGGAAGACGAAGGTCCCCAGTACTGACCCCTACAACTAAAATGTATGTGCACACGCAATCCAGGCCCACGCAATTCCTCCCTGCCACACTGGTTGCCTTGTTCAGCTGGTGTTAGCAAGACCCTACAGTGCTGCAATTATCACCTCACTGGGATGTTGCGCTAAGTCACATTTCTCTACTTGGCTCTAGTTCCACAACTCAACCGGCTGATGCAACAACAGAAAAACAGCACCTGTACTGAGTTATAAATTGTTTTCAGCAGAAAGCACGGCATTTGAGATCTCAGCTACAAAGTACTAAGCTGAGCAAATTACATGAGAAATTTCTTCTCATACATGCCCAAGAACCTAAAAATGTCTCTACCTAAGCTATGCCATAGCAGTTCCCCTTTTGCCCTGCACCAGCCCATTTGTGTCTGTAAAAAGTATCTTTTACAATCAGATCTAGACAACTACTGCATAATGACTCACTGAAGCATCATTACTAATCTGGGATTTATGTCATCATTTTTCAGTGAAGGCTGATTAAAGAGATTTGGCAATACTGCAACTGTTTAGAAAACTGTGATCACAGCTTCACATGTATTAAGACTGGTGGCCATCTGCAAAATTTCATGCTGATGCATCCAAAGAACATATATTCAGTCAGCTGTTTGAACTGTGGGTGAAAAAGATGGGTGGGAAAAGAAGAAGATAACATCCAACAGAGTACGATTAAGCAAATACCCTGTTCTAGAGAGGCTAAAACTCCAGCATTAAAAATAGACACTATACAATGCTGCCTCAAATGTTGCATACACATTTTATAAAACCAAAGTATTTTAATATTAACAACAAATTAGAACCCAAGACTTCTATTAAAAATATAGACAAATGATTTTGATACATCACACCTTAAAACAATAATTATTTAAATGTGTTATCAAACTGCAACAACGTTTCTCCTCCACACTTCCTCTTTCCTTTCAACTTTGCCCAAAATCAGTACTCCAACAACAGGAGCAAACCCACATTGCTTCAAGCATTATTCTGGCACCAAGAAATGGAAGCAGGGTATAAAGTTAATTAAGAGTGCAATATTAAAATCTGTGGTATCAGCAAAGCAAAGGTGCAGACAGCAGCAGATTTTCTGTGACAGTCTACTAGCAAACTTGTCTCCACTTCCATCTGAAAGCCAACACCCAGTGCTCTGAACATGGAAATTCAGTTAAAGCCTGGAGGTCAAACTGCTGCCAGCAACAGATTTTGGATTCAAGCAGATGGATGACAGAAACTCCAGCTCTGACAGGTAGGGACTACTGTTGCTATGTGGAGCTACGCCTTCGTTTGGAGGGTTTTCACACAGTTGTTAGCAGATCCTTCCCAGAGGAAAAGTAGGCCAGTCAGCCTGACAGTGCAAACAAATGACAGCATCACATTTCCAAAGCCTTTCCATGTGTTGCATGTCCCTCTGATCATCCCCCACCACCATATTTTTGAGTAAAAATCATCTTCATGGGCACATCACATACATTCCACTCCAGCTTCAGGCCCCTCCTGTTCTCCAGAAGAGACCACCCCCTTCCTACTCACTTTACAAACTGCTCATCATGTGTGTCATTTCAAGAATTTCCACACTGGCCATTGCTGCCAGGGTCACTTCTCTTCTTGGGTCTAAACCCCACCCTCATTTCCACCCCTGCTAGCACCAAATACTGAATGTTGCAGAGGAATTAAGCATCCAATAAATGCAATGTCATACACACGCATCAATACCAAAATACCACTTTCAAATGTGAATGTGACTGAAGAGGAGATCTCTGGGAAAGGACTTTTTTGAGCATCTAAAGCATACTGAGACAAAATACCAGGTCTGAACAGCGTATGGCAGAGTTTCTTAGTGTAAAATCAGAGAGACAAGAGCAGGACGTGTGCCTGAAAGATAACATGGAAAATGGCTTTAGCTGGGCTAAAGAAGGGGTTATCAACCATGCTGGTATTTTGGTAAATATGAGCACATGCTATATAACACATACATGTGCAGTCGCCTTTTCTCACACAAATCTTCACTGAATGTTATTTAAGAATACTCAAACGAATGACCAAAACCATGTAAAAAACAACAACAAAACAAAACTACCCAACCATAAAAAAGAAATATGTAGCTTTACCTTCCTTTTCAACTTTCAGCTTCCTCCCCATTACCTTAGTCACAGTGCCTGCTCTCAGCTCTGTGCAACATGTCATTTAGGAGAAAACCAGGTCTACACCCAGATTACTCCCAATCACACGTACCACAACAGGAAATCACAAATATATCCTGCATCATTATATCATCTCATTCCTGTCTGCAAACAATAACCTCAGACAAATGCAAGACTCAATTACAAAGCATCTCCACTAAAAAAAGCAAACAAACAAAAAACACTTTTCCCTGCACTTACCCATCTGCACAAAGCATTTAAACGCTATTAACCAAACCCTTCCTCAGCACATACCCTTCACCTTGTAAGCGGGAGCAACAGCTGCTCAAAAGTAAACAGGGAGGCAGGTGAGCAGCTGGGGAAGGGGGCTGACCTCCGTTTGACAGTTGGGGAAGGCTTACACTTTAGGAAGGATGGGAAGCAGCTCTTCAGAGGCAGAGGCTGTTCCTCTGCCTAGAACCTACTCTCATGCTGCCTAGTCTGGAGGAGGACAGAGTTGTTTCTTACTTGTGGGATGTTACCTTCTTATTTTGATTCAGTAGGAAACAAAAAACCCTTTACATCCAATATGCCATGGTACTCAGAGCTACCTGACAGAAAGGACTACAAGCCAACATTTTAGTAATGCATCGAAGTTCCACCTTCAAAACACAACAGCCACAAGAGTCTTACCTTAAAAAATATCCTAACCAAGTGTCCAGTCAGAAGTAAAAAGCTGTTCATTTGGGCAGAGAGAGAAAAAATTGGTATGTATCTTGGAGCTGATGGAAACGGGAAAGATGAGATCATGACAGCAGATTACCAACAATAGGATAACAAGCCATTTCCTTGGTGTCAATGGCTTGTTGAAGACATAGTCAATTGAGCAACCATGATTTTATTTTTAAGTCATCTTTCTTCCTCTCTGGAAATCAACTATTTGCATATTTCTTTCTACCCACAAGGTAACCATTAAACAAGTTTTTGTATTAGTAATCATAGTTACTAAAAATCAAAGCATCGGAGACAGAGTATTTTAGGATAATCATGCAAAGTGAAATATTTCTATAGGCATCAACTGCAATTAATAGTTTCATTTATTATTTCATTCATACTACAGGTATCTGTAGTAGTCAACATAAGAACCTCATGTTTCACTTCTGGGCTTTCTTTTTTCCTGTTATGCTTTAGGAGGCTGATTCTGAAAGTACAGCAAAGTCTTCTCACTCACGGCCTCTGTACTGGACGTTCTAACTCACACAATGCCTTGAAGGTACTCCTTTCAAGCATTAGTTCAGTATTTTGAAAATTTATTGTGCAGAGGGATGTTCTCCTTTCATTTTCTTTCTGAGAAATACGAATCTCCCAGTTTTTAGACTTTTGGGTGCTTTCACTTTCTGACTGCTAATTCTGTTAATTCAGTAGTACCAAAGTTCCCTCAGAGTTCATAGTTCCCCTTCCTTCTTTTTTTTCTTTTTTTTTTCCCCCTCAAGTCTTGCTTCTTGCAGTTCTCTAAGCTATGCTCTCATGATCTTCAATCATAACTCTAGAGGGTCTTTCATTACCTCCTTTCCACCAATACCATCATAAAAATAATGACAGATAAATGATATTTTCCCTATCTTCACAATAAATTACTGTCAAGGTCCTTTAAAGTCTGTTTGCCTAGAACTCATACATATGGCTTTTCCTAATCCTGTCAAACTTATACAGCCAGCCAAGCCTCTCAACTTGTGCTCTGCAAGTACCCTTTCTGTTCAGATGTATCTCTCGCCACCTTCATGGCTTCACTGTTTCAAATGATCTCAGTTCTAGCCTAAACCTAATCTGCATGCATAACTGCAGCAATGAGGAAAAAGGGGCCATCAAAAAAAAATCCCCATTTCCTTCTACTTACAGAACTAACACTTACATTTTCTTTTATATTCCCCAAGCTCTTGACACTTTTTAAGTGAACTGAAGCTCTCCTCCTTCCAGAGCCACATAACATTAATCTCCCTAGAGGTATGTCTCCCTGGGCTCTCCAACCTAGCTGCTAAACAATAAACCAGAAAAAGAGCAAGAATGTAGATGGCTTTTTACCACTTCTTGCCTCCTCCAATCCTTAGACATCACAGTTTAAATTTGACCAATTGTTCACAAGCTCTAATTTATAAATCTCAGTAGCAGGTCCCAGATGGAAATTACCAGGGTATACCGTGCTCTAGGAACCTCAGAATGCTTCTGGGAGGGCACTCATCATGGCAAGGAGGGTTACAGCACTGGTTACAGGAGCAGCCTGCAATTAAATGCTTCCCATGGAACACCTAGCTCAAAACCTCCAGTTCAGAGACTGTGTAGCTCCTGATAGCACTCTGCTGCAGAAATACCACAAATTGGACTTGTCTGCATTTCACTAGTTCTTCACTTTCTAAAAGTTACAGGCAGATGCAATACATATAGATACTGATGTCAGCATCAAACTGGCATCCTGAGCATAATTTTGCACCATGAATCCCTAAGGCAATGAACCATATACAATTACACAAATCCAGACGTATTTGGAGGCCCATATAAAAGTAGGTTTTGGCCATCCTCATAACCACTGTGAAGGACCTCAGAGAAACCCAGAAACACAGAGATTTTTTAGAACCTCCAACAATTAATCTCACAGAAATCACTGTTCCTTCTGACTGTTTTACCCAAGTCTCACAATACTCTGACTTTCCCCAAAAGTCTCAGGTCCTTGAAGCATGTATTACACACAGGAAAGACAAAACCTTTCACCTTACCAGTCTCAGAATAGAGCTTGCAAACATGCTGTACAAGTCACAGAATCACAGAATCATTAAGGTTGGAAGAGACCTTTAAGATCATCAAGTCCAACCGTTAACCCAACACCACCATGCCCCCTAAACCATGTCCCAAAGCACCACATCCACACATTTTTTGAACACTTCCAGAGATGGCGACTCCACCACCTCCCTGGGCAGCCTGTGCCAATGCTTGACCACCCTCTCAGTAAAAAAATTTTTCCTAATATCCAATCTAAACCTCCCCTGGCGCAACTTGAGGCCATTTCCTCTCGTCCTATCACTAGTTACTTGGGAGAAGAGACCAGCGTCCTCGTTGCCACAACGCCCTTTCAGGTAGTTGTAGAGAGCCATAAGGTCTCCTCTCAGCCTCCTCTTCTCCAGACTGAACAACCCCAGTTCCCTCAGCTGCTCCTCAGAAGACTTGTGCTCCAGCCCCCTCACCAGCTTTGTTGCCCTTCTCTGGACACGCTCCAGCACCTCAACGTCCTTCTTGTAATGAGGGGCCCAAAACTGAACACAGGATTCAAGGTGCGGCCTCACCAGTGCTAAGTACAGGGGCACGATCACTTCTCTCCTCCTGCTGGCCACACTGTTTCTGATACAGGCCAGGACGCTGTTGGCCTTCTTGGCCACCTGGGCACACTGCTGACTCATGTTCAGCCGGCTGTCAACCAGCACCCCCAGGTCCTTTTCCACCAGGCAGCTCTCCAGCCACTCCTCCCCAAGCCTGTAGCGTTGCATGGGGTTGTTGTCAACTCATAAGGAGGGCAGGATGCATTGTTAGTTCTTCAGCACCATTCACAGGCACAACAAAAATGTACAAACATGAGTGTTTTGAGGAAGAGCAGAATATGAGGTGACCACACAGCATGCTATTTTACTCAATATTGTTGAACATGGACCATCAAGATTGGGAGCTATCCTAAAAGCTCCCAAAGCTGGGAGACAAATATGAAGTCTATGGCAAGGATTATTTCAACAACCCTTATGATCTTGAAGTCTTCCTGTGATTTCCAAATGCTCACGGTTGATAATACAACTGCCACCCTTTTTCAACTGTTGCATGTAAAAGTTAGGCCTCATGACCTCTTTTGTTCAAGAGAGAATTACTCCAGACCTTGTTTTACTAGAGACATAACCACCATGGCTTCTCCTAAAAGAACCTTTCACTGAATTCTCACAACCAGTTTCAAAGAACTGTTTCCCTTCCCTCTCCTATAAGCCTCATCTGTATAGCTCACCAGGTGCCTGTCCCAAATGCAAACTTCCAGAAAAGGAAGTAGGAAATGGGAGGGAGAAAAAGGTGCACTTACAGCAAAATAAATTTCAACCCTCAGACTGAAAGCTCTCAGGAGCACCCTTGCAGAAGTTCTCCTGCACCACTGTGCCTCTCTCCAGTCCTTACCTGTCAGACATGGTGTGGAAGGGAAGACAAGTTCCAGTAACTCCTGAGGTGAACTATCCTGCTCATATGCACATGTCAGTGAAAGAGACTCTGCTTGCCTGCCTTCTTCACATAGCAGCAGACACCCCAGCAGCAAACACATTCTGGGGATTTTAACACTCCAAAGCTAGACAGGAGATGTTCAAAGCAACCATGGACTGCTACAGCAAGTTGGTTATACAACAGCACTCTGCTGTTCCAAGACTAAGAACTAACATCTTACTTTCTGAGATGCAGTACTCTGGGTTAACGCTGATGTAAGGGAAATCAGGGGGAAAACGTGCTTTTGACCCTATGCCAGGTCTTCAGCCTCTGAAACATCTATGTGAGACATGACATTTACATAACAGAACACTAGAATTTTTCACTGCTCTTCCTGAGAAGGGAAATCTCACTAGAAAAACACTTATCCTCACAATTCATTCCCCACTAATTGTCTCCCCACGTACCTGCTTTCTGTTAGGACTGGAGAGCACTGTCTTTAGAGCAGCTCTCAAAGTCTCCCTGTGCTTAGCAGCTACTCTAATTGCTGAGCTGCTTCTACACAGCAGAGCAGAAGCCTCCACTCCACCAGCATATCTTCCCACAGGGCAATATTATCCTACTGAGAAGTAACGGGCATTATGCACCCACCAAAAAGCAGCATGGTACACATACAAAGAGGCAACAGTGAGCCTGTGATGACTTCTAATGGCTTTATTTACGTCCCACAAGTCCATTTTGAGCAGCATGCCCGTTTACCTATGAGGTTTTAATACAATCGCTCAGTTCACATCCCAGCCTGCAGGGTGCTGAAGTTCCCGGTTTCTGAGAGCACCTGGACGCTTAATGTTCTACTGTAACTGAGCTACTTATGCTATGCAACCGAACTGCTAAATATTTTATGTAGGCATGTTCATTCAATACCTTAATTAGATATTTAATCTGAAATGTGCTCAAAATTGAATACAGCACACATATCCAAAACTCCCATTGCAGATTCACTTACTATAGGAGCTTTCACATAGATTTCTCAACTGACTGTATTTTGCTGTGACTCTTTTTATAGAGTATATAACCTTCTGGTCATAACAGATTGCTTGCTCCCAGCTGGAAAGCCTCCTGGGAACACAGAACTGTAACCTACCACTAATATATTAAGTATAGAACATTTCAGACACCATGACGCAGAAATGACAAACAAAGATAGAAACCAACATGAGAACCTGATGTAGAGTTAGCAAGGCTTGTTCCATATCCATCTCCAGCTCAAGTGAAGCAGTAAATCTACAGCTCAAGTTGGAAGCCTGTGTCTCAGGCACTGCTACCATAGCCGTTAGTACTTGTAGAACAAATACAGTTCTTACTGATACTTCTTGGAAAGGGTAATTTTACTAAAATCTAGATTGGATCAAACTAACAGGAAAAAATAACTATTCTTGGATAATCTGTTCTTGCCAAAAGAAATGTATTGTAGAAAAGATTCAACCAGAGCATATGTAGTTTTCTCAAGTCTTATAAAGTTGGTAAGATGAAGTCTGTCTATTACTTGATGAAAAAAACCCTATGTAATGCAGACAACTTAGATGCTAGCACCCATACATTTGGAGTCAGTGCTCAACAAATGCTTCCTTGCAGTTGTTTGGGAAAGGTACATTGCCTGGGGAGAGAAAGAGTTTTGGTATACGTCAAAGCAAAGATGCACGTCAACATTTCCACCGTTCTTACTGAAAGGGGAAGAGTAGCAAAGTCTCTGTTTACACTGAAAGCAGTTCCTTGCCACACAGGATTTCCCCAATTTTCGAACGGACAAGTAATTTAGACGCATTCACTAGTTCCACATTGTTTTAAAAACCTCTTATATGCCACTGCATGCCAAATATTATGCTGTTGTGTCACTGCACAATAGCTGAGATACATAGGTTCACATGAAGTGAATTAACAGTTTGTAAAGCACTTTCTAATTCTTCAGCAAAAGAGGAGCAATCAGAAGTTAGGACCGGTATCACTTACCCATAACTATGGCTGCTCAACACCACGTCTTAACAGACTGCTGTTTTCACCCGCTTACATTTTTCCAAAGTGTATACCCAGAAATTTTTCATGCTGAATGTTTGCCTCAGACTGATTTTTAAAGAATAATCATTAGTTTCAGCTAAAACAGTTCAGCTACTGCCAAGAATAAGTGCTAATGGAAAAAATGTTTTGCATAAATTTAAAAAAACCTAAAAAATGGCAGTCTTTCCTTTCTATCCTAATCCTTTAAAAAGTCACAGTAAACACAGACTTTAGAGGTTCACTCACAAGTAAAAGCTCCAAAGATGCCAAAAAAACTGAGTACCCTTGATTTCCGCAGGTGACCTAACTGCACATGAACTGCCCTACAGGCAGACTCACTGCTCCAGCCCAAGGGGGTTGGAAAACAGTTCCTTTCAATAATCATTCAACATCAGTTTGGCTGAACATTGAACTGGGCCAACAGAACCTTTATCTCTAGGTCAAGCCTTTGGGAATAAGAAAGAAACATCAAATTCAAAAGCATGGGGAAAAAATGGCCAAACCGAAGGAGTAGGAGAGCAATGCTGGCAAAGTTGGCTTAAAAAAAATGAAGGTGTCAGAAGATCAGGACTGAGGTCTGGAGGTAGAAATAAGGTCAGAAATTACTTGGCTGGGAGGAATCATTGCAATAGAGAACTGGGAAGCAAACAAGTATGGGCAGACCAAAGAGACTGAACAAGGAGCGTAAGGAGGGAAACCAAAGGGGGGCAGTCTAAACTGGCACAAGGAGGCTGGGAACCAGCTGTGGGATGAGGAGAGACACTGGACACAGATTTCATGGGAGAGCCAGGCTTCTTCGGCAGAAAGAATAAAGTACCAACTAGCTTGGGATGTCTCACTTGAGGCATCCATGATTCAACTTTGGAAGTATACAGTCTTTTACATAATATATGCATATATATTATATAATAGCAATAATTATAAGAGCTGTGAGGGCTTAGCAGTTCTGTAAAACTTAAACCAGATCTTAAATCAGGCACTCTAAGACTGAGAAATACTATATTGATCAATGGCAAAAGGACAATTTTTAAAGACTTGCCTTGCACCACACAGGAACTGTGGGGAGTGATAAGGTTGCGTCCCAGACCTCTGGAGGAACGCAGCTCTCAATTAGAAAACAACCTTGCCCTCCTCTTCCCTCAATTCCCTGCTTTGATCACTGTACAGCTTCCAATTTCTGCAATAAATAAAGCTGTTACACTCACCAATGTCCTTTACTGCACAGTTCATCCCCAGATTAGGCCCCTCTTGTGCATTAAATACAATACAGGAAAGTAGATCATCTAACTAAAGATTTAGCATAATCAGAATCTGTGAGGCCAAATTGTGGTTACATGCATTGCTCTTCCAAGATAGCTATTTTGTAAGCAGTGTAGGTCATTTCTGGTTTAAAATGTTGTCTTCATCCCTATAACTATCTTGTTTGTACGGGGCAGCACTGCACGGAACCAACAGTGCTGAACTCATCCCCCAATCCCAGAAGTGACGACAGACGGTACACCCACACTTTGGGCGCAAAAGTTATGATCACTAAACAACCTCAAGGACCATGTTCATCCGTGTTTCTAGAAGTATGCGACTGGACAGCAGAGTAAGTTCACAAATCCACGGGGGCATTAAGTGTCACACAACACTACCTCCTAGCTTCCACCTATGACACCTACTTTTAAACATAGCTAGACATACATGAATTTTCTACTGATATCATTATCTACTGGTCTCATATTAATTGTTGCTATATCTGCCTGTATGATACTGTACAATTTTGAACTTAAAAAAGTGACATAAAAACTGGAAGGGATAAGATACGCATGATATTATTCTCTTCTGCAGATAATGTCCATACTGACAAAGCACCTGAGAAATGCTCTACAGACTTCTGGACCTGGACAGGAAGACTTACCCCAGATTTTACATTTTTTATGCAGCATCTTCCACACGGCAATACACAAGCACCTATTTTAAACAAATGCTGTAATATTCAATAAATTGTGATATCCACAGAACTGCTATCAGAATTAACAATGCACTAATACTTACTGCTTTATGGTAAAAATATAACAGAAAAATGGCACATAGAGCTTGGCAAGTAGTTCTGGTGACTGAAGATACTACCACACTGCTGTTCAAGTTTATTGCCTCCCAAGCAAAGTCAATGGACCAGATCAAGTGAACGCTCTTCAGAAATGACAAACCAACAGTGTAAATTAAGCTGCTGAACTTTGCACTAAAGTTGCTGAAGTGCAGGCACATGGTTCGTTCCACCTGCCCTGCTGTGGGAGGCAGTAATTTCCAGCCTAGTGTAAAAATGTAAAAAGTAGATCAAAAGAACTGTTAGTGGCAAGACAAAATGCAACAAGATGCACAGAGAAATCCAGGTGGGTAAGGGGGGGAAAAAAAAATTAAAAAAAAAAAAATCTTTACAGAGTCTATCAATAACTGCTTTATTCTGAGCAACATTGAAAAAAACCACAAGTTGTTTTTTGAAAGAGCATTAAGAAAAATCAGTGACTTAGCAAATTATCAAAACCTATTCCCTTAACACTGGTCATCACAGAGAAAATGTAGAAAAAGACCTGGAAAAAGAACAGAGGAGACTCCAAGCAGGCAAGTATTTAAGACAACTTATACAAAGCAACTTAATTCTCAAGTCTTATTATAGCTCTCAAAGACTGGACAATTCTTGAAAACTTCTTCTAAAGCCCAAATTCAACCTTCATACTGCCAAGGGTTAAGGTTTGAAACAAACACAAACCAGAATTATACAAATATCCAGTGCGGAACCCTAGCAGTAAGCCCAGCACTGCACTTCCCCCAACACAACAGATTTAGCGACAGAGAATGAGTGGGAGAACAAATTCTCAGCTAATCTAGTATCCTCTGTCCCTCCACTGTTAGCCAAAATTTCTACCTTAGAGACTTGTCTAAGTTTTGACTCATTGCAAGGAGAAATTCCAGGCATCAAATTTTCTCTAAGCACAGTTCATTTTGCTTGTACGTGCTTCTGTAGGTGAAAGGAAGTTACAGAAAACTCAGTGATATGGCAGGCTACCACCAGGTAAAAAAGCTATTCAAGCACAGAGTTAGTCTGAACTACTTAGCCTTATAAAAAAGGAAGGAACTGAGCATGTGCCAGAGGCATTCACAGGCACTGTTTTTATTTGTAGAATTCGGTACAGTTTGCTACACTGTACTAAGGGTACCTTAGCTATAAACTGCCCCAAGGAACTGAGGTGTGGTGCTTCCAATGATTCACAACATCCGTACATATATGCTTCCTACAATTAGTCATATGGTGGAAAGAATAAATATTCTTATAAAAGTTCAGATGGGTAGTAAAACATATTATTTTCTTCAGCAAGATGAAAATAGCCGTGATTGTGAGAGCAGAGGACCCTGACTTTCTTAAAGCATCTTACCTAGCAATGGGAGTTAGCAGCACACAAATCCTGTAGCAGGCCTTTGTCTGCAGGTTCTCGTTCAGAATGGCACAGCCCCACTCGCTTCCCATATGCTCGAGTTGAGGATGCAATCTGCCAGGGAAGCCCAGCTCTAAAGCCGAGCCCCTGCTTTTGCCTTCTCCCCAAGCGTACCCCAGCTGGAGCTACAGGTTCAGAACTCCACTTTTTTGCATAAACTACAACTTTAAAGTGCTCCACTGGCAAATGCTATGAAACATAGATCAGAAACACACAGGATGCATTTTTGTATCACTACCTCTCCTCTTTCCTGTATGGGCCATCTACTCTCTCATCCTCCCTGCTCTTTTCCCTTCACCTTTCCCCCTATCCACACTCCTTTTCTCCCATGCTACTCCCTTTCACCTCGCTCAGTTATCTCCTGCACAAAAATCTGTTCTGTCTGCAAAAAAATGGAAGAACAGAGCTGTATTTAGAGAGTGTCATCTCTCACATGACAGGCTCCTCTGCTAACGTGGCAGAGCAGTAGGCCACAAACAAGATGCAAGTCTTCATGAGAAATATAAGAACATCAAAGGGATTATACTCTCATGAGTGGGCCAGGTCTACACGTAACAGCTCAAGAACCTCAGTCGTCTTCAATATATCCTGTTGATTTCATGCAAGGTCTTAGCAATCATTGAATCATTAAGGTTGGAAAAGATCTCTAAGACCATCAAGTCAACCGTCAACCCAACACCATTGTGCCCACTAAACCATGAGTGCTTTTGTGACATACAAACACACATTCATAAACTTTGGCTGCAGGAAATCCTTGGTTATGCATTGTAAGTCTCCACCTAAGATCAAGATCTCAACTTGCCTGGAGATTAGGGGAAAAACTATGTTACTCTCTCGTATTTCATCAAGATGGTTTTAGCTAAGTTAGGATGTACCTTGGTACTTCAATTTCCATATTTACTATTTATTGCATATTTGGTAAAAATATCATAAATTCAAGAAATTCACACCTCGTGGAAGTATAAACGGCCACGGACAGCCTTCTTGCTGAGTGAATACACTTTACTGCAGCTTTCAAATGTTTTTTTCAAGGAGTGCTAATGCATTTCTGCAGAGCTGGCACCTCCCTTTCCCCTGCGAGAGACAGAAAAGTGCCTGGCTCAACGGGCGGACAGAAGCAGAAGCACAATGTCCACCTGTGCTGGCTGATGCAACGTCATTAACCCCTGTTTCTGAAACAGGGAAAATACAGCAGTAACTCCAGGGAAGTCTGGGGAGTTTGCCTTCCATTATCTCGTGCACGCCTCCGTTACCACACGCTATACAAACCACAAAAGCAAGCTATGACCCTACCATTCCCCTGTGCAGCTGAGAAACACACCCTTCTCTCAGTCACGTCCTTAGTCTACAAATGTCCCTGTTATTTTCCGTACTTATCTGGTCCACGCTTCATTCTCAACCTGCTCTGCCTCGGTTGTTCTTTGGTTTTGCCTCACATGCTGCTAATCTGTGGCAACACTTCCCTTACAGTAAGCAGACCACTACAGAGAATAGACCATGGGAAGCAAAGGAAGGAGAGCAGTGGCAGCAGGAAGTAGCTGTGAAGTGGGAAAGGGAAAATTCCTCCTTCTTTCTGAAAGCCAGAAGAATCAACTTCATCTACAGTAAGGAGCTTATCATATTAGGTTAAGCGGCAATAGGCGTGATTTAAACACATTTGAGGCTGACTATCTGCCTGACTGGTGTGGATGAGGTAGATACACACCAAAGCTTTCTTCTTCCAAGGTCAACAACGTTTCTGCAAAGGATGTCTGTTTGAGATTTAGGTAGATAATTCAACAATAGAGAGGAAATTCAGTTTGTCAGAAAAGAAACAGGAAGGGAAGTAACAAGCAGAAGCAAAGAGCACGTAAGATAGAGCTCTGAGCTATGCTGCCTGTGTTATTTGATCTTCTATCTCTCTTCAAGGACAACAGGTAGAGATTTCAAACTTAATCTCCAAGCAAGGCAATTGCTCTCCACATCCAGGCAAGAAATGGGGAAGTTTTTCCAATGAAGTCATCTACAAGGGGTAGATATAGACCAAGAGGTATTCTAGTGTTCTAAAGGTGCATCTTATGTACTACCAATTAGGTAACCAAAATTTTCTGTAACAAAGTACATGCTAGAAGCCTGAATTAAATCTTAACAGGGAAACAAGAATTGGAAGAGGATCCTTGGCTGCCTTATTTTCCTTCCTAGTTCCAGTACAATAATAAGGAGATTAAGGAGCTCAGAACATATAGGAAACAGAGCAGCCATTTTCTCCTAAGTAGTCATTTCACTCCACAGGGAGAACTTCTTACATTTAATACAGCACCTGTGCAACCAGACTGGACTTGAACAGGTCTAAGAGATGGCTGAGGACATCCAACCTTCAATGTATCTGAAAACTTAGAACCGAAAATTCTACTACCCTAGTAGGAGTACAGCCTTCTATCAGCTGACAGCAAACAAGACAGAAGTAATTAAGCTTCTGCAGAGGTGTGATCACTGTCTTCAGTAACGAAGCCAAACACCTTCTGAAGATCAGGTGGCTCTGTTGCCACACTTTGTCAGGGTTCTTTGTTTCTCCATGGGTCCCTACAAGCTACCATCCACTATAGATTTAAGTTTAAATTAGCTTATTAAAAATAAATTCAATTCCAGGTTGTCATGCATCAAGAAAAATGCATACTGACTAGATACAGATACTTGAAAACAGCACCAAAATCATGATTTGCTAATAACTTGGTACTGCCAGCAGGGAGCAGTAAGTAAGAGAGGTCACATACACCTCAAACTTTGGAAAGTGCCAGAACTTCTAAATTTGAGAATACTGAATTTCAAGCTTTTGCCAAAAATGCATCAGTTCCTGACCATTTACTCACACCTAACATTTGCATCAAGGGTCAGAGAGACTTGTGAAAAAATTGCCAAGATACTACATTCCCTTTGAGGGCCCCGAGTACCTAGAAGCAAGGTAGCCCACTGAATTAAAATGTTCAGATGCAGGAAAAAAACTTAGTAAGTTTTTAAATTAAGAGTTTGTGCAAAAAGCATTAGCAAATGGTGGTTCCTCAAGGGGAAACAACAAAAAAATAATATTGTTTCCAGGACAACAGGATTCTGCTAGCTCACCTCCCTTGCTTTAGATTTGGAGGGCATGCAAACACACAAGAGCTTCTGTTACTTAAAAAGTAACCCTGCAAGACCTCCCCAGCTAGCTCTCTACTGCCAATGGAGACAAGCTCAACACTACAGACTCCCGCGGGAAGAAAGATACTGGCCTGCAGATAGAGAGTTGCTGTCAACACAGTGTGCTTGACTGCCCAGGCAAAAGCCCCTCTACCATCTATGCAGCATATGCACTCCATGCAGAGCTCTGACCAGCATCTATTCACTTTGCTCATCGTATGGGGGAAAACGTATGCCACTGGGAAAAAGCTACAACTTTATTCTTGCGTTGCTCCGTAAAAGCCAGGCGAAATGGATGATGGTGCATCAGTACTGCAAAGGCAGCGCAAAGGCATTTCTACTACAATAGAACCCTATTCTAGCTTAATAAATGGGCAAAAATCTGAAATACGCACCGAACTAAACATACAATTCGTTTCCTTTTAAGGCTTTTCTACATGGGAAAGACATCATAAAAGCTGGCCTGGAATAAATTAAGGGAGGTTCAATGATGTTAAACATCCTATCACTTTCCACAGCACTCTGCTCGCTAAGCTCCGCTCTTCAATTCCTGTTCCCCGAATGATAGCATCGCCGTTGGAAAAGTGGAGCTCACCGAAGAGCAGGGGTGCACCACACATCCTCAGACTGCCACCACGAAGGGACCCCCCCTCCGATCTTCACTTTTTCAAACTCCTGCTAGCAACAGCGAAGGGACAATCCCACCTCAGGACGGGGCCTCCTGTGCACACAAGTGTTTCCGGGACTCTTTTTGAGCGTGAAAGCGTGCAGGCGTGGAGGGCACAGCGCTACTCACGATCCCAACCACACCACCTCGCCCTGCAGTCACCCCACCACCGCAACAACAAACGCAGCAGATGGGATATTTGTCAGGGACGCAGGGCCTGCCAGCCTGCTGTTCTGCAAACCCACGCCACGGCACGAAGCCATAAAAGCAGCGTACAGGCTAATATCGAAAAAAACAGATCTCATAAAAATACCTGAAAAGAGGAACGCACAGGAGCTTTCAAGCACCCCCTTAAATAACAAATGAAAAGCAAAATCATCTATTTTTTTGATGTCTCACTCTTGCATCTCTTCCCAAGACAGCTGTTCATACGCCCTTATTTATACATGGCAGCTGGGCACAGTTCACATACGCTCAGGACGAACCTTAATAAATGATAAACGCGTAACAATATACCCAACAACTCCGTCAAACACAGCAGCGCGCTGCAGATGGCAACAACGGCAACAACGGTGACCGAAGCCGCGACGCGGCACGAAGCAAACCCCGGGTGCCTGGGCCTCCCCAAGATGGGGGCTCGGCGGTGCGCGCCCGGGACGGCGGGCGGGGCGCTCTCAGCGGCGGCAGGCGACGAGGCGATGCGACTCTGCCCCCCGCCCAACGACTGCTCCAACGGCCGCCCCCCGCGCGCGCTGCCACCACTCCTGCGGCGGAACGGAGCGCCGCGCCACCCCCACCCCCGGGAGCTGTCTGCGGCATCTCCCGCCTCACCCGTACGAGACCCCGCCGGTGCGTCTTCTCCCTTCGGCCCCCTCCTCGGAGCGCGGTGGGGGTGGCTCCTCGGTTGCCCGGGAGCCCCGTCCGGCACCCCTCGCTTACCTCCGCAGCCCCGGTTCGCCGGGCACCGCCCCACGACAGTCGCCGGCCCCCTACTCCCAGCGGCTCCGGCGGCCCGGCGCCCGCCCGCTCGTGACGGCAGCGGCGGCCCCGCCCCGCCGGCGGCCCGGCCTCCTGCGGGCCCCGGGGCTCCGCGCCGCGGGCGGCGGGTGTCTGAGGAAGGTGGCGACAGCAAGTGAAGGGGACGGAAGGGGCGGCCGCCGCATCGCCCTCTGGCCGGGATCGAGACAAGGCCGCTTGCAGCGCGCCCCCGACCACACGAAGCTCGCCTCCCAGCCGCCGGCCAGCCAGCCGCCTGCGTTTCCGTGCTCTGGCGGCATCGCCGTAGGATCCAAAAATCCAGCAACTCGGCATACTTCCCTATCCCCGTCCGCAGCCGGGAACTGGGGATATCGAGAAAGAGAACGTCACGGGACTGAGAAGTACCCACATCGCAGCTATGAAGCTTGGGCCAAATAATTTGAGATAATAAGGCAGATATTTTCTCATAAAAATGTCAGCATGTTTCCTCCGTTCATCCTTACTCACAGTCAGCACTTGAAATGGCTGGATACAGTCGTTGAAACTACTGTATGGCTGGAGTATGGGCTCAATTTCTTAATTTCTATATTGCGCTGCTACCACCGAGGGATTTAACTTGCTGAGTGTTAAGTGTAATTTGGAAGAATGTTAGAAGAGGTCACAGTCCGGCTCTGGCTCATTCTATTATTTTTCACACTGTGCACATTTGCCAAGGGGAGGGCAGGTTCCCTCGTGGAAACCCCCAGGAGGTACGCGAGGGGCTCCTTCATGCAGGAAACTCACTGAGGTGGGGAATCAGTCAAGACACACAGCCCCACGCGTCAGGACACCTCCAGCCAACTCTGCGCGATCTGCAGAGGATTGCTGCCAAGTACCAGCTGAGTCAGTCTCAACACCACTCAAGTATAAGAATTTTAATTTGCCTGTTGCAGTTTCCCAGTGCTGGAAGCTGCCAGCTCAAGTCCTCAATATGATCCAAATTTGGATGGAGAAGCCAGGATATGCAGAGATGCAGCTTGAATTTTTCATTTTTCTTTCCACCTGTCAGTGATGAAATTCCATTTTTAGCCGTGTGACAGGGCTGATCCAAGCACATCCATTTCAAAAAAATCAGACAGAACTTAGAGAGGAGAGCTTATTTTCAATGCCTAGTCAAACGTGATTTTTAACATATACCTTTAGCTTTGTGCTAAACTATGACCAGTGAACCATTCCCTGTTCTTAAGCAAAAAAAGAGACAGAAAACAGGAGATCCTCTGCATACCATGCAAGCTTAAGGCCATCCTCTCATAAAAAATTTAAATATACTTGGCCGTAACAAGCTAGAAAACAAGCAGACACTGTCACTAGCACCCTTCAATTTTAATAACAAGCTTGACAGCGTTAAGAAGCACAAAACACTGTAGTTTATTTGTAGCTGATGACTACTTCAATCATCATCAACCAAAATACGACCTTTTAAAAACATCAGGCTCGGACAACTCCCCAGCAAGGGTCCTAGAAGAACAGTGTTTACTATGGATGTTCACTTCGCATCAGTAAATCAAAACACCCCAACGGACCAGAAGGGCACTTACGTTATGCCAGTACTGAAGCAGGACACAGAGAACAACCAGATTATTTATAAGCAGAGCTGCCCGAGTTACCCAGGGCAAAATAAGAGAAAAGCCAGCAGGGCAGGAATGGACAGAGTAGGCAGGTTTTCCATTTACCTAATTTTTTGAGGTAAGATGATAGATTTGCTTGATTAAGAAAACCTAAGCAGCAAGCCTCAAGAACTAGTTGTCAGAGGGGAGTTGTATTTGAGCAGAGGTACTTTGAGAGCTGCCCTGGGACCATTACCAGGTTTAAGACTATTCAACATTTTCCTCAAAGATGTAGAAGCATGTATAAACTCACCACTGATTATATTCATGGACAACACAAAAGCTGGCACTATGGTGACCAAAAGAACTGGGCCATCACATAAGAGTTCTGGAACAGTTGATAAAGCACACTGTTTAAAAATTGGGGTTTTTTATAGTCAAATCTCAGGTTATACATCCAGGAAAAGAATACGAAGCTGCACCTTGAACACTGGGAAAAAAGCAGACTGAAGAACTATTGACTCTGAAAAGGCATCAAGGTCATAACAGACAAGGAGTTGAACACGAGAACCCAAGTTAACACTGTGACAAAATGTGACGTGCATCTTGGAAGCACAATCAATAGTGTACAAAGAAAGAAGAGGCTATTTTACCTGTATACAGATCACTAAAAAAAAAACGTAACAGGGGTTTATCTCCTTCTTAAAAAAGTAGATTACAAATTTGTAAGGGGACTAAAGAAGACAGGCATAACACAAGATCTTAGGACAGCAATCCATACATTTCATCAAAAAACAGTGAGTGGTTTCTTTTTAGTCCTAAATGCATTCCCAGAAAGAAAATACAAGATACTACTGACCTCTTTGCAGAATCATCCCCTTTCCTTTTCCTGTAAGTGTAAGCTGAAGTCAAATTCTCATCACAAGACAGACATGCACTTTCAACAGACAGATTGCTAGCTATTGAAATATACTATCAAATGAAGACATTGCTTATATTTTTTGCCTTTTTCAAGAGTCAATGCCTTTCTCTAGCATGAAAATGTAACCTTCACAGGAGGTCAGACTAGGTGAAGGGTGTTACACTCTCTTACCTTAACTGCTAAAATAAAGCAGGAAGAAAGGGTCACTTCACTGGATGTCTAGTCTCAGCTGATAAAGGGCTTTTATGTAGTCTCTACCTTAATATTGAGCAATGCAAAATTTTAGACAACTGATAATCAATCCCCTCAGCACACTTTCTAGAACACCATCTTCCTCAGTATGCTAGCAACCCAATGACGTATAACAGGTTTCTTCTCAGCCAGATTTCCAGAAATCATCCTGCTAGAGCCATTAGGTATGTCTGATACAGAATCAAAAGCCTGAGACAAGCAATAGCTAACAAATATTAGGCCTCTGTAACCTATATACTAGAAAGTCTTCAAAACTTTCCCCACCAAAAAAGCCTTAAAACTTCCTGCCATAAATTGCCAGAAAAAGTCTATATTCGTCATTCTTCATGACAATGAGGGACAACACAATACAATTTTACAGTAGCACAGTTTATCATTGGAACTTATGAATTACAAACCAGTTTCTATATTCACTATTTTTTCCCTAGCTCCTTTTAAAGTAATAGTAGCAATACTGCAAAGATAGTTTTGGATATCTTGTTCTAAGTCACAAAGACTTGCTTGTATCATTTCCTCTGTTACTAAAAATCTTTAAGAAATTATTCCCTTTCATGTCACTGTGGCCCATTGGTACCTACATGCAAAGAAAGAATACGGCACGTGAAAGCTTTCATCAGGACAAACAAACCTCAGCTTGATATGAAAAATAATTTCAATGTTTATCTATCAAAATACATCATTATTTGAAATCTATCACCTGCTACTGACATCATTAAGCAGCTATTAAATTGCTAATCTTGTTGCTGCTTCTCCTTTCAATGTTTAAGGACACTATTAATCAACCTACTGTAAATCCTGAAAATAAAGCAGTCCACTTCTAGAAGCTGCTCTCTGTGTTTACAGACTTTTCTTCCTACAGAGCCTCAACCAAGTCATCATGGAGCGTACCACTTACAGAAATAACTTGGTTAATAATTTTCTGAAGATATCTGCAGCAAAACCATACCAGAGACAGATAATTCAGCATGCACGCTCGGGAAAAAAAAAAAGGAGAAAGGATCCTAAGGTTTATGATTACTATTCTGTCAACTACAGGTTATGGTGGAAATTAAGCACTGTCATGCTCTTCAGCTTTAGACAATGAGATATATATTTAGAATAACTATACGTATTCTAAATGACCACATACCAAGGGCTAAGGCAGCATGAGTAGTTGTGAAATTCATCATGTCACCAAAGTTGCTACAGTTCTGTAATTCTAAGTTTTCCAACCAAAGGCTTAAAAAACAGATACTGCTTACCACCTACATTCTGTGGCTGCATTTTTAGAAGATTATTTCACTTAGAGCTCTTCCTATGAGAAGAAGGTGCCAGTCTGGGCTTTCACTGAAATAATAATATTATTTTAAAAGTTTGCTTTGAAAAAAAGCATATCATCCAACCTGTTACTCCCCAGAAACTTAAAAGTGAAGAGAGAATACATAAACAATTTCTTGTGCCAAACAGTGAATAATGAAGCTTTTAGTAAGACACATGCACACATTCTGGAAAAATGAAAAGCTTTCAAAAGTGTCTTTTTTAAAAAGATGCTTTGTCTTCCCTTTTAAGAGCCATAACTTAAATAATAAATGCCTGCACAGTTGTTAAATGCCAACCCTTTTCTCTCACTTTTCAATGTATGTACACATGGGCCTTCATTAAACATATTCTGCTTAAAAAAGATGCTCTTCACTTCATACTAACTTGAAAGAACAGAGTTAATGATCTAAAGAATTTTCAAACTAGAGTAAATGACTATGGCCTATTATTTATCATAATGGGCATGTGAGTAGTTCTCTAGTATGTGTTTACAGCTACATACATACAAACGTGTTTGCAGGATTGGACCACGGAGAGAACATGTTAACTGGTGAAACCAGATGTAGTAACAACACAGACAGGTTCTAACACTGAGGGAGCCACAGCATGAATCTCCACAGCATTCAGAACCCTTTGACCCTGCCACCATGCAAAATAAATGGGAGAAATTAGAGCAGCAGTGAAAGGTTTTTATGAACTGCATCTCATACTTTTTCAATACAAATTATTAGCACTGCATATATTTGCGATCCTAAAACCAGCAAGAGCCTTTTGGCACCATTTCAGCCTTTTGTCCTCAGCAGTCTGATTTCCCGGGTTCAAATGTGTTACAGGTTCAATCTTGCAAAATCTACCATAGATTAGAAATGTGTCTTTTTTCAATAAAAGTCAGTGCTGTCGGACAAGGTATAAGACTTAAAAATACAATATATTCAAATAAAAACATTTTGCGTATTAGGAAAAAAGCTGGAATCATATACACAAATTAATAGTACTTAGGGCTTTCCATTAATGAAACAAATTATTTTTCACACAAGAAACATTAATAGCTCTCAAGTCCCAAGGCAATTATACAATGAGTCATTTTTAGACAGAATATGTTACACAATATTGGAATTGAACAATGATAGTCTCTCAAGCAAATCAGTATTTAGATACATATTGTATGTATTTTTATGCTTTCCTGGACAGCCTAGTGAACCATTAGGAAGTTTTGACACTAAGAGGTTCTACTGGATCAAATAACACAAGTATTCTGTTAAACTCATTATTAAATCCTTAAAGGTCCAATAGCAAACACAGCATTTAATTTTAACACTTGATCCCCACTGGATCAAGCCAATTACTAAAAAGAACTTTAACTAGTTATCTGCCTATGATCTGTTATCTGCCTGCTCCTTTCCAAAAGGAGTTTCTGTAGCACCATTAGATGAGGCTCAGCATTGAGAAAGGAACAGACCACCTGAAGCACGAAGCTTATAGTCCTGTGGCAGGGCAGACCATGGAAGAGTCCTTGACTACCAAAACCACATACCGTTCCCACTCTTCTCTCTAACTGACATTTAATTACTTGCCAAGCAGCTTTAAATTTATTTTTACTCTCTTTTTTAAAAATTCCACACACCCTCCCATGGAGAAGACTTGTGAGTAAATTTGAAATTACAGTGCTAAGTTAAGAATACTCTTACAGACATCACATCAATTTATCATTCTAGTATACGTAAAGAAATAATATGGTAACTAGTTTGTGGAAAACAAAGGATGTTTACAGCACTTCAACAAATGAACTAGCTTTCACATGATCAACAGAACAAGAAAATGTGAAATCGGTGTTGATATATGATTGCAAAAATAAAATCCTACACATACAAGGAATATAAACATACTTTGACTGATCAGAGAGCAGTTGCTTAGGACAGACAGAATTAAATAATCAACGTGCACTCATTCACTGAAGTCATCAATTTCACAAGCAGTAAGCATTGCGTGCATCTGTTCAGTCTAAATGTAAAACAGCCACATGGCTGTAAACTTTAGCCAAGAAAAGAAGTTACTATGACTCTCTCCCCTCTTGCTATTTCCTAATCTTGTTTCTCATCAGCTTGTCTGAAGTTATTTGAGTTTCCACATGCAAGAGTTACACCACCACTTATTCCTTAAAGGCTTCAGAAGGCAGGGAAGGAGGTAGAGACACAGAAGGAGAAAGAAGCATTCTTCAGAGGCAAGTTCTTAAACAGAACCAGTAAGTACTGGCCACAGTCATGGCTTAAGCACTATTTAATCCTTGTTACCCCCATAAATCCCACTTCCTTACCAGGGTGGGGCAAGAGAGACTTAACTGATAAGATGTTATTTATCTCTCAAAGAACACTATCATACTGCAGACAGATCTGCCACAGTCACCCTTGATCAAAGGAAAGCAAAACAGTATTTCCCTCTATTCACTTCTTTGCTTTTTCACTGCAGCTGTTTTATGAAACTATAGAAAATTTGACTTAAGCACAAAAAAATCTAAAGGAAGAGCAAGCTTTAAGAAGTATACAGCAAAAACTAGTTACAGTTTAAATGAATATGAATGGCAGTTTGAACATTTTACACCCATAAACGTGAACCGAAGAATTCAGAGAGAAGTGATGAAGTAAAAAGAAGAAAAATGCTCACAAGGTACAAAGTAAATTTGTGGAACGCTACTTCCTATAAACACAATAAAGTCTTGATCATCATCCCTAGTTTGTACATGTGTTTGGATTAGTATATATACACTTGCTTGGAAAATAATGCAGAAACATCATTCAGGGTCACCTCAGAGGAACTTAAATATTGTTGTAAATACTTCTAGAACACAGTAATAGCAGCCATGATCTCCCTAACTGTTGGCCTGAGGAACACCCATATATAATTAGCTACATCCTGGCATGCAGCTTTCAAGTCATTGACTAGAATTATGCTATAGTTCCCTTGTACTTGTGTCAATACAAGGAGACAACAGATTACTGAAAGATAAATCCTTTTATTTAGAGTAATCAAATTTTAATCTACTTGTCCAACCAAACTAGACTGTGCTAATAAACATGTACATCAATCATCACATCAAAAGGAATCTGTAGCAAGAAGGAAGAGATGCCATCCTTGTATATGTGGCACTGCAAAAACATCACCACTCCCACCTATTAGTGCAGGTTTACTATGTACAAACCTACTGGGGAGGAGGCAGCTTGCACATACATTTCACAGCCTTGGTCAACTCATCATGTCTGGAAACAGCTCTATCCTGAGCTATCCTCTGGGATACCAGTCGAGTGAACTCCCAGGTCCATATCTTGTATTATTTGTAATAGTAAAATGTGAGCAGAATTAGTAAAACCACATAAGACAACTTCACTTCAAAACACAGTGATAACCTCCGCAGATTATTCTGGATTTCACATATTTTATTGCAAGCGCGTGACACGTACCCATTTTGGCCAGAACTTGAAGGTTTATGCTTGCCTTCTTTTTAACATTTAAATGCACATACAGGTCAATCTATTGGAATACTCAGGAGTAGGCACCTTCCACAAATATACTGCATGAAAGGATGCAGCAGATACAATCATCTTACTTTAGTCTCTGTTTTGCTTAAAGTGCTGATGAACCCTGATTTCCCATGGTTGGGTCTCTTCACGAGGATATCAGTATCCCTTCCTTCCTCTGAATCTTGCCCTGGTATCCAACTGAAAAATTGAAGTCAATATGTTAAAACCATACATTTTGCAAAAGGAATGTTTTAGAGTGCTTGTGCTACTTTGGCACTTTTTAACGTCAGCAGAAAGCAGACAACAAAGCAGAAGTCACCGTAAAAAAAATTAGTGATGTAGCCAACAAGTCATAGCGTTCTTCCAGCGAAGCAGATGTTGTATTATCTTAAATCTCACACAAGATTAAAATTATGGGATAAGCATCCTGTGCATTCTGAAATAAACAGTGTAACAACACAAATGGCAGAACAGCATAGCAGGATGGCAAAGAACACATGAAAACAAGGTAGTGTAAATCTACGTAGATCCATTTTTCCAAACTTAATTGACAAGTTGAAGGAGGAAAATACAGACTGGGTTGAAGTGGGAGTCACTGCAAATGTCAGTGAGGACAGCGATAACTTAAATACAAGTGTCGGGGGGGGGGCGGAAAAATAAATCAGTAAAAACTGAAATAATACTCAGCTTGTAAAATTTGCAAGTTTCTTCTTGGCAGCTACAAAAAAGCATTTAATGGAAGGAAAAAAATGGCAGTAAAGCTAAAATAACAGCTACTGTGCAGGACTTACTGAAACCAAATTGCAAGTTCTTTGCCAATGCAGCAGAAAAATCATACCTTGATCTTGGAAGAATTCTTCTGAATTTAGTATAGCCAGTCTTGAAGATGGCAGTTACAGATTGCAATTCAGCCATCTTCAGATATTAGATCAAGGACCTATCTTTTACCTCCCTTAACTAACCCTCTTTCAGGAGTCAGAACTGCAGCAAAATTTGTAAAGAGCTAAACTGCAAAATGGTACAGCTTGTCCAATAATCAAGCAGCTTCCCCTTTAAAGCTTGTTCTTACTTTAACATCTAAAGTGTACTAAAGTTTACTCCTCTGATGAGAGATTATATTTCCTTACAAAGAAAACAGCATCTAGGAAAAATCCCTAATGATTTTAGCACATTGTAAATTATATTTGCATTTAGCATCTAACTTCTTTTTAAATACTCTTTAAGCCTCACTGTTATACCAAGTAGGAAATCTGGCAGAGCACACTTATTGAAATATACCAAGTTAACAGGACAAGAAAAATGCCATTCTTCAGCCTTAGAAATTGGAGCAGTTAAATACAATCATGTAAGAACCCAGCCTATTCCTGCATGAAACATAGTTTTATGAGGCTCCCTTAACAATCTACAGATACAGGCCCATCGTCTGGAGGTACCTGTATTGCTACTTCAGCGTCAGATAGATGTTTTAAGCATTAAATACACAGCACTTTTTCCTGTCCACAGAAATAATCATTTGTCACTAAGGATTAATACAGTTCATATAGGAGAAGTACAAAAAGCTGCTATGACTTAAGCAAAAATACAGAAGGGAAGAAAAATTTTAGGCATGGTTTCAGCTGCATATTTTTCATTATGTATCATATCTACTAAAAATGAAAACGAGCCCTGTCCTACTCACGGTCAGAAAGTTTTAATACCATCTTGGCCACAGCTTAACCGTTTCTAAGTGTTGTAGAAACACAAGCAAGATGTTTCTAGACAAGGTGCTCCTACCAAAATCAAGGAAACTTTATCTAATTACATTTTTACAACTGGCTTCTTGCTTCCATACTTGATAGCTCACTATATAGAAAAAACAATGCTCTTTATCATGAATTCAAGCCCTTCAAGAAAATTAATGGACATAAAAGCCTTCTTCAACAGTGGAAATCTCTTTCAGCAGGGCATTCTTTTCACTTAAATGTTCTTTGTTCATAGACAAAAATTAGCTTGTCAAACCTTACCTTACAACTACCTGATCTACTAATATTGTTTAAAGCAAAGCTTTACTGAAAAAAAAGTAAAAATACCCACCTCATTTATGTGCCACATGCTAAGCCTATTTCAATTTAAATACGCTTTACCACCTTGTTCACACTCTATGACTTTTTCTTGATGAGAACAATGTGCAACATCCATATTTTAAATGGAATTCAAAGGCAAGATCTCTTCTCCTTAACGACACCAGTTTTACTGAATTGATGTGATTAAATGGTTTTCTTCAGAAAGCAGGGAAAAGGACAGAAAACAACCAGGCTGCTAGCAGAAAAAAAACACACTTACCATTGATCTTTTGCATGCAAAAAATGTCATTTGCAAACTCCTACAGTGTCCTTCCCTCAAACATTGTTTAGGGCTTTTGTTTTCCTGTCAGGCAAAAAATAAAGCATTGAAAACTTAATAGATTTCCGCAGCTTACCAAAGAGACAGCAAAATACTTCAGACAAGGTTTACTCGGGATTTTGCAACGGTAGGGTGACTTGCGCTTTCTTCTGAAGTTCTCATTTCTTAACCTGCTTCAAACGCTAATTAAGAGGCTCGAAAGAGACGAAGCGACAGCTCCTCCCTCCCATGGGCCCCTTCGCGCCCGCCGGCCCTGGCAGCAGCCTGCCCCCACCAGAAGACGCCCCCGCCCTGGGAAGGACGACGGCGGGGCCGCCCCAGACAGCGGCTCCCCGTGCACCTGACACGCCGGGCTCTTCCTGCGGGGTTTAACCCGGGGGAGGCGAACGCAGCTCAGCAGTGACCGGGGGTTGCGAGTCTCTCTCCCGGGAGGGCGGCGGCGCTCACCCGCAGGACGCAGGAGCTCTCCAGCAGGCACTGCCGCAGGTCCTCCCTCACACCCCCGCACGTCCGCCCATCCTCCTCCTTATCCTCGTAGTACTTAGGCATGGCGGCGAGGCCAGCGCTACGCCTTGCTGCGGCCTATCTAGGCACCGCTACCAACGGCCGCCGCCATCTTGGCGCCCAGAGCCCTGCGGCCGCTTCCGGTGCGGGGAGGGAAGGGGCGGGGCGGTTCCGGGAAGGAAGCTGGAGCGCCTGCGCCGCGGACGTTGCCGGAAGGCTGCGGGCGGGGGTCGCGCTGTGCCGCGGGCCGGGGCAGCAGGTGGGGCCACGTCCCCTTCCCGCGCGGTGAGGGACGAGGTGGCGCGAACCCGGCCGTTGGGGGTGTTCGGCGCGCCCCGCCCCGGCGCTGAGGTGCGGGTCCCGTTGGGAGGGCGGCGGCTGTTTGTGGGGCGGGAGGCGGGCAGGCCTGTCGGGCGGGTGCTGGGCTGGCGTGGGCCGGTGAGCCCTCCCCTGACCTGGGCTGTGCGCTCCGACCTTACGCGAAGCCCGTCGGCCGTTAACGTCTTGAGTCCCTTTTTGCGGTTTTGCAAGGGGGCGCCGTGCCGGGAGGGAGAGACTCAGCCCCGCGGGACTGAGGAGATGTGGGGCCACAGGCACAGGGCTGTCCCTTCCAGGGCTGCCTGCGCCTAGTTTCCTACTTGCCGCCTCCCCAGTAGTCAGCAAAGTGGCTGCCGGGCCACGGCAGGCTCGCCGGTCAGTCTCGTCGTTTGTGCTTGCCTGTGCGTCGGTTTTGTGACTTCGCGCCTTGCAGGCCGCATCTGTATGGCGGATTTTATTTGTAGTCCCCGTTATGTCTAAAACCAAATGCATCTTTTTGGAATCCCCCTTCTAGCAAAATGCTGCCAACCACTTCGGTTAATTCTCGGAGCAACGGTGCGCTGAGCCCCAGAGATGCTGCGAGGCATACGGCTGGGGCGAAACGCTACAAGTACCTGCGGCGGCTCTTCCACTTCCGACAGATGGACTTCGAGTTTGCTCTTTGGCAGATGCTTTACCTGTTTACTTCACCACAGAGGGTTTATAGGAACTTTCACTACAGAAAACAGACAAAGGACCAGTGGGCGAGAGATGATCCCGCTTTCTTGGTGCTTCTCAGCATCTGGCTCTGTGGTGAGTGCAGAGGAATAAATGGCATGAAAGAGAGGGGAGAGAAGTTTAGGGGTGAACATTAGTGTCCCTTCTAATTGCACACAAAAAAAGGACCAATCCATATGGATTATCCTTTAATCAAAGTACTAGAATAGAAAAAAATGGGCTAACCTTTTTGGAAGTTAAGGTGGGAATTGGCAAACAGAGGAGGTGTAACTAATACTATGTAGCGTTGAATTAATCTCTCCACTGCAACTCATTTTCTGCTGCATTTCAAATTATGTAGCTCCCTGTAAACCAGCAGGCGGTTGGGTTATAAAACAAAACCCCATGCCACACAGCAGTGCTCTAATTAAAAAATACGTAACGTTTGGTTTATCTGAATGTTACAGATAAAATACTGTTTTTACAATAGAGGCCCTAGTGAGATTCTGTGTATTGCAGAATGAAGCTATAAACAAAATGTCTCATGTGATTTTTAGACAGAACTGCAAATGCAGTATTATTCTAGTCATCTTCTATTGTATAGCATGTTGCTGTATCAAAACTGTTAACTCTGAAATAAAAGTGTGTATCACCACACACATGGTTTGGGTTAACAAGGAGCTTTTATAAAACAAAGAATATTCTATTGTAGCATTGTGTGAATTTTCAAAACATGGTTTGGGTGCAGCAATAAAATTTGCTGTTAGATCATTAAGCCCAAGTACAGATGGGTGTTCTCCAATCTGTGAAAGGGATTAGATGATGAATTGCATTATACCTAGTATTTGGTAGAAAAAAATGAGCTGTTGGACTGAAAAGGGAGAAAAATAAGGAAACTGGAGATTTCGTAACAGTATAGTCATAAAAACATATCAGTTTTAAGATCGCGTGCTTTCTTTTCCACAGCTAACTTTAATAATCTGCTTTTAGTATCTACTATAGGATTTGGATTTGTGCTGGACATGGGATTTTTTGAAACAATAAAGCTGCTACTTTGGGTTGTATTCATCGACTGCGTAGGCGTTGGCCTCCTGATTGCAACTCTAATGTGGTAAGTAGTGATGTGTGAAACACAATTCAGTATCGCTGTTGGGACACGGGCAGTCCTCTGCTGTTTGCAAGACACTTGGTTCTCTGTTTGGGGCAAAATTATAATGTATGTCTTGACTTTAGGTTTTGTGCTGTTGTGGTAACCGATTCAAAATGTTGCTCTAAAAAAGAACACATCTTTTTCTTTACGATTTCCTGCAAAAGATGAATGTTCAGCAAGTCTCTGTTATGATGAACATTTTAGCTTGTTTTCTTTCTTCTTGAGCTGGTTAATCTTATGCCATAATGCCTAATTAAAAAAAAAAAAGTGGTGATCAAAAAAAATTCTTCAGTCCTTATTTTGGTTGAACAGCTTAAGTAAGCCTGAGGGATGAGTATGTTTAAGTACGGCAATATGCAATTGGCCTGTGCTTTTTGCTGAAGACTTTAGCTATTTCCACTGCAAGCAATGTCTGTTCTATTTCATGCATGTTGGCTTTGTTGCTTTAGTGGTAGTCGCTGCCAGTCTTATCCTGTAATGGCCAGAGACTTACAGAAAGGGAGAGGCACTGGCCAGTCTGCTCATAACGCAGGCCTCAGCACATTATAGACGTGTCCTGCACCAGCAAGGGAACTGTGAAACAACAGGAAGTCGCTGTTTTCTGCGCTGTGGCAAGGTGAGGGCATAAAAGGAAGACTTTTTACTTTACCAAGAACTTGAGGAGGCAAAGGCAGTTGTGAGAGTTCTTAGTGGTGGAGCTGACCTCTTAACTGATGCCGACTGGGAAAAGGGATAGGTTCCTTTCCAACAGTGACCTTGGGAAGTCCTGCTTGTAACTGCAGAATTCAGGATGAGGCACATAGAAGAACTGTAGCTGACAGATGAAAGTTCCACCAGACCTACTCTCCTGTCTGGGACAGCAACCCATAAACTGCTTGGGGGAAGAGCATCTAGCAGTGGAAAGCCCCCGCATCCTCCAGCAGTTTGTGACTTGGGATGCAGTCTCCTGAATGCGAAAGACTTCAGGATCTGCTGGTTTTCCTGTGTCCTTCAGTCTTTCCTGCAGGCCTAAATAGCAAACTGGAGCCAGGTGACTGCTTCAAGTCTGTTCTTCCAGTGCAGGCTCACCTTTTTTTCAAAAGCCTCCCCCATTTCTAATGAGTGTAAACCCCTTCTTGCCTTGCCTCACCTTGCACCCAGGCTCTGCCTCTTTCTGACCTCATACAAAGAATATGTCAGAGAAAGCTACCATGAAAGCTCCGGTCTCTTAACTTCTTATTTCTGAGTATGTATTGACTTCTTGTTCTGCTTCTAAATAGGGTAAATTTTCTGATGTCAGCAGAACTTCAGCTGAGGAAGACCAAGTCTGGAGGCTTGTTCTGTAGCCTGTAACACCAGGTGGCATGCGTTCTGTTAGCTCTTCTTTTCAATAAGAGGAAGGGGCTTGTATCTGAGAGTGCTAGCCTGCCCTCTTGCTGTCCTTGAAGTGCCATTTCTGTAGAGATGAAGTGGTTTCTGTGCAAGGTGTTACTGATAATGTACAAGCACTTTTCTGAAGTCATCACCGCATGTGTACAAAAAAAGGACTGATCTATTTTAAAAAAAAAAGTTCAGGTGTATTACTAGCAGTGTATTTCAGCTGCCTATTGACCGCAGGGAATGTAATTACAGTGTTAACAAAAACCTTTTAATGATAGTCTGGTCTGCATAATTCTTGCCTGTTTTCCTCCTGGCTAGCAGGAGCTTTGTCAGAGTAGAGAGTTAGGATTATGTATGGCTCACTACCTCAAACCAATGTTTTGTCAGTCAGCTTTATAGTTTCCCATTCTCAAATATCTTTTCCTGCAGGTTCATTTCTAACAAGTACCTGGTGAAGCAGCAGAACAGAGACTATGATGTGGAGTGGGGATATGCCTTTGATGTTCATTTGAATGCCTTCTATCCACTTCTAGTCATTTTGCATTTTATCCAGCTGTTTTTCATTAACTGTAAGTAGAGTATTTTGTGCTCTCTGCTTCAAAGTCATGCTCTGTCACAACAGCTGACAGCAGTTGTCTCTTCCAGATGTCATCATATCTGATTCAGTCATTGGGTATTTTGTTGGGAATACATTATGGCTGATTGCAATTGGCTACTACATCTATGTGACATTCCTAGGATACAGTGGTAAGTAATGATAGCTTCTGTTTGACTGTTCTGTTAATTTGATCTTAGTCTATTAATTTGTGAAGCAGAGGCTCACCTGGCTGTTGAAAGTAATTCTTTTTTTGTGGCAAAAGTAGTTTGATAGCAATTTACCAATCCATGTTTCCAGCTGGGGGGACATCTTAAAGAATTCATACTCTTCACCATACCCACTTCCTGTCTTCTCTTAGACTAGTAGCACCACAACTTGTTTTTCTTCTTCCTCTATAAATCCACTTCAAAATGTTTGCATTGGATAGAAATTCTGTAGTGAGTTTTAAGACTATAGTTTTAGGTAAAACTGGGGCATTTAGGTTTCCTGGGGCATTACCTACACCAGTTAACTCGAGCACTCTTTAACCTGGGATCCCAGGCTGAGTAGGGCAGAGGTGGCATGCCTGCCCTTCTAAGGTGGCTGGCAGAGTAGTACTGCTATTTCTTGCTGCCTTTCCTCAAGGCCCTTCTATATGAAGCACCTTTTTTGAAAGAGCACTCCTTCATACTTGCCTTGCTCTTGCTTCTGTTTCAGCATTGCCCTTTTTGAAGAACACAGCTATTCTTTTGTATCCGTTTGCACTTCTCATCATGCTCTATTTGATCTCATTAGCCTGTGGATGGAACTTCACCAAGATGCTTTGTTCCTTTTATAAATACAGAGTGAAATAAAACCAGGACTTGATATATCTAATGGGGTTTTTTTTTTGTTTTATCTTAGCTGTCTTGACAGTAATGAAAAAGTTAAGAACATTTTGTAAATGGTTGTAAATTTCTCTTTATTGTAGATAATTGTAAAAAAGTTTGAAGTGTCCTTTTTTATTAAAATATTTACAACAGTTAATGTGAGCAATTTTGTTCAAATATGTTCGCAGTACATTCCTAAAAACAAGTTACTTGTACGTCTCTAGCTTAAACTTAACTGCAACAAGTCTATTTAGCATAACTCTTACTGCAGAGATTTTGCAGTTACTGGCATAAGCTCTACATTATGAGGGTTTTAAGTGACACCAAAAAGCAGTTTTATTTAAGAACAATATGGGAATGCCTTGCCTTGGGACTGTGTGGAAGTAGGGATCCTAGTAGTGTTGCAGTGGTAAAGCAACAACTGTCTCTAGTTACAGAACTGTCCCCTCCTTCCGTGAAAGAGCTGGAGAACAGGGTTCTTTTAATGACTGTTACAACTCTACATGGACAACTCTGGCAGGCAGAAGAAACGGTGATGAAAGGCACGATTAACATGACCCATATCAGGTTTCCAAATAGAGCAGCAAGTTTTTAAACCTCAGCTTTAGACGTCCAGTAGGTATTACTACAGCTGCCATTATGTGTGGCAGGCCAGTGAGGATGGAAGGGAAGCACAAGTTCAGGCTCATGGCAATGCCTACAGCTGTGAAGTCCACAAGGCAGGAGTAGAAGCTGTCACAAACAATACCTGCTGGAAAATGAAGATGACCGCTTTCCAAAGCGGAGTGTGCTGTATGAAATATGAGCACTAGGATTCATAAGAATTGAACAACAAAAAGAGTAAACTGGTTACAGTAAGACTTAGTATTTCAATACTAGAATTTGATCTCTAAGGAAAAACTGTATTTATTTTAAAATACCAAATATGCTGGCAGTGCATCTTACAGTACTGTGTGTTTCAGCCACTGTTAAGGCTTGACGAGAACCACATTCTCCTCTCAGCAGACACTGAGCAACCTTCCCCTTCTGACAAGGAAAGCACTGAACCACCAACCCATGGAAGGCGAAGGATGCCAGTCAGGCCCTCCTCCCACCCTAGCTAACAGCACAAGCTCTGGTCCTGCAGGCAGCTGCAGCCTGACTGTACAACCTTTCCCTACCAGGAATCATAGCACCAGTGATCACCCAGTTCAGTTCAACAGTAAAAATACTCCATCTTTAGTGCCCTGTGGTGCAATATGATAGAAATCAATGAAGATCTCAGAAGTTTGTCCCCTTGATAAGGAAGCTTCATCTTTTTCAAAATTAAGCTACTTTAAGTTCTAGCTACTCACAGCAGAGAGCAGCAAAACCCTTAAAAGACCACCAAGGCCAGAAAAGCAACATCCTCAAAAGACACACTCATCAGGTTGGGGCGGGGGTGGTGGTGGTGGAGTATTTTTATGTCAGCAATCAATGCTAGCCTGAAAACACCAGCTGTTTAACAGCCTTTCAGCATTATGCTGGTGATTGCAAAGATGATTTAAAAACAGGGTTTTTTTCCCCTTTCTAGTACAGTTACTTGCTTTAGCTTTTTCAGTATACATCCTTCCCAGTCAGAACAAATACAGAACCTAGGGTTAATTTATTTCAGGGGAGCAAGTTTTGAATAGATTTAAGTATTTTATTTTTTCTTACCCCTCCCCACACAAAACTAAAATAATATTTTCCACTTTGGAAGCAAACTACAAATTACTACAATACTTCATTTGGAGCAAATATTTCCAACAACAACAGATTACTGAAATGGTAATACACATGGAAAAAAAATGAAGGAAAAATGTTACACAGTTGTGCACTTTTGCCAAAGACTAATCACACTCCAGCCCATTAAAGCAGTTGTGTATCACATGGGCAAAGTATAAATTGCTTTGCTCTAAACTGACTCAAGGTATTTAAAAATGGCTTTTGAAAAAGCCAGACAAGCAGTGATATGACAGAAGAGCTCAGTCTCCTATTGGTCCAGGTTTATCTGTTTGAATATTTCTAAACCATCTTTCATCAGTTAAGAGAAAACAAATGTATCTATAGGAGTATTTTCTATCAATGCAAATACATGGTTGAGACTCCTGCTAAAGCATAAAGCCTTATACAGTGATTTAGAAACGTTCTTTAATTAAAAAATAAATAAAAAGTGCTAATTTGGATCACATCCTGCTCACATTATTTACAAAGTTTTCAGTAGGACTACCCGCTGAATGAGCCAAGCAAGATTCTACGGACAGTCTTCTATTTCCTTGGTCCAGAGCAATCCCGATAAGCTCAGAAAAGCCAGTGCTCACATCAGACCGCCTGTTTGGCATCCAGTATAAGAAGTTAAGAATAATTTGCCGAGATAATGAAGATTTCTGATAATGTCTTTGGTGTCACAGAAGTTTTCTTTCCTGAAGCTTTAACAAGCATCAGAAGGAGCTAATAGGATCATAGGATAACACAGTTTATTTTGAAACACTTTCCATTAATTGATTACTATAAGATTCAGTGGCCTAGAGCAGATTTTTAAGGCCACAACAAAAATAAATAAACGTAGGAAAAAACTCCCAACAAATCGAATAATAGGTTTAAGATGCTGAGGAACTCTTGTGGTGATACTCTAACCTATGATTGAGACATGTAAGAGACCCCAGCCCCCTGGAGCATACCCAGCCATAAACAGTGCCCTGTTTAGTGACGTTGAGCCAGCCAGCCAAAGCAGTCTTATTTCATGGTAATTCCAGGAAGGAGGCTTGCACCACTTTAGCCTGACTTGGGGACTGGAGTTGAAAGGTAGAAAGCCCAAAATAGCTGTCTGCAGAGATAATTAGATAGAAAATATTTTTTCTGCTTTTTCTGTTTCTCAGCAAAATTTCCAAGCAAACTTGCAGAACTACCTGATTACACCAGGTCTGAATTTACCTGAATCTACAAAACGTAATTTGTGTTAACGTGGCACATTTATTTAGAGAGCGTATAAGCTCGGGAACATTTAAAGTGTTAAAGCAGCCCATAGTATTTCCAACTCCTGCTAGTACAAATGTAATAAAAATGCAACAATCTTTAGAAAAACCCCCATATATTTTACCAAGCACAAGTTAATTTGTTGTCTTTGATAAATTTCCTCTCAACATTCCGGAAAACTAAATATACTGTTAACGCCAGAGTTCTGCAATCAATGTGGTAAGGGTTCTATATATTTAAATATATTGGCAATGATTCATCTTAACTACTGTGAAGCTTTGAGAAGGAACAGTGATGCTTTGAGAATAAGCACACAGCTTTCTTAATAAGTGCTATCAGTAAACTCTCGAACTCATGGAAAAAGATGAAAGTCACTGTCAGCAAAACTACTTATATTAAGAAACTGCAATATCTAACCTACTTCTGCAATCTAAATGGTAATAAATAGCTAGAGTTTAAATTACTTGCATCACTCATTCACAGGCACAGCTGAGAAGAAAACCTAAACACTTTGTTACATCTTCGCTAGCTAAGGTGTGATGAAGAACCACTGTATGGCAATAATTTGATGTCATGGCATTATACATATAACAAACTGGGCTGTGGCACCAGAGTAGGCTAGATTCACACAGGATTTTGAGCCTATTCACCCATGTTCCTAAATCCCAGAATAAACTCCATTTATGAGGCCACTGCTTAGCTTATGCCCACAGTCTCTATGGGCAAGAGGAGCTTTCCAAGTGACATTTTATTTACACCATCTGATGCAATCAGAACAAAGTAAACAAGGCCTGCCTGGTAGCTTTCTACTTTTCTCCACCTTATGCCAGTCAGTCTAAACGGAAGGTCTTATCTCTGTGTACAATTCTTGTCTTCTCTTTGTCCTCAGACAGCACAGCTAAAACAAAGTGACTATGGTCTGTAGAAGTAGTTAAGCTCTTAAATTTGAGTATCACTGAACTGTCAAAGCTACAACATAATTTTCCAACAAGGCAGAAGACAAGACAGGTTGACTCTATATCCCAGCGGCAATGGCTTTCAGCTTGCAGTGCTGGAGAGTCAGGTTTAGGGCTTCTGCTCCTTTTAAGTATGTCATGAAAAAGAGGCCAAACCTATTACTAGAACTTTCACACTGGAGATACTAATCCAAGATCCCCACTCTGTATCAGGGATCCTGCAACATTTTGCACATCTGTGCCCTGACCACAAAGACGCTGGGGATAACAGAGGGTTTTTTCCACAGGAAACACTGGGCCAGATTTCAAGATGTCAGTTCCAGGAGGCTGGTTCACAGCACAGCTGAGCATCTCCAAGCCAGGGTAGGTGCCTCCCTCCAGTGTCAATCAGGCACTTCCCATTAAAGAGCGGAATTTCTGCCTCTCGCCTTCCTGACCATTTCTGATCCGTAACTTATATCTTCCCATGTCTGTGTCCTTACACAGGAGCACCTAAGCAGAAGGACTCTTAAGGGCAGCGGCACCATTTAGTACTGCAACAATTCTGCTCTGTATTTAATCCAAACCACTTTCTGTTCCTGACCGAGTTTCTGATCACTGTTGTTTCCCTTGAAAAGGCAGGGTACTAGCTTGAGGCCAAATTCAGTTCCTATTAAAAGTTAGCACAAGTTACTACACTGATCAATTAAAGGAGTCAAACCAAAACCTTGTTCTTGTACAATGGAAGAAAATAAAAATAAGCCATAACTACTCACTGTAATGTATCTAAAATAAACACTGCAATAACAGAACTTTTTAAAAGGAGACCTCTGTAGATCAAATGTATCTAACTACTATTAATTCTTTTGATAAAAGGTAACCTCTGTCACTCCAAAGCAAGGCTGGAGAATGATTCTTTTTTCAGTACAGAAAATGAATTTGTCCAGGTTAGGAAATGTCTACAAAGACTTTTAGAAAGAACTGTTTGGAATCAAAAAAATTATTCTAAAATGCAATGGATTCAATCTAAAAATCACTGCAGATTTAGTACGTAATATGAAATAAGACATTTCAGCATGCTTTTTGTGTGGCTACAAACTGTACATAGTGGAATTTCATAGCCCCAAAGAATAGTGCTTTTCAGAGCTCTGTTAACGCCTCTGAACATCATTCAGATTCTGTGTACAAAACTACATAATTTAGAAACTTAATCTAGGTTTTTTCCAAACATGGCAGTATAGTTGAAATATGGTATTAATTTATGTTTGCATCTCCAAAGAAAAATGTAGAAAGATAACTTAAACTAGAGAATTCATAAAAAAAACTATATCAATTTAAAATTTTACTGCATAAAAATATGTACTTTTCAAATTATTTTAATAAATTAAATATCCCTAACATTTTTAATATATATCCCTGACAGTCTATAAAAGAGGGTTCTTGTTATAGAAAATAAATGGAACTCCGAAAGTACCCCCTTCATAAAACTTATTTAACAATAATTATATTTTTTTTCTTCTTCAAGGAATGTAACAATATGTACAACTTCTCTATATTACTATACTATCAAAACAGTACAGGTTAAGCGTAGCAGGGTTCTGGAACCAGAAGATGGTAAAGTCACATTAAAATGGAGGACAACTCGGGCCTCAGATAAACGTTATCAGTGTGGAGCATCAGTTTCTGCATGGATCAGATAAGAAGGGGTAAATACAATCTTCTCATCTACAGTAGATTTCACAAGAGGTAGAGTTCAAGTGAAAATGAAAGAAATTTGGAATAAGGTGCATGCTCAGTATTTTCAATTTGTGGCTTGCTAAGGATGTCAGCTTTTATAGGAAAAGTTTTCAAGGATTCTTTTTCCTCTAAAGCAGATTTCCATGATCAGTTTGTAATCTTTTTAATATGAATCTGAAATAGAGAATCAGAAAAAAAAGAAGTCATGTTTTAAGTTATTACGTTTCTCAGTAATAAGAGGTAACTGTTTGCAGCATTAGCCAAAATTTTGAGCTTCACCATACTGACAGAATGAAGGAACCTCACATTTGCCGGTTTTATTTTTAAAAGGCTACACCACCTCTCACCTCATTCAGAATTGCCCAGACTGCTGAATTTTGTATTACTGAAAGCCGGAATGATGAAATAGGATTTAGGTTGGGGTCAACTGTTCCTTCAGCTACACCATTTTCAAATTTCCCTGCAAAAGAAGCAAAAGTATATCCTCAATTAACTCCTATTCAACAAACCAAAGTACAAAATCTGTGTCCAGACAAACGTATCTGTAGTATCACAATCCACAGGTGAAACCTATTGCTGATGGTTGCAGGGTTGACTGGTGTCACTTCCAAAACAACAGCCAGCCAGCAATTTTTGGTATCAGATTCAGCTTTGCAGCAGCAAACAAGGTGGGGCATGTCATCAGAGCACACCGATCTGAACAGCATTACACGTTAAGAAGAAAAACTTTGCAACTGTCTAAGGGTATGAGCACCTCAAACTCTGGAAAGATTTTGGCACAGATTTTCATTTAACATTATGGAACTAAACATGGAGCCCCTGGCTTATGTGTTTTCAAGGAGGATTAAGAACAAGGGGTATCATTCATACTTAATGTATTCCTATTTCAAGGATCTTCAATTATATTAGGATGAATAAGAATCTTATTTAAAAGCCCAGTTAGACTTTACACTTAAAACATATACACAGCAACTGCAATTCATTAAGACAAAAAAACTTGCTTACATTCTAACAGAATGAAATGCCCAACCTATGTCCAGCAAGCTAAATACAATCCATGAGTAAAATTGCTCTTCCTTGACAATAGGTATCCTGGCACCTTCCCCAACAGCCACTTGGCTATGGCAATGCCAATCTCATCCCATGATGAGACAGCTGATTGTCTGTACGGTGAGTTCAAATCCAGGCCAAGCACAACAGCTTGCACAGTCACAGGAGAGAAGAGGTGGTCTTATACAACCTGGAAATGCCTCTACAATAATCCAGGTGATTGATCCTGGCAGAGAAGTTGGATGTAGCTGCACTACAGGTAAGAGTCACGCTAGATCTTTGTTTAGTACACTGCTCTCAGAAAAGAAATATTGGAAACAATGTTAAGTAAAACCTACAAGGCCACGTACCCAAAATTGAATGATCAAAACTCAGTTTTAGTTTTGTTTTGGTTTTAATGAAGATATCTTAACTGTTGCAATAGTAGCTACACGTTTCTACTGTGACATACCTATCCTGAAGTAACCATCCTCTAAGCGTTTGTCTTTGGTTTCTTTGCTTAATACAAGTTCTTCATTCTAGAACAAAGGATAAATGAGATCATTTGTTTTGACTTTGCCAGGGGAAGACAAATGTGTGTGCACTCCCGTTACATATTCAGCATCCGTCTTTTCTAAACAATTATGAACCAACCTAGAATAGTTATTTATAGCCTTAGACAAGCCAACATGTAAAAAAGAAAAAGCAGCAGTGCTCCAGAACTGAACAGTATTTGGCTTCAAAGTAGAAAAAAAGAAGTACTTTAAGTGCCCCACGTAACTCGCACGGTAACTGCCATGTGAACAGAATACATAGCAGATACTGGCATATACCATAGAAGAAAAGCAAAGGCAGGATCTTGCCGCCTTTTCCTATGGTTGAACCAGAGATTTCTCTCAGGACAAAAGAAACTTACAGCTTACTTTTTGACATAAGAATTTGGGTGAGATTAAAAGCCATCAGACCAGCAAGGGAAGCATTGCAATTGTCACTGCCTCACTAAAAAGGGATGGGTATCAATAAGCTTCTTTAATAAGCACAGAAAAATTCAATTATAGACCAGAGCTTCAAAAACATCTGGAAAATTACAACCAGAATCACACAATCCAATATTAAAAGACCCACTGTAAGAATTCCCTAGAATCAATTAAAAATGCTTGACAAAACAGGAGATTAAATCCATCAGCTTTTTTTGTTTTATTTTAATTCCTACTTTTAAGGGAGGCTGATGAAAAAGTGGTGGGGTTTTTTGGTTGGGGAGGCGGGGGGGGTGCAGGGGTTGGAGGGTGTTTTGGTTTGGTTTTGGTTTGTTGTTTGGTTTTTTGGGGGTTCTGTTTTTTGTGAGTGTGTTGCTGAGTCCCAGACTTCTTCTGAATTCTGCTTAGGGAGGATCAGGGTCAAAGTACCTGAATGGGCTTCCAGCTCCACTGAAGTCCATGGTGGAGAAATAGTTCCCTCAGGACAGTACCCATCATTCTGCAGCTGCTGTCCTTGTATTGGTGACATTTTCTGCTGACACCAGTGGCTTAGGAACAGGCCAGACACAGAATTTCCTGTTTACCTTTCCACAAATTGTGTCAATAGCAATAGAAGCTCAGTAGCATTACTTCCTTAAGGGATGCTCCAGTTTGAGGGACATTTCACAGCTAAGTGTAACCAAAAAAGAGATGGTTGATGCACATTTTTTTCTCATTATCTTGTGCATTCTTGTGGTATCTTGGGCCCAGATGAAGGGAGGGCTGCTGCTGTTTTTGTGGTTGGATATTTTTCCAAAGGTCTTGAGAAACAAAACCCATTAATCTTGTAACATGATATAATATTATAAGGTATAATATAATTATATTTATTTAATATATATTTATTATATGCTTTAATAAATGTATTAAAATATATTTATTTAATATTATATAATAAGGCACATATTTCAAGATACCTACACTAGGTGTATGGTGAAGATAGAAATACTTTGCTGTTTAAATACTAAATAAAATAAACTTGTCTGAAGTGGTATCTTAATACTCTCACAGGGTTTTGCGATATAAATGGTTAGCTATATCTAGATGAAGAAAAAGAACCCACACCATCTGGCTTCAAGCAAGAATATGCTTTAGATAGCCTAGTGCTCTCCTGAGATAAAACTCAGACTGGTTTATGGGGAAAAAAAAATCAGTAATCAGGAGAAAGCAACACATTCCATTTAAGAGTCCAGGTATTTCAATATCTAGTAAGGGTTGGATGCGTGTCAGTTCCTGAACCAAGACTTTTTTATTAAGTCAAAAAGCAGATTGACTTAGCTTTCCCATTTTCAAACATACAGCGAAGAGGGAGGATTGTTTATTTTTTTGTTTTAACTAGTAGCAGTGAATTGGAAGGAAATGAGCTTTTGTTCACCTCCAAATTACCAACAGCACTTGTAGCAGACTGCACTCTAAATGAACATCTGAATAGTTACAATAGTTTTCTGTGAATAGATCCAATTAAAAAAAGTATCAGAGCATCAAGATCCTACAGTTAAAAAAAGAAGCATTCACATCTCCCTCACCCTGTTAGAAAAGTCAATAAAATTAGGAGGGTTTGCTTTTATCCTGTAATGGAGATGACACAAATCAATAAATTCATACCTGAAAAGGTAAAACTTCCACAGTTGTGTTTAGAAGTATGTCTCCTGGATGTTCTGGATTGCCACTGTGAAACAAGTACCTATAAGTGAAAAGGGAAAAATAAAACAGTCTACATCATCAGTCAGAATTAGCTAAGTTATTATCTTACATGTTAGTAGTCACATTACAGATGTTACAATGATAAACATAACTTTTATACTGGACCTACATCAGATGGGAATAAGAAATAAGAGACTGTTTCACATGCTACCATAACAGAAAGGGCTAAAGTTTTACATTTTTTAAAGAGTGGTTGGACAATATTTTACTTAGAAAGCTAGTTTCCATAACTGGATCTTGACAGACTGCATCATATGAAGTGACCGACACTGCAGCCATTATCGCCTGGCAGGCGCTGCTTTCACCTCCAGAAGCAGGAGCCCTGCCTCCCCTCGGCTTCTCCCCACGCGCCACCCCCACCTTCTGCCACAGGATGAACGCTGCAGATCCATTCTGAACCAGTTCAGAATTTCCCCAAGTCAACATTTTGCTAAGTCAGTTTTCCCCGAAACCAGCTCTTTGCTCTGGTTCATTGCAAAGTCTCATTAATGACTGTGCCAGGAATTCCCAACCCATATCCACACCCATAATGTTACCCAAATTCAAAATTCTATTCCAAAGACAGATTTTATTTTATTTTTTAAACAAAAGCATATGTTTTTCATATGTATACACACACACACACAAAAGGACCTTTTTTTATACCTGTACAAAGTTCCTGTTACTGTCATTCACTGTGCATTTAATGATTTTTTTTTTTTTAATGGGACAGAATAAATACGTCTAAAACTGTATCAAAACCATCCCTGTACATATCAAGCAGTGAAGTGCAAGTGTTCAAATTCTAGCTGCTCACTCTCAAACAGCTTTTGCAGTACTACGCATGTGTAGATAATGTTACAAAAGACAGTTTCATTCCCCTTTCTTTATATATAACACAAACGTCATATTCTTTTGAATACATATTATGTAAACAAGTAACAATATTTTTTACCACTAGGTGGTATCAATGCTTGAAACATTGTTCATTTCTTACCATTTTTTCTAGTGGACCACAGTTTATTCAGATTACTGTCAAAAACTATCTAGATATTACAGCTACTCAGATGCTACTTTTAACAAGCCGATTTTATTTTTAATATATTTAAATGAATATGTAAAAATCTACGAACACATTTCAAACCTTTCTTCAAATGGAACTTAGAGAATAAGCACCGTCTTCGACATTAAATACATCATCAGCCAGGGACAAAATTAGTCCAGAAATTATCACTTGATTAAAATTACAAACACTAGCTCAATTTGCAATTTATTAAGACATAATTGGAGATGTAAATTCCAGTTTGTCTTTATCCAGTACATCTGAAGCAGGTAAATACTTTCCATTAATCCATGCTCCATAGCTAAAAGACAAGAAGTAGAGGAAAAAAGAGCTCTCTGACCCTGACTTAGAAATGTTTGTGATCCCAAAACGACAGAAGTAATTTAAAAAAAAAAAATACACGCACACACATATAGAACATTTCTTTTATCAAGACTCAGAAAAGGAGCAGAATTACACAGTTATAAGAAAGCTACATTGATTTCTATTGCACTGGTTTCAGCAGAACTGCACAGGTTGAACTGCAAAAAAAAACCTGGATTCAGTAACCTTCAGCATTGTACGTGCTTCAAGAAAAATAATTTCCCCACTGTAGTTTAATGGAAAGGTTAGTCAATTCTGAACTACAAGCTACCTCAAATATTCACAGTTATTCCAAGAAAAATCTTGTGACTATTTCTAAATTAGTGACATCCAAAAAAACCCAAAGACTTAATTATGTCTTCTAGGAAGATGCCTTTATTGTATGTTTCAATAATAAGCACAACAAAACTCTTGGCAAAGCTGACCAGAAGAGCACTAAAAGTACATTCTGCTGTTTTCTGACCTAGCAGGTCTAACTTGCCATCCTGTCTGTCTGACATCCTAATCATTACTGGCAATTTTTATCTTGAAAACACTAAAAACTCTCAGGAGACTTATTTTAAAATGCAAGTGATCAAACACTCACATCTAAGGTGCTGCCATCAAACACTCCATCCAAACCACAGACACGGTGCTTTTCCTTAGTGCTTCCTAGTTCACAAATCTCATTTCTGAGAAGACACACCTAAAAAGCCACAAAGAAACTCCCCGTGATCTATGGTCATTGTGCTCTCGATGAATGATCGAGCGGGCTGGGGGGAAGTGGGTTTTTTTATGTTTTGGGTTGGGGGGGTGGTATTTCCTTATTTGGGATTTGTTTGTTTTTAAAAAACATCCCTGCAACCATACAACCATAGCCAACCATTGCTCCAACTTTTTGAAACTGAAGGGTGGTTTCCTCCCCCCAGCAATTATCACTTTGTTAAGGCAAGACACTCAAAAGTTGGCACAATGCCAAAACAGCTTATGGAAGTAATTAATAAAACCTGATTTCCAGATTTCCATGTAATCAGACCCACTGTCCTAGTATGTTTTCTACAACTATTTGTCTACCCATATGCACACACATAACACACGCATATATCACACCTTATTTAAAAGTATGTTTAGAAAGGAAAGGGTATTTTTATATCTGAGCCTTGCTTCAACACTTGACAGATAACACCTACTTAGACATTAAAAGTTACACAGATTAAAAATAGAAGTAGGAATACACATATGCAGCCCGTTCACATCTCTGATGAATCTTTTGCTTAGAAATTAAATTTACAAATTAGAAAATTTAATTTGAAATAAAATTTAATTTACAAAAAAATAGATATTCTATAGTTTCTAAAATAAGTGTCATTAGCTGTTCTTTTGTAAAACTTTCATTCCTGACATACTGATAAATGACAAGTTTTCAAGATTTTCCTACTATGACAGGTATTTCTCAATACAGATACTGAAAGACTTGGAAGTATCTGTGCTTTTGGCTGCTAAATTATTCTGATATCTGTCCTGGGATTTACATGTGACAGTCCATGTAAACGTAAAGACATGCTTTTTTTCTTCCTAGTTAACTGACATTTTTCTTAGGATGGAATCACTAAGATATTCTTGTCTACCTGCTGCTTAAACATAACACCTGCTAAAACATTCTTTCAAACTGAAATTCTGAAAGCCATAGACCTCTAAATATAGTTATCCCAAACAAACACAAATTCACCTAAAGTTAAAAAAAAAAATATTACTATTGCCTTACAGACTATTACTTCATAGCTTTTTTATTGCAAAATACAAACATGGACACATTTGGACATTCCTGATGGAAGTTATCAGAGAAAAATAACCTAACTTACATTAGTATTTAATTTACCAGTGGTATCTGAATCTTAGAGAATCTTTTCCTCTGGCAGTGTCTTTTTCAAGAGTCACAGGTCAAAGATAGTAACTGGCTACTATAGATATTCAAGAACAGAGACAACCTCCTCTCTGCCAGAAGTTACTAAATGTATGAACATACATTCTGCTCATGACCTCAGTGTAGTATGAGAGTAATAGAGGATACTAAACATTAACACCTCTATGGCATAAAAAATTACATAAAATTTAAAGAGAACTGAAGGTTTAAAACAGACAAACAAAACACCATCAAACAAAATGGAGCAAAGTCAAAGCTGCAAAGAAAACTTCAGTTTTCATATTCAGTGACTTGAATATTTCCCCAAGTTCAGGGCTTAACTTCTTGCCATGGAGCTAGATACACCTATAAAATCAAGCCAATTGGATGGGAAAAGAAAACCACCAATAAGCTGAAACAAATATTCATACACATCCTAGAACACATAGGGAGGGGGGAAGGCAGAAGCATGATTATCATTAATACACTGACAAAAGATATCATTAGCTTGCCAATGCGGTTAATTGTTACGGTACTTTAAAAGCCTATGCTCAGATTGAGAACTCCTCCAGTAGCGAGGACTTGGAAAGAGTCTCATCTTTTTTAACATCTCCCAAAAGATGTATAGAAATTAATGTAAATGTTACTCATCTGCACAGTTAGTTTTAATAATCTTCTTCGAGTAGATAAACTTTCCCATCACCTGTACTTTCAAAAAAAAAAAAAAAAAAAAGAAATCCCAGCTACACACACCTTTTTACCCTCCTCCTTATTTGCTTATGAAGGGAATGTATCTCTCCCTCACATCAAAATATATTTAGGCCCAGAAAACTGTTGTTCTGTCTATCACCTAGTTTGTTTTCTTTTAGGCATTAAAAAATTGTCTCACTGTCTTTTATGTTTTATTTAAATAAATAGAAGTGCCAATGATTTTTTATATATATAGAAAATGTGATTCTATGCATTTTCTATTTTATTGAGCAATTAAAAATTAGAACACAACACACAATAACTTTATCCGTAAATTATGGCAGCTTTATGAAAGGAAATAATACAGAAAAATTCTTTTAAAAGCACAATTCACATCCACTGTCGATATATTTGGGTTTTAAAGAAAACAAAAGACTTGTCTCGCTTGATGCTAAACACAAATATTCTAAGAATCTATTTACAAATACAGGCCTTTGTGCTCTGTGAACATTAGGAATCAAATCCTTTTCTCTACATATTCTCCTTATGTGTCCTTTTAGCAATCTGATATATTTTAGTATATCACATTTTCAGAAAAGGAGAAGAGGTAGGAAGGCAGAGAGGAAATGTTTCCTTCCATGTTTGAGTGAATTATCCATAGCAACATGCAGCATAACAGTTTTTAATTCTGCACAACATGAATTTCTGTAAAAGCAACATTCAGTCAGCACATTTTTGGCTCTCTACAGATGCCGTCATCCATTGCAAGAGTCATTATTCACCAATTCTATCCGGTGTTTTTGATCACAGGATGCGAATGTGGTAAAAGAAATCTAATCTACCTCTTCTCTGACATTTTCCCAAAATTCTCATTAGGAAATGTTATTTTACTGTCACTGGCAACCAGTATTAACCATGCATTATTTTCTTGTGCAAAATACAAACAGAAGATGAATAATTTCTTTTCCTTCTCTCAAGCTCAATTTTTCTCTTATGCTTTACGCCTCTTAGCCACGCTTTTGCAAAAATTGCTTATACTTCCAAAAAAAACTTAATTCCTCAAGTCTATATACACACCCACCAAGTACTCAAAATAGGTAAGCAACTTAATGGGACCTTTTCTACCTTGTTGTTATAGTTCCCGATTTGGGGGGAAAAAAAAAAAAAAAAAAAAAAGGAACATTTACTCAATGCCTGGTAAGATTTCATTTCTTATGCCAAAACTAGCCAGCCTACCTGTCCATATATAAACTGGGCTCCACATTTAAGAGCTGCAAGGGACGAATTCCCCATTTTTACAGAAATGCTGAAGCAGCACACCAAAAGGAGAGAACTTTCTCACATTTGTTGAAGGACAAACCACAGCTACCACAAAGTAGCCTGACTGAAGAGGTGATGGGGGAGTTCTGGGGAAGTGGTCTGAGTATTTTTTATCCAACACACACCTAAGAAATCTTCACACAACACTTTAAAAGGCAATCTAAATCTTTTGCTAAGGTTACCCATACCATTTCCTAACTTTCTTCAACTGAGCAGTACGTGTAGAAGGCATTTAGCTGGGTAAAAAAAATCTCATTTCCAGGTCTACTCTTGCCTTCTGCCTCCCAGTGAGGACTGAGATCAGCTTTCTAAACCTGTACTGTGCTCTCTGCAATATAATACATCAACTGTCACAGAAAATGGTTTGGCATTAAATTAAACTATTTTTAATTTTTAGTTTTGGAGGTGGTTTGGTTTTTTTGGCGTTTTGTGGTTGTTTGTTAGGGTGGGGGGCGTGTGTGTTTGGTTTTTTTAAGGGAGGGACTGTTCTCTGTTCTGAAATCCTTGTTCTTCTCTTTAAGGAATCTACTTCTTTTCCCACAACATCAATATTAGTTAAAAGGCCCTTATGTTCTTTTGCAAGGTTACTTCTGCCGAATTTTTAATCCAGTGAAATGTAGAAAGGCTTTGGAGGGGTTTGGGGTTTTTCTTGTGGGGTTTATTTTGGTTTTTAAGTTTTTGTAATGTGCATGTGTGCACATAAACATTTTCCCCGCCCCCAGCTTAATTCTCCAGAAGCACAGCTACTAACTCCATTCATTTTTCTTAAATACAGATATCTGCCACCCAGATGCACTTGGGTTTGAGACCTCATCACAGGCTGGCAAGATGCAATTATGACATCTTAGAGACTCAAGACCTTCTGGAAATCAGGTGAAGTATTTTAGGGTCTCTCAAATGGCATTAAACATCTAACATTTAGGCAACAGCATTAAGTCTCTAAGATTTCTGACTAAGAACTATAAACTCAGGAACACTGCCAAATACCAAAATCTTGAATATTAGTGCCATTAAGGAGGAAGCAGCATGCCCTTGGCTCCGACAGCTCATTTCTTCTGTCTCTGATCCATACTTTGTACTTTTTTTCCCTTTTCATATGAAGTTCTTGCCTCATTGTTACGGGCAGAGTTCCATGCCTGGAACAAACAGCATCAGTGGCTGGGAGCTTGCCTGCCAAATCCCTGCTGTCAGTGCATCCATTTGAGGATGTTCTACTCATTAGTACAGAAGCTTATGTAAACACAGAAACCAAGTCCTCGTATTCTCTTTTTTATAAACACTAAAAATATTATCACACCTGAAATATACTGACAAACACCAAAACATTTAAAATAATAAATTGAGACTTTCAAGTATTTCCCATCAACTGACAATACCATTAAAGCTTAATAAAATGAAGATGATGTTTAAAGTTTAATAACATATATTATATCTTTATAATCAGAACAAAGATTATTATTTCTAAATCATACACTAGGTCTGTGTATGCACACATGTGTTCCTTCAGCTAAAATTGCCCAAGAAAGGCTGAATGTATTGCATTGCGCTGAAGGAGAGTTTCTACACTGAACAGTGATTATGAACAAAGAACAGCTTATACATCAGTCAAGTTACAGCTGTATTAATCTAAAATCCAAACAATTTTACAGTTCCCTAGGTTTTAAGTGGTTGTTACTGCAAAACCAAATGATGAGAAAGTTCTACTTCACTGCCAGTTTTGGAAAGCTGTAGAAGGTCTTTTTTTCCCCTTGTAATGCATTTGATTTTGTGTATCTCTACCCACAGGAGGACTTGCATTCCATAGGATGGATAATTAACTACATTTTAGATACATACATGACCAACTGCTATGATACTTTTTTTTTTTGTAACTTTGTTCTACTTTAAAAAAAAAAAATTAAATCCCTTTTAAGTTTCCACTGCTAGAGAACCTGTTTTAAAAGCTGAAGTGGCAGTAATAACAGGCAAGCAACAAGCAAGTCACTTTTCATGCAGGTATTTTTCAGCACTGTCACATAATTTCAAAGCAGACAAAGTAATGTATATGTTTAGTTACCAGAAGCCCGTTGAGATACTCTTCATACTGAATACATTGATTTTCTAGCTCAAATAGTCAAAAATACGTATTTCTTGCGTGAGTGGAATTCTATGTTGTGAGAAGATCACAGAATCACAGAATCACTAGGTTGGAAAGGACCTTTAAGATCATCAAGTCCAACCATTAATCCAGAACCACCATGTCCCCTAAACCATGTCCTGAAGCGCCACATCCACACGTTTTTTGAACACTTCCAGGGATGGCGACTCCACCACCTCCCTGGGCAGCCTGTTCCAATGCCTGACCACCCTCTCAGTGAAGACATTTTCCCTAATATCCAATCTAAACCTCCTCTGGCGCAACTTGAGGCCATTTCCTCTTGTCCTATCACTAGTTACTTGGGAGAAGAGACCAACACCCTCATCGCCACAACCCCCTTTCAGTTACTTACAGAGAGCGATGAGGTCTCCCCTCAGCCTCCTCTTCTCCAGACTAAACAACCCCAGTTCCCTCAGCCGCTCCTCATAAGACTTGTGCTCCAGCCCCCTCACCAGCTTCGTTGCCCTTCTCTGGACACGCTCCAGCACCTCAACATCCTTCTTGTAGTGAGGGGCCCAAAACTGAACACAGTATTCAAGATGCGGCCTCACCAGTGCCGAATACAGGGGCACAATCACTTCCCTACTCCTGCTGGCCACACTATTCCTGATACAGGCCAGGACGCTGTTGGCCTTCTTGGCCAACAGATGCCATAGGAAATGCATGTGGGGTTAACATCACATGTTCCCTGGGATTCCAGGGTCAACAACATGGAAAATTAGATTATTAGTCTCAAATACTGTACATCCAGTATCGCTGCCAATATCAGAACACAAAGAAGTAAATGTAGTCTACAAGCTGGTTTGTCAAAGGATTAAGATTTCAGTTTAAAGTTGAAATTCCAGACTGCAAGTTCTACCTCATAAAATCACTTTATTAATTATCACTGTCACATTAGGATGACTACCCAGTAACTTGCTAAAAGAAGAACACAACTATGGGGTAACTACAGAGTTAAAAGCAGTGGGGGCGAACCCCACCAAAAAAACAACACCCTCCCCCCAAATTCTGCTAATCCTTTTGCAAATATTCAAAGTAACACTACCAAGCTGTTACATAAAAGCATGGATGAGACTCGTATTTTAAAAATATAAGGGAAATTTAGATATATATACTGGTATGGTTGGGGTGGGGGTTGGGTTTTGGTGGTAGGTTTTTTTTTTTTTTCCTTTCCACAGTATAAAATACATCCTTGTCTCTTCCTGCAGCTTTTTATTTTTTTTAGTAAAGGTCAGCATTTGAAAGCAATTTATACTGAAACAAACCTGAAGCCCTTTATTTTTGGAAATATCCATTCTAAATTTCTGTTGCAGAAAGGCTGACACATGTAAACATAATGTAATCAAAACAGCAATAGATTATGTTCTTCCAAGGGCTTCCTCAATGTATTAGTGCACATGTTCTTTGAAAACAGTATCTGATTTGTGTCAATCACATCTATAGGGAGGTCTCAAACTTAGGCAGTAAAAAGAGATTATGATGATGATGGACACCAGCATCACTTAAGTGCTGGTCTTTCTGGGATGTGTTATTTATGTTGGGTTTTTTTAAATCAGGATCACATTCAAAATTTAGGACCTCTGTTCAAGATCCACTACTCATCCACCAGTATTTCAGAGCTTCCTACATACAAAAAACCCTCAAACAAAGCAATGTCTAAAATCAAAATTCTCTTCACAATGAGCTGTTCAGGTACAACATTCCTCACTGACATCTCTGAAGAAAAAGAGTAACTAGTAAAGAACGGAAGTATCTTGAATCTCTTATTTATAGTGAGGAAAATGAATTTACATTCTGTGCTAGCATTAAAATAGTAATAATGTATGCTTCATAAAGAAACTCTTAAATATAACTGTCAGTTTTAATAATTAAATGTGTGCTTGGAACGACAGTGTACATACCAAAATAGCAATGTGGATTTCAATAATTATATAACAGCCTAAGGGAATGGAAATTCAGTATTTCTTTACAATGTAGGCTGTTTTGAACACTTAGAAAACAGTCCATGCATTTATTTAAAAAAAACACTACCCAACCAACAACAAACCAAACCACACCTTCAACACTGCTGTGTAATTTGTTTTTAAGAGGAAAGTCAGTGGATCTACTTTCATTCTCAAGGATATGCTACTGAAGAGAGGTATGTATCTTATTGCAAAAATACAAATGAGATCCTAGCTTATTATTAAGGGACTTCAAGTATTGTGGCTGAAGATCTTTTGCTTGCGGAAAAAAAAAGGTTCAGTACAAGAACTGTTACTAAAATGAGCATTAGACAATTTCAGTTTACACATCCCTGTTCTCCAGGTGTGGTTTAGGACAAGCACCATCTATTTGACTATTCAATATTTCAGCAGGGATCTGCCAAGCAGATCTTGCACAAAATAGCCACAGATGTTACTTTCTGCTCAAAGTGAGTTCAGTTCGCACTTTAAACTATTAAGAGGCCCTTGCCAGTGTTATCCCTGACAATATTTTCAGATCTCAAAAATGAAATATTTGAGGACTTAATGAAAGCTAATTACTGAAGTGCTATACTCAATAGAAAATTTAAATTCAGTTTAGCAAAATGTTTGGCATGGAAAAATAAACTATAGGAACAAGTTAGTGCTCTGTCACAGTGCAACAGACCTGCCATTCATTCAGAGGTTTTTTTTTTCCATTAAAAACCTTGTTTATCAAGATTTACTATGAGAGTTCTTAAGCAGCTGCACCTCAAACTGACTTGGCAGACAAAATTTTCTGTAAATTCAAACAGCTCTTCTATTACTTCAAGAAGAAAAAAGAAAAAACCTGTTGCACCCCTTCACAAACACAAGATGGCTTTCAAAAGTGTATTTTCTACTCTTATTTCCCACAATCAGATATATCTCCCCACCATGTAAGTCCTCCTATTTTCACTTTTTTTTATGTTTCAACCTGCAAGTCACAGTTTTATTTTTGACTGCCTCAGCAAGGATCCCTGAAATATCAGGAAACATCATTGCTCCACTTGACCTTCATCTACCAAAATCTGCTGCTGCTGACGTTAAGTCGACAAATAAAAACAAGTCCCCAGCAATTTGAAATTACAACATCTGTGGCCCTAATCAGCCACTGACTTCAGAAAGGCAAAATACTGCATTTTTGAGGACACTGTGGCAATGGAAGCTAATATCATAATAAACTTTGAAATGGAGTACAATGATAGCTCAAACAATATTAACCTGAAGTCTGAGCAGGTAGCATCATTCTAATTGGTGGACTTCCTTTGAGGAAGCAACAGAATACACAATGTCCCCTTTCTTCTAAAACTAAAAAGCATTTCCTCAATAAATAGAAATAAGAAAAACAACAAATCATATCACCCTCTACTGCTGGGACTGTTCTTAACACAGCGGGTGGATATAACTACCTTAGGCCTAGCTACAATTTTCCAGGGCACAACAATAAATACTATCTTCCCACCTTTTGCACAGATAATTAGTACTTACTCATTCCCCCAATTCCCTCACCATTAAGGTAATACATATCAAAAAATATTTTCATAAGACCTGTGCATGCCATTTTTTATTTAACAGTGCTGACCTCTGACACTTGCTAGCAATGCTTTCCATTTGATTCATCCTAATCCACACAAGATCAACATCTGCTGCTTACAGTTACCCTATTCATAACGTAGATGCATATCATTCTTTTTTAAAAAAACAAAACCAAACACACAAATTGGACATTTACTTCATAACTTTGAAAAGGAAAATTTGATCAAAAAGAAATCAGTGAATTCATATATCTGAGTTGAAAATTATATATTTTTTTAAACTATTGGCACAGGATAAAAAAGATTCAGCTTTTAATCCGAGGAGGTATGGCAGTCACATTCCTCAACACATGTATCCCGGAAAACTAACCAGGAAAGTCTCTTAAAGCATAGCAATCAACTGAAAGAGTAATTTGACATCTCAAATGACAAACTTGAGTTTCATAGGTCAGACTAGTTTGGAACAACATAATGACAAGGAAACTACTGATCCTCACTGTAATGCTAAGCCAAGGTGAAGACTTAGCTTTTGATTACGTGCCAAGGCACAGAAGTTGACTAACTGGATTCAGTTCAGGACTGCAAAAAGGGCTGCTTCACAAGAAAAGCATCCAGTCAAATTGATCCAAAGAAACTTTGCTCTACTGGACTATAGGTCTCAAAAGAACACATAAAGTATGTGAAGAAAGGAGAAAAGGAATCCACTAACATAGCAACACTTAAACAGATGCTAAATAAACAATTCATTTTATAAGTCTTGGACTACTATGTTGGCAAGACAGTAAAAAGCAAAGCAGCAAATGACTCTCAACAAAACTAAAGGATATCTACACTCTAATGCACAAACTCTATTATCCTTATTTAATCTGACTAGTAGCTAAAAAGAAGTCACCTTCAGTCCTCTAAAATCACAGATATTTGTACTTCAAGGGCACACACCCCCCCTTTTTTTGTTGTTAGATTTTAGTTTTTTTCAGTAGGTCATCTTGGAGTCTTAGCATGGTGACTTTTTTCAAGCCCTAAAGCTACAGCTAAAAAACATTACCCTTCAGAGTTCCCAACTTTCAGGTCTGGGGACATCATGATATGCTCCAGCAAGATTTCTGATCTGGACAATCAAGGGACCAACGCTGCAGGGCACAACATACTGTACCACACACCATGCTGTACAATTGCTCTGTAATTAGAAGCAGACCAACCAAACACAAATAGAATCAAATTGGCTTCTTTTAAATTCTCTTATGAACTGCCAGAGAAGCACTGGTTTTGAATTACATTTATCAAAAAGGTTCTGGATTAAATAAATAATTAAATAAAACCATAAAAAAGAGCAAGACAAAATTTACAGTAGTAAAAGAATTAGAGGGAAGACACTAATGAATATAGTTTCAGCTGAACTCCACAAACCCTATGTCATTTCACTTTAGTTTATAATGACAGCCCCAAATTCTATTTTCAGGTATTCTTGGCAAACAAGCAGCTTTAGATAGGAGACCAAAGGCAAATAATTACTAACCTTTCTACATTGACTGGCTTGTCAAATTTAAATAGAATATAATCCCCAGCAACTGGTGTGACAGCCCAGAAAAAATCTTCCCCTACGTAGGTCTTCTCTAGCGTATGCCCTTGGTAGACTTTTAAAGATGTCGAAACCTCTGCAGGTGGATTCACGTGGATTTTATGCAGTAATGGTTTCAGGAAGTCTTTATCCTAATTGAAAGACAGACAAGCAACATGCTGGTCAGACAACCTGTTTTATTACGTTCTTTTCCCAAGTGGTTACACTTAAAACAAACACTTGCATAAAATGGAAAATGAATGCATTACTCATTTTGGGGTGTACCAGATCTTGTACTGATTAATAAAATGAAAATGCCATTAAAGTAAAAAAATTAGAAAAAACATCCCCTAGCAAAAATCAACAAAAATAAGATGAGATTAGCACTTCTTATACTTGATAGTAACCAGTTTAAATCAGATTTCATTCCAACTGGAGTAATATACAACACACTTCAAAATGCCAGACAACAACAAAATACCTATTTTCACAAAGGCTACTAAGTTTTTCATTTAATCAGCCTGCTCTGGAAAGGAAGGAAAATTTTAGCTACTAACTGTGAGTTTCTGGATCTTCCCTGCTAGAGAGGAGTGGAGGCCAACATGCTGGAAAAGGGAAGGCCTGAAGCGTATCCGTAGGTTAGATTTCTGTCGATCACAATGTTTCTGAAATGGGGAGATGGGGGTAAGGAAAAAAAAAAGAAAAATCAAATCACATTAGCAAAACCAACACAAGGTTGCTGACTTTGTCCTGCATGTGGTGTTACATGAGCCAAAAAGACTCAATAAGAACCAGACCTATTTATCCAGTTCTTCCTCTTTTCATTTCAGAAATCTACCAAGACTGCTGTGCTAATATGATACTATTCAAGGTGCTTGCACAGGACCTGTTTATTCAGTCTTTCGGCAAGGGTGCTACTTGAGAAATAAAGGACCAAAATACAAAGTTTATTCCCCATTTGGAACATCCTCTGTGACTGTGATCCAAGCAGCGGCATTCTTCAGAACGTCAGGGGGAATTACGTGAATGAGTTTATTTCAGCCCTGTTACAGACAAAGACTAACTAATTTTGTCTTTTCATCCTGCTGCATCCATCTCCAAAATCTGAAACAATAACACTTATAATGCCTCTGAGAACTGTCTCTCTGAAGTTCTTTTTGAGATCAAAAACTTGGTAGGAAGAAAGATTCTTTCAGGACATGCAGTAACCATAATATACAGTACGCTAGCCTCCAGCTCACCAAAACCAACTCATTCACCATCATGAAAACATTTTAGAAGCTTTAGAATACAAACAAACTTACAGCATCTTTCTCAGGGTTACACACTTTCACCCAGAGGATATGGTCCAGGAGCCAATCAATAGGTTTCTCCTTATAAAACATAAATATGAACTCTACGATAAGAGTGATATCTGGGGACTGGAACATTTTACCTGTGATGACATTAAGAATAACTGGAGTTATATTAGATTAAAGATAACATTGTCTTTTGAAATCAGTGTGACAATAGACAAGCTTGTGCCAAGACAAGAAACATTAGCAATGAGCAACTTGAAATCTCAATGGTTTTATGTCCCAAAGCTCCACACCTTTCAGCTATGCAAAACTAAGTAAAACAACTATTCAACACAAGAACTCATTGTAATGTATCTCCATGCTATCAAAATATACAACATATACCACACAGTCTCTTTAAAAACAGAAATTGTTGGTCTGCAAAAATAGAGAAAGAAATATGGATTTCTGTCTATTATTCTCCATGCCACATGTAAGCTTCAAGCATCTGGGACAAGGAGCTGTTGCAAGTATTATCTGCCCAGTCACACAATTTCAGCTTTTGCAAGTACAAAAAGCAGAGATGGAACACCTACCACTGACTCCAGATCCTTCTCTGTACAAAACCAAAGGGAAAGAAGGAAGCTACTAGAACATAACCAGAGGCAACACAACTCGAAAAAGAGACATCACATAGCAGCAACCAGAGTTTTTTCTGAAATGCATAGGCCATCAGTAAACTGATGGCATTTCCAACTAGGCACACTCAAAGAGTCAGCTGCCCAGTAGAAAGTCTAAGTCCCGCCCACAAACAAAAACTGCAGAACTTCACCAAGTACTGCCATGACTTTGAGGCTTCCAAGACAGCATACTGCTTGGTCAAGTACAGACGAACTTCTGGGTGGCACTGTGCTACAGGATTCTTGGGAACCCTGCAAACTGTGAGGCTTAAAGGAGACCTTGGCAAAAGAAGGAAACTTACTGTTGATGAAGAAAGTCTATTTACTCTCAACAAGAGCAACTTTCTCCACGGTTGTGGAATACACTTCACTGCCAGTACAGGTGTCTGAAGAGAAAGGTTGCCAATACACTGTGACATTTTGTTAAACTGAATGCAGTACTTAAGAAGGGTGCCTTGTATGAAGACACTGCTACCAGGAGCAACATGTAACTGGGAGTGGGGCAGTCCAAGGCTGAAGACGGACTAACAAGTGCTTGTATCAGGGACTGCGTGCCAACTAAACTTCCAAAGGCAATTCCAGATTTGGTGGCAGATTCAGAAAACATCATCAGGTTTGCAGATGAAGTCTGCGTCTACTTTGCTAGGCTACAATGGTGGAGGCAAGGGAGAAAGACATTGTATGACAATGAATCTCTTAGGAGGACACAGGCTGAAGTGATTCAGTTCTGCAGATGGTGCTAAGGTGTGGGCAGTGCTGACTTAAGACAGGGCTCTTGGGGCACATGTGCAGTAATGAATGAGAGTCCAATAGAAGCTCTTCTCCAACGCAAGTCTGTCTGTCCACACTTGGGAGTTCTGTACAACACACTAAAACACAGCACTTAGGCATGTGAAATGTGGTTTTTTTCCACTTATAATCTACAAGGCCTTCATAGGCTTTTTAAATAACAAGTTCCACAAGTAGTAGAGGTCCTAATACTTTTTTCCTTCTACATTTAGGAAGAACAGCTGGAGTAGACATTAAGAATAGGTTCCTCTCTGAGGTGGCAAAAACACTTCCCACACTCATTAGAAAATGGGATTTGGTTCTCATCTACAAGATAACAAACTTCTTTGGAACAGTCACTAAGGAGCTTTATAGGCTAGTCTGGATGGCAAACAAATAGGGAACAACGTTTTGTATGAAGCTTAAAAACTATCAGCAGTGTAGCACTCCACATGAGCAGGTGGCTGAGTGGAAATGAAGAAATGGCACAAGCAGTCTACCTTATTTAGCCATTAAGGAGGATGTTCACATTTATATAAACAAAAGAGAGGATATAGCTGAAGTACCACCCTTAACCAGTACTACACAAAAGGTAAAAAGTTATCTAGTCTTAAATGATTAGGAACATACATTTTCATTGTGAATGTACATGCTTGCTACTGAGTTACTTCTCTTTCTTTTGAGGCTCACTGAAGTCTTTAATTCATAGGCGATTATCGCAAGGCAGCAAAAAAAAAAAAAGGCAAACAAAAGACAAGGAGCTGGGCATTCAAATCCCTCTTGTAACAGTGATGGAAAATATCTCTGCTGAAACAGGTGACAGAGCCTGGCATATTATGTAATATCTCAGAGTAGATATAGAATGCCAGGTTGATTAGCAACAATGATGCTTTCTCTTAAAAATATCCAAGTTGCAGGAGCCCTTCTATGTGTGTTCTGACTCTGCTAGGTATCAGACTCTTACATCTGGAGATACCCTTTGAGAATACTAGGGCCTCAAAGTGCAAGATGCTTTATTTTCTCAAAAAGAGGATACATACTTAGGGAATCACCTAAAGAGCCTTGTCCTGTCCAGAAAATGGGTCTAATGTGATCTTATTCCCTTATGACTTGTATGAAATTGGATAAGAACATACCCAATGAAACAATACTTTGGAATTCTGAGATTAGTTTGGAGAGATCTGAGTGAGGCTACATCATGATGCAGTGCAATAAATACAGAAGGAACATCTGACGAAAGTCTCAATTATTTCACCTGTTGGAATGATGCTATATTCATAAAGCAGACCATTCACACAGTGGGGTGGAGAAGTAAATGTGGTAGGACATTAACTGACCTGACATCGCTATCTCAAAGTTACCCCTTACAACAACCTTGTATTTGGCTGTTTATAAAGCAAAAACATTGACATTATTTGTAAGTGCTTGTTGCAATGAGGTCCTCAAATAGGCATGTACACTTGAAAATACTCTGTAACTTAAAATTTGAAGCTCTCACTAAACTGGGGACAACTGCAAAGCTTTCTTCTTTAAAGATATAAGAAAGATGCTATGATTTTTATTAGTATATTGTTACTATTTACACATTATATTGCTGTCATATTGTTTAAAATTATTTGCGGAAGTAAATATTTAAAAATGGGTAGGAAGCAATCACGCGATTTGTACAATGTTGTGTAAAATATTCATGCAGAATAACAGCTCTTTCAGCTTGTCACACTTGCAACTAAACGGACTCCCAGTTTTCCTGGTGATTCATCTCTGCCTACTGCTTTCAATAGCATGGGGCAGGAGAAGAGAAAAATATGAGAAACCCTAATAAAACACCAACTGAAAAATTGAACTAATCAGATGTTTCTGGGATGCTTATGGGACTGAAACCATCATTTCTAGATGACATCTGCTGAGGTAGTCTGTCAGTCACACCTACTTCCATACGAAGTTGACCCTTCCATGTGCTGGCAAGAGATGTACAATAGCATGCAACTCAGAAGACAACAACATTCCCCCATTATTGCTCCAATCTCAATGGAAACACACTGACTGAAGAGACAGTTTATCCTCTTCCAGGAGGTATGCACAGCCCTGATGCTCCAGAATCCTTTTCTTCTTCTACCCAAGGACAGAGCAATAGACGTTTTTTCCTTTGACTAGCTCATCTTTTGAAGACCACAAGGATTACAGTCTTCAGTTGTCATCTATGGTTAAAAGACACTCACAGACCATGTCACTTAAAAGCTGAATGTTAAGGTACAGGACCCTTACCTACTGTTAAATAAGCAGAAAACAAGACTGAAGATAAGAGTAGGAATTTACTCTTTTCCCTAATTTAAGTTATTCTAATTTCACCTAAAATAGAAAGAGGATATCAACAAGCAAATTATTTACTTCCATACTGCAAACTTGTATAGGCCCAGAGGCACTTTCCTCTAGGCCTAGACTGGCACGCCACTGTCAGCCAAGCAGTCAACCATCCCTGACTCAGGGAATAATCTAGTTAACATGGTGATGTCACAGGACACACCAGGAAAAAAAACCCAAACAAAAACAAAGAAAAAAAACGACCAATACATCCAACTGCAACTAGACAGAATATGCTAGGTAAGCAACAGCTGTCTGTACCCACACTAGCATCTTCAGACCCAACTGGTCTCTCTACATTACACTGCCCAGCACCGTGGAAGGGTTCAACAGCACAGGCAAAGCCTTCTAACTTTAGCCCGTAATGATCACTGGAGTGAAGATGAACAAACAACACCCTGTTCTTGAGACAAGTCCTCGTCTCCCTTCATTAAGCAAAGGACAGATATCCACACACTACTTGCTGAAATACTGTCACCACCTTCCACATGCAGCACGGCATAGCTTTGCCCCAGTTCCTTGTCCTTCAGTGCAACACAGCAACCCTCATCTGTCATTTCTGTTTCAGGAAACCACCAGTATAGCACAGCAGTACTGCCGAGGATCAGCGTCTCTTTTCTCTCCCAGAACATTCTTCCTACACCAGCTCAAAAACAGGCCTCTGCAGTGAAGCCCCTGGTAAAACAGGTCTTCAAAGCTCTGGACCCTTGACTGTCCACAGCTATTCCCTGTGATGGAAAGCAGCCCAGTACAACTCCTACTCCACAGATCCAACACCACAGACCCTCTGAATCCAAACCAGCCAAGGCCTTGCCTAGCCTCTCCTGAGCAAAGGTAGCAGCTGCAGCCTGGCTTCCCAAGGGCCTAGTCATAGCCCAAGAACAAGAATCAGCTTTTGCCAAGGTCCTGTAGTCCTATGGCCTCCCGTGCAGCTGCAGGTTAGGAAAGTGCTGTGAGCTGTGAAGCCAAGGAGATGCCATCCAAATCCAGCCTACAGACTGCCCACTGGCCATCCCCAATAGGCAGTCAAAAATCACCAAGCCAAAGAGACCTAAGCAAAAACTGCAATCAACACCCGCTGCCTCAAACCAAAGACAATGTGTAATGCTCATCTTAGCATGTTCATGTACTTGGTACAGTGCATGAGAACAGACATAAATCAAGGAGACTGCTGACAAAATTTCAGAGGTTTCAGATTCTGGGTGCATACAACCTATCCTTGGAAAGAAACTTCAAAATCTAAAAGAATTAAGACACAAAAGGTGAAATCTTGCTCCATGAATCCCTAGAGATTTACAAGATGTGGACAACTTTCTCCACATTACTTATCTGTATTGGTAAAAGTGAGAGCCAAGAATGAAAAAAAAATAAATTGTGGAACATGTTCTGCTATTTACTGTGCCCTGCCAAGACTTCTATCTGATCCTCAGTCCATTTAAATGCTATCCTTAGTGAACTACTATGGCCCTCTCAGTATTTTGTTGGCAAGTACAAGACACACACAAAATGAAAAACTTTGTTTTCTACAGTTCTCTGAACTGCAAATATCTAAATCATTCATTTGCATTCCTCCACATAAGCATCGTGTTAAATGTATACAGTCTACACCAACAATAATTTTATACCTGCAAGCACATATTCTAACTATAATTCAAGTCTTTCAATGTCTTCCCTGTTAATGATATGCAAATTACTGGCATTAAAACCAGATCCTCTTTGAAGTTATTTAAATCTCAAATATTTGACTTAATCTACTCTTCCCTAAACTTCAACTATGTGGACAGCTTGAGCAAAACTGTAATCAGATGAACTTAAAGTAATCAGAACAGGCCTTAAAACATCAGGGCACAGTAAGATAGAACAGAAGAACTGCTAAGACGACCAAAAGGCTAATTTCAGGCAGCTCCATTAAAAATTTGCAACAGCTGACATTGTAACTACAGCACAGAGTATTGGAGATCCTCTGGAAAACACTTCAGCTCACAGGCAGCTGGAAGACAAATGAGTATTTCTGATAAAAAGCTAGTAGGACTTTCCTATGTTGTGTCTGGGACCGCAGTGCAATCCAGAATCCAGAAGAGCACAGGATACATCTCCTTCTACAGAGCTTCTTAGGGAAACAGCATACGTCTCACCCATTATTTAGTAGATACTTGACAGCACTTAAGACTATGCTTTCAGTATCAAAAAAAATCCAAAGGAAGCAACTTCTGCTCTGTGGCAGAGGTGACAGAATTCTATAATCCTGCTGTCAGCCTAAATAGCTGCATTTGCTACTTCCTCATGTAGTACTTGCATAAATCAGATTTTCAGTTCAGAAATACACTATGACAAAAAAGCATTTTTACCTAGCAGAACTTGCAAGCTGATCAAGGTTTCCAATAGCTTACAGTGAATTAGCCACATGTCTCTTTTAGAGATCATTTCTAAATCAGTAGCATCTAGGCAATTCAGTGTTCTACTTTCCCTCTTAGAAATCTACACATAGAACTCATCCCCAGTTACACGCAACTACTTTTGCTCTTCCCCATAGCTATCTGCATTACCAAATTACCATAGATTCAGTCTGCATCAAGGTCCATACAGTGATAGCAGAGATGAGGCAAATCTACATTAATTGCATAAAATTTCTATGCAATATATGGTTATAGCACACCAATGTGTCTCAAAGCCAGAAGTTTTAGTCACTTTCATGAATACTAATTTTTCCCTCAAAACTTAAGCAGGATAAGTAGCTAAATTGGGAGAAAAAAAATCTAATTTAATTTTCTAGGTAGAAAAGCAACATTAAGATGTGTAGCCGTAGCTAAATGGATCTGAAATTCTGATACCATCTAATTAAAAGGAGGCAAGCAAATATGACACAAGGAACAAAGAACAGGGATGCAAGCAGCAGAAGCTAACAATTAAATTTAGCTACAACTATTTTCAGAGCCTACACTGAAAAAAAGTGTATAGACAGTGTAGAAAAACAACTTTAAAATATTTTTGAACAGGTGTGCAGGTGATTCAGCCAAATCCCAGTATTAAGAACTATCTACCTACCCCTTCTGGCTTAGACACTGTGCCCTCTATAGCAACACTGAGAACAGAAAGGGATGTGAAATACACAAATAAGTGACCTGAAATACATCTGCATGGGATAGACAGTGCATGTCCTAAACTGTAAGTTAGTTTTATACACATTTTAACATGTCAGTCTTACAAAACTGCAATTTGTGAGTATGCGCAACTACTTAATTAAGCAAACATAGAATGAATGTATATTACTTGTACAGCCCAGGAATTTCACAGAGAATTTACATTTAAAATGCAATTAGGACTGGAGTTAGAACTCTATCTCCAACTAAGCCCACAATTTAAGTTTGATTATTCAAAAGTAGAAACAAAGCCTAATCAGATGCTGGTATTCAACCAGTCTCTGCAGCCACAGAATCAGAGAGAGATGCAAGGGGCTCCCCAAGAGAAGAGACAAATCTATTGAGGGCCAAAGCTCCAGTAAATTATTTAAATGCTTATTTCTCCATGATAGGCAGCTCCATTTCCTGTTTCTCCCCTCCACCTCTGAGGCCACAAAACCAGTCCCATAACTGTTTCAGCAACAGTGCCTCTCTGTTGGTAGCCCAAGGCAACCAAGCAGATCAGTTCTGTGGTGGACAGATAGATAAGGAGACTTCCCTCTGCCCATTTCCTCTCCTCCTTTCCATTGTTTCTGTAGGTTAGGGTGACCGGCAAATGTATGAAGTACCATTTTGTACCCTAACACAGCATGTTTAGGAGATAACTACTGGTTTTGCTTTCTACTCAGTGAATCTCCGATACCCTGAAAGTCAAGGAACTATTGTGTTTGCAGACACATGATGCTGAGCTGGGAACAGGAAAGTACTTGCCATTCATAGTGCAAACCTTACCGGTTCTGCAATCTAGATTTATGTCCACTATTTGCTAGTATTATGGGTCACAAAGCTAAAAATGAAGCTGTTCTCTGGAAAAGCAGATCCAAAGAAAAAACAAGAGAACAAGAATTTCCAATGACAGAGCTATCTGTTACATGTAGGATTTTCTTCCTGTTCTGAGCTCAACTTACAGCCTTTGCGTTGGAATCACTTGTGTTGACTACATACAGGGAACTCCACAGTCTGACTTAGGTTTTAATTTTTCCTCACATACGTCTAGCTTAGCGTTTTTAAACAGATTATGACACATCACTGCAGTAATGAAATATCTTCTCAATTTGCAAAATCCCTTCAAAACTTCTCTTTCATTGCTTTTCTGTTGAGTCTAGTACCTCTCAGCAAAAACATATTCGTGTAAAACAGAGCAAATAACCATAAAGTAATTTCAGCAGCACCCTGGTAGTCAATCCACAACAGTCCGACATGCTGCATTAGCTCCTCTCACTGGTGTTCATTGCAAATGACAGATAGGCTCTAACTACACCTAAGAAGGAGCACAGTGCCATAACTTCTCCTTGATGAAGTAGAAAGATGGAGATAGAACAGGCCTTGTAACCAACACAAACTGATGCCTGCTGATTCTTGGAAACATTGGCACAAACACCAACAAGGCTGGTTTAGGTGGAGTTAGTTTTTATGCTTTTTTTTTCTTTTACTTCAGTCAGTTGTGGTTTAATTACATTTTTGGTTTAATGGCAGCTAAATTCAAAATAAGTCATTCCTTGCAGTTCGACTGTTATTTTTATAAATTAACTTTTGGTTATAACAATGCCCTTTTTTCCAACAGTTGAAGTCTACTTCAGTCATACAAAAGTATATGAAACAACTGAAGGGAAAAAAAAAAAAAAAAAGAGTTAAACCAGAGTTCCTAAAAAAAAGCCAATGCATTTCTACTTCTTGGTTTATTTTCAGTACAAAGATAGCTTTGAAGTCAGATCACTATTAATTCACAGAGTCTGAGGATGAATGTATTCTTTCAAACTACTGAAGTGAACATTTTCTTACCAATGAAACCCAGCTGAGAAAATTCTAGAATCATCCAATCTTCAGAAGCGAGCTGAAGTGCAAAATTTTTTATTGTGCTGAAATAATTCTGCTTGACAACGATGTCATCTTCAAGCTAGAGGAAGGCAGCAGTGATATCAACATAAATAAAAACACCAGCAAAGCAATAGGAAAAAGTACAGCTAGGAAATACTGATTTATAATATATTGCCAACATTTAGCCATATATATTTCTAATGCAAGCACTGCTATAAAAACTCGACGCTATTGCCAAGAATAACTATTTTAGGAATCACAGTTTGTCTGTGGATAACTAATCCAGAATCTTTCTGTAGGAAGAATCCATAAATGTATCTCAACTTATTACTTCAGAACGCTGCTTTTCCAGCATCACTCTTCAGAGGAAAAAAATCATCCATGAAATAATGTTAGACTAAGTGACATCATCAGTAGAAGAAGTAGAATATCTGTATTATTTTTGTGCAAACGTGACTCTTTACTCATGCACCTAACATCACTGAAAGAATTTCTCCTGAGACAAGAAGCTGAGACACGTTGTCTACAGAGGTGGGATTCATTTCACCTGGCTTTAGCTGTCCCACAGAAGAACACGTGCATAGTCCAAGCTAATCAGCTAGTCCAGGCAGAAGAACTGCCAAGATAGGGTGCTATGATCCCTTTAATTCCTAGTAAGTGCAGGCCACTGCTTTAAGGATCCTGCTTCCTCTATCCTTTCTCCCAGTGCAATCATGCTCTCCACCCTTGTGCTGGCACTAATATTTCTGTGACTGCCTAGTTTTAAAAAGGCTGTCTCATGTCATTGGCTGTGCAGCTTCCAGGAGATCTGCATCTCCAACAGCTCTCCAAAAGCAGCCAGCATACCTTTGTAAAAACTAGATCAGTGGGGCTTTATACCCAAAGGAGACAGTCCCAAAATCTAAATAAAGATTAGAAGTGCAGTTACTCACTAAATCCGCAATACCTGTAGGTAAGGCTTCTACTTCAAAGCAGCAAGACACAATAGGAACAATTTTGAGCTAAATTAAATTTAAGAATTGCTTAACTCTGTTCTTGAAAACCTCTTTAAAAAAGAAAAAAGAAAACAAGACTAGCAACTCATTGAAAACAATCTATACACACAGTTATATTAAAATGATGCTGCATTTGTCTTCAAAAGAAGGTAAAAATGGATTTTAGCTTGATTTCCACTCAAAATTATGCTGGTGTTTTTTGCCTAGGCGACTCAATAGTAATTCATTTGGGGGACAAGGAAAAACCAGTAGTTAAGCTGTCTGCATTCCTTCACTTTTTTTACTAAGCACCACTAAGCACCTTAAGATAAAGTAAGTCACATAGGACAAATGGCTTTCTACTTCTGAAAGTGTCCTCCACAAATTACTTCCTCATATACCATAACCTCCACACTTAACACCTTCCTTTGACTATGGAATCAAGTTCTCTCTCTTCTGTGTAGGTCCTGCTGATGTGTCCAACAGCATAACTTCTGGTGACTCATTTGAAAACTTGTCTCAAAACAAAGAAGAGAAATTTACCTGAATGTAATAAACCCCCTTTTTCTGGGCATACATCATAAGAAAACAGTAATCCAAGTTTTGTTTTGTCCTCCATCTGAAATTAAATTAAAAGCTTAAGGATTATGAAACAAAAGTATTTCACTACATGCTGGCAATGCAAAGTAAATTTCACTATGAAGAATGACGCGTATTAGCAAAATGTTAGGACAGCTGCTTTTGGCATTGTTCCCTCAGGAAATCTGCTGTCTGAAAAAAAGGAACAAAGCTTTCACCTTACGCTTTAATACAAACATAAAACTGGTTTCATTTGAATCTGATTTTGTGAAAACTACCTGACATTTCACTAAAATGTGCATTTTAAATGCAGGAATTAGCAGGAATTACTGGGTTTTACACTGTATTTCAGGAAGAAAAACAGTAAACAAAAAAGTCTACATGCAGCAAAAGAAATAAATGAAGTCTCAGTTCTCCTCCCAAAAAACTAACACTAAATGAATTCAACTAGGCATAGCATTAGGCTCTGACCATGCACAGAACAGCATGCGGATAGGCATAAAATGGATTCACAGAGCACTTTTAGCATCGCCACACTTTCAGGAATTACAGTAAGAAAACATTTCAAGAATTCACATCCCACTTGCCATTTCATAAATAAAAAAATGTGGGTGTGGGAGGAGATGGGAAAAGATCTGGAGGAATAAACTAACCTCACTCTCTCTTTTGAGTCTCCAAATGTCTCTTTCAAGTTTGTCAAGTCAGGATAGTAAGTAGCAGGAGGGGCTATTACTTCGACCAAGCCAGAATTGATCTCTGTAGAAAACCTGTCAATAGAAACATCCTAAAGTCACATGAGAGACTGTGAGTTCTATAGAGTTCTTGCTTGCTTTCTGTTGGTACAGTTATTATTTCTGGTTACAACGACTCATCGAAATGAAGCTTATTGAATGTAACATAAAAGTAGTATACAAAAAAAAAAGATACTGTTTTCCTTCGCTTCTTCTTCAGAGCAATATAGCCTCTTGCCCAATAATCAGAATTCTAACTAGATTCTAAAGATGACTTCTGCCTTTCTCTTTTCAGAACCTAGTGATTTTTTACTTCTATAGTTCTCTTTGAACATATGGAATACAAGGCCCTAACACAGATGTCACAAGTTTCCATTCATGTTAAACCAATCCCATCTGTTTATGTTGCATCAAATAATTTAATCCCATTTATTATTTTACAATTTAACTGGCTGAATCACTGCCCCTTAATTTGTCATCTATTACATTGTTGTTTCAAAGTCCAAACCCCCAAGAAACAAAAATGCATGATCTCATACTTCCAGAATACTTTTTATTACTTATCACAACCTGACTTAGAAAAAAAACGAAAAGCAAGCCCATCAATAAGCTAAGAAGGCCCCCATTAAAATTACAACTTACTCTTTTTCCAGGCTTGCAACAACACTGTTAACATAATCAAGATCAGTCTGGAAAAAAAAAACAAACAAAAAACAAATAGAACACTTAACAGTTTTGGAGCTACACTTTAAAAGAACCAAGTAAAATAAACATTGGAGGTAGCTGTACTTGAAAATCAAGTTTAGCGTGCAAGATATTTGAGTAATACAGGAGCACGTCACACATGTAACTCTCTTATATCTAATGGGAGAAGAACATTTTTTTTTTAAAACCGAAGGGAACAATATTTGCCTCATATCTGCTTTAAACAGACAGTTCTAATCCAACTGTTGGTATTTTCTTGCAACCTCTCAGGCTCTTAATGAGAAAATGATCACTGAGCATTTGTGCAGGAAGAACTTCATATTGTTGTTGTAATAGTAGTAGTAATAATAATAATAATAATAGAAAATATTACCAAGGAAAGCTTTCTGGAAACCAGGACACTGAACACACACTCTTCTTTAAAAAAATACTTCTCCTAAACTTTGCATTTAAAGCATGGATGCTCCAACCACAGACAGCAATGAACATGCTGTTTTCCTGGCTGGGGTTGCTTTTTTGCATCTGAGACTAATCTTGAGGGACTACTAATCCTATCAATCACTCAGTTCTTAAAGATGCATAGATTCTAAAAATTACTTGTTGGTTAAGATATAAATAATGACATTCTGGAAAAGTCTAGATCACCTAACTTGCCAGAACTGTCTGACTATTCAACCTATTCACTTGGTCATTCACATGCATTCCTGGGAAAGTTTGTGAATTCATAAATGTGACTGAAAATCCTAATCATTGTTACACTTACAAATCTAATAATTTGGCATGCTACTTATCACTTTTCAAAAGAAAACTTACAGTTTATAAATCAACTCAGATTCTAGTGGCTCATGAGAATTCTGCAGAAACATCTGCCTTTGAAATGCTGGAAACAAAGGAACAGTTCATACTTTTTCTGATTAATTTGTAACACAGATTATCATTAAAGGATTATACACAAAGAGAATAAATCCCTCCCAAGCATTTCTATAGAACCACTAATCTTGTTTGATAAAGGTGCTTAGCCTTTGATCTTAAAAATCACCATTCCTATTTTTAAAGTTTTATTTTTATAAAATCCAACATAATGCCAGTGACGCACACTTTTCCAAAAAGGACAACAGTGGGTTTCTTCCAAGAGTAGGTTCTAAATACTACAAGAACGTGTGTGTAGAAAGCATTTGTCATAAGTTTTTCATACATACTTTCTTCCTTCATAAGTATTATGCCTAGTGCTGGACAGAAGTCCTAATAAGCAGATAAGGTGTTCACAATTTAAAACTTACCCTGCAGTGAGTTTCACACAGGCAGACTCACAAGTCCATATGGACCTTGATATATCACTAAGTCTTTAAATACACATATGGATTGTTCACACACAGTTTATTACTGCAATGGAGTTTAAGACATAACTTTCTCTGCTGCGTATAACAGTTGCACATCAGTTACCTAGTGACTACCTAAAAATAATTTTAGTGTATCCATCTTGAACGGAAACATTTCTGTTGTTTTGTTGTTTGGGTTTTTTTTAACTTTTTAAACATTAAAAACACAGAAATTGTTGCTTAGTCAGCATAGGAAAAAGACAAACAATTTGAATTTCCAGTTGGCATTCAATTACCCTGTCTAGCATTAATAACTCCAATACTTGTTAAACAGTGCACACTGTAATTCCATAGAAAAATGCAGAATTTTTATATTTTTATATACATATATATATATCAATAAAACATATATATAGATACACATAGAGAGCAGAAACACAGCTAGTTTCTATACAGTATTCCAGAGATTAAAATGAATGCCAAACTTCATCCCAACTGGAAGCATATATTTGGTCATAAGCCTGTGCCTTAGTGCAAGTCTCCTTAGGGTGAACATACTTTTGACCTATTTTGCAGGTACACCATGAAGCCTTGCTAGTGCTTTTAAAAACCTTACGCACTTATATAGAACGCATCACAATCAGAAAAAAAAAATAAAGTCTGGTATAAGAGGGTTTTTTTCCCCCTACTTCCCCTTATTTGTTTGTGTCCTTCATGCAAAAGGTTGGCAGTTTCCCAGTCAGAGCTGCAATCACAATAGCTTCATGTTAGAGAGATGTAGCCTGTAGACTTCCAACCTCATATTGTAATCTGTGGTGCTGTCACACAAAGTCAAAATGGTCTGGTCTAGCTGCACCGGACACAAGATACAGCAAATACCTCTGCTGGTTTAGTAGGTAACCTTCCCTCTGAATCAACAATCACTGCATCAGCATAGTGCAAAAGGAGATACCACTTTTTAGAATGAAAAAGAACATTGAGATTAAAAAAGTTGATGCCATTTTTCACATGAGCAAATGCATTAAAAACTTGATATCCTGCAATTATTGCTAACTAAGCAGTTGTATTTATATCTACCAGCACCATCTGAGATTTCAGAACCAGGATTTCAACACCAAACTCTTCCCCTCAGGATAGCAGGTTGACTGTCATCCTTCCACATCAGAACTTCCAGAGACAATCAATTCCTCTCATTACCCAGCTAACACTAAGTGGGATCTTTGCCAACATCCTTCAGCTGTGGATGTGTCCCAGCAAGGTGGCACATTTAAGTTACTTCATATAACCTCATGAAATAAATCCAAGAACATGCAGTAAATTTTATCAATCTCTGACTACACCCAAGGGAAGTGGTAACTATACAGAAGACTTTGCAGGATAGCAATGGAAGGAACTAAGGATCTTCCAAGCAGTATCAATAAATTCAGATAGTAACTGAAAAGCAACAGAAAAAAAAAAAAAAAAATCTATTTTTGACCAAAATCTATTCCCCATTTTCGAGGAAGAAAGCGTTTACTGCCTTGACAAAATAAGACCTAAGGTCTCTTTATGAACCTGCAGGACACAAGACTGCTGAAAATAATTATGTACTATATATAGCATGAAGGAGTAATACCCTTGTCTTCTCCAAGAACCTTAAACAGGACAAGACAAATCCAGATTAATCAAAAGTCACCCATGAAAGAGAAAGTGTAACTGTTCTTCAGGCTTCCAGTGAAGATCATCTGGTAGATACCAGGTTGCCTTTGGAGCAGCTATGCTGCATTCATTCTTATCAATGAATCACATGAAGCCTTACAAACAAGTTTGTCCTGTTAGGTGGATCTCTGGGAACTAATGAAAGGCATAAGTAGGGTGGCTGTTTCAATTTCAATATCAGCAGTTCAAATCTTTCTGCCTGTTCTTTTTTCCTAGTCATATGAAATTACGGATCACTAAGAGACAGCAAGAACACTTAGAGTGAGACATCCTCTTTTTTTCATTCATACCAGATCAGACCAAAGATTGATCCAGCTCAGCGTCATGCTTCCAGCAGTGGCAGCCATGAACAGATACACAGCAGAGTAAGAACAGGACAAGCATACACAATACTCTCTCCTGCTACCATCCATGCTCCAGTTACCTGCAATTCAGGTTACTTCCTGAGACAGAAGTGATTTTGTGTATTAAATATTCCTGAGTAGACTCCTCTTAAAGGTACATCACCAGTATCCCCTTGAACCTATCTAAGCTTCCAGCAAGAAAAGAAGATTTTAGCTTATGAGATCTATAGAGTTTCAGAGGCCTGTGAACATGGCAACATCTGAGGTTTAACTCCTCACATCAGCAATTTTGATGAGACACACATATAGAGTGCTTTGATGAACCTCTCTAGAAGAAAACCGAGAGTCCATTGTGGAACAAACTGAAGTGTCAAAGTGTCGGTGAAATAAGTTTTTTAATTTCCTTAGTTTTTGTAAGATGCTGCCCTACAATTCTTTAGTATACCTTCTCTAGTTTAGGTGAGGCTGCATTTCAAATTTGCAATTATTCTAAGGTTTGTCTGAACAAACATTATTATTCGTAACAAACACACAAAGAACCAGAGCAACAACGAACTTACCAGTCTTTTTTATTGATTTTTATGAGTGAGTGTGTGCGTAGCAAAGTAGTAGAATACATTAGCTAGCAGACAAAACCAGCAGTAGAAAGTTCTGATTAACAGCTAGCCAACTGTCAGACAAAACCAAGATTTCTAGTTTCAAGAATCAACCCTTTTGTACTGTTAAATCCTACCTACTTCATACTCTCAAGAATAACAGAAGGTGGACTGTTTTCAAAAGGTAAGGAAAACAATGGCAATTTAGACCAAAGGTCTATCTACTGTCTTAGCCAGTAGTAGATGCATAGAAAAAAAAAAAAAGAGATGCAATCAAAGAATATCTCAAGTTGGACAGGACCCATAAGGACCATTGAGTCCAACTCCCTGCTGCTCACAGGACTACCTAAAATTAAGCCATATGACTAAGAGGGTTGTCCAGATGCTCCTTGAACTCTGACAGGCTTGGTGCCCTGACCACTGCCTTGGGGAGCCTGTTCCAGTAACCAACCACCCTCTCAGCTGAGAAACTTCTCCTAACATCCAACCTGAACTTCCCCTGATGCAGCTTAATTCCATTTCCTCATGTGCTATCACTGGTCACCAGAGAGAGGAGATCAGCACCTCCCTCTCCACTTGCCCCCCTTGAGGAAGTTGTAGACAGCAACGAGGTCACCCCTCAGCCTTCTCTTCTCCAAGCTGAACAAACCAAGCGACCTCAGCCACTCCTCATGAGTCTTGCCCTCGAGGCTTTTCACCATCTTGGTTGCCCTCCTCCAGACACTCTCAAATAGCTTGATGCCCTTCTTGTATCAAAGCACCTAAAACTGCATACAGTACTCGAGGTGAGGCCGCACCAGTGCGGTGTAGAGTGCAATAAATGGGGTATGTACAGAATGAACCTTCCTTCCTTTCATATACCTCCCAGTTCTCAGTAATCAACAGTTTACAATTCCTAGGCCTGACTGGTATCCATACCATTAGATTCAACAGCTCCTCCTGGATCTGGTCTTTGTGAATTTGCCAGATTCATTTCAGAACCCATTTACTCGCTCATATTTTACACTATCCAATAGCAACAAGGTCCACAATTTAGCTCTGTACCAAGTGAAAAACACTGTTTTTGTTTTAGATTTTGCCTCTTAATTTCATTTAGCAGCACTTAGATTGCATCTGTATGACCATGTCAAACTGAGAATCAGCTCTAATCCACATATATAAAGTCTAAACGAGCAAAACAGTAAGTCGAAACAGGGCTGCAGCCAGGCTGACACAAAGGCTGAGCAAGCGCACAAACACTTTGCATCAGACCATACAAGACATGGTCTCTTGCTCTAGCAGTACCAACAAGACATGGTACTGCTAGAAGAAACAAAAATTCAAGAAAAGAAGCTACAGTGAAAGAGCGAGGAAATTCAGACATTAACTGTACAGTACATTCTAAACAAGGTGGTTTATCTAGGCTGTTAGATTATCCAGATCTTAATTCTTAAATGAAATCTACTGTAAGTCAGTCTTAACTTACTCAAGAGCATCTTCCAAAAAAAGAAAAAAAATCCCTGGGAAACAACCATGCTAATCTGCAAAGTGTTGTCATTTCATTGCGTACTAATTTCTACAATTTTATTTGATCTTTCATCATCTCTGTAGAATAGGGGTGGAATAATTTTACAATGTATTTTAAATAATAATAAACAATGCAAAATTGAACAGACTCCAGAAAAGGCAAAGCAAATGTTTATTTGCCTTGAAATGGTGAAAGTACATATGAATATAATTACCTACAAGGCATTAAAATTCACATAGAAAAAAGCAGCCACTAAAGTGGCATTTGGACCTATTTTTGGATATTTATGCAGTGAAGAAAAAGCCCTAAAGAGTAAAAGTGCAGCAGTGGTTTCCAGCAGTTGCAATAGTGTATAGATATAAATAAAGCCTATGGAAAAAGGTAATAATATCTCTCTGAGTTCCACAAATGCAGCTGAAAAAAATTATTTTCAAGAATACAGTGTTTGCTTTCAGATCTGAAGAGGCAAGTTCAAGTTGAATACAGGGAACATGAGAACAAGATGCAAAGCAAAAAAAAAGGAATGCACAATACTGTCATAACATAGCTGGCTAACCTTACATAAGCAAAATGTAGCCTCCGTGTCCTACATGAGCTAATGACTTCATCCCTCCTGTACTGAAAGTCCCCACTCTACCACATACGTAAGAAATCTCTTTCTCCGGTCATTTCTGTGATTAATCCAATTCAGCTCAGGACAGGCTTTCACAATGCAAAGCCTTTGGCAGCAAAAGCAGGAATACAAGTATATTCTTGTATCACTTCACTCTCGTTTCTCCCTATCCTTGTGTCCAGCATGTCAGCAACTCGATCGTGAGGGCACACGTACATATGGATTGTGCTGTGAAACACAGCACCACATCAGAGAACAAGTTTAGCTTTTAAGGCCAGTACAAATGAAAAAAAAAAATTAAAATCAAGGGACAATTCAAAACAGGACATTCAGATGCAAGTTATGTTAGTGTCATACAGTCTGCTGCTAGTTTTGTGCATATTACAGATGAAGCTTAGTTTGTAGAGTCTGAAAGAAAGCAGCATATGTGGACTGGCAACCTGGGGAAATTTTTTCTTGTCCTTGGGTAAGCCTGTAAATCATTGAAAACGTCTAGATCGTTTGTTTTCCAGAAGATAGGTAGTTGCTGTGTACTGTCAAAAGCACCTTTCTATGATATGTGTACTTTATTTGGAGGACAGAAAGAATTTGTCCTCATTATCTTTAGGCCAAGGCAGACTACAGTAGCAAAATCTGACAGCATTGTCAAAACTCGAAGTGTCAATTCAGTCAGTCATCCAGGTGTGAAATCATCTGCTACAATGCTTCTGAAATAAGATTATTACTGTTACTTTCCATCTCACACATACACTAGACATTACCAAAAAAATCAGACACAACTCTGTTTATTAACAGCTATGTTCCTTTATCAGAAACATCAGATAGTTACTGTAGCCCAGGTGCATCTCAGAAGGTGTCTTACAGAAGCATTTCAGTCATTCAAGTCTAGGACTCAAGAAAAGAGCACAATCTCAAATTTTATCTTTGTGCGGAGATACTAAATTTGTCTCAGGTACATGGAAGGTTTCAAAACCTGTCAAGGATCTTTTCTGAGATCTAAGAAGGATTTTTATCACCAGTTTAATCACACATAAAAACTTCACTAGTCACTGCCATGAAAAGAGGAGCGTAAAATGCTATGATGGTGCCCAGTATCAGCAGTCCATGTTCTTTGGATACCAAAGCTTAGGTGCCAAAGAAGTGGCGATTGCAACAGTTCCTTAAATATCTTAAATTCTCACTGACAGGCCAAAATAGCCTTCCAGATACAAGAGTTGGCAGTATATCTAGAAGTTGTGTTCATCCTGATCAGTTTTGCATGAGATGTCCAAAACAAAGACTGCCATCTGTGTAGGCCTTTAAAATTATCTGGTGAAGATAATGTATCATTTAGCACAACAGCCTTGTCTAGCTTTGATTTAAAAAAAAAAAAATTACATACCTACATATGTATGTATAACCTAAGATCTATTGGTCTTTCTCCAACTCAAGATGTGCAGTGACATCTTTTAAAGACTAGGAATACACTCTCCAGGACAGCTCCAGGAAGGGCCAGCTCTCAAGTTTTCAACAATTAGCAGAAAGCACAGAACATCTCTGTTGCCAGGATGATACTAATACACCCAGGCTGAGAGCAAGAGAGACAAAATACTCCTTTGTTTTCTATCAAGACATTTGCTGATCACAGAGATCTATCAATCAGATCATCAGAGCAAGAAGAGGTGAAACTACAGTCCTGTTTATTTTGCTGGAGAAGTTTTCCATATTGCATTCCAATGTTAATACATCCAGGTTCAGCAACGTTTAACTCAGTATGTACACTCAGTGCTTAATTTGCTAAGGCTTTGTTCATACCAGCGCATGGGATGATACCTTGCTGGGTGCTTGTGTCTTACTGACCCAACCAGTACAGAAACTTTCCCAAAGAAATAATAAAGAAAAAAAGATTCTCCACAAGAGGAGGATGGAGAACACTACTGAAGATCACCATCTTTTAATTTAGCAGTCACTGTTTACATAAAGAGATGAAACAGTAACAGCAAAAGATACCCAAGTTATGCAAGTTTTTCTAGCCTAAGTGAATTGTATACACATGAAACACCGTAGATTTGAATAAGCACTATGCAAGGAAGTGTAACTATGGACCAGTGCTCCAAGAACAAATGGCTGGTCAATTATTGACCAGTCAGATGTACTCAGTGTACAGAATTAGCAGAATGCTTCTGCATACCTGTAGTGTCTTCTGATTCTTACTGAAATGATTTGTCTTTCCGCTATTTTTGGTCAAATCAAGGCCTTTCCCATATACACTGATTACTGTTTGTACAAAGAAGTGTGCTAAGTGCAGTCACTGCCAATGAAGTGGACTTACAGTAATTTGTGATATATTTAGAACAAGTCTAAGATGCATTTTCTTCATGATAAATAAGATTGTCCCACAGGAAAAAAAATTTGTTTAGATACCAGAAAAGTATTTTAATTTATCTCATATTCAGTAGTCCGTATCTGTGTTTATATATAGAGAGATATACACACACATATCAATATAGTGGAACAACAGACATGAAGTACTTCAAAACCATGTTTCCTATGTTTATTATAAACACTATTAAAGAAAATTACTAGAGAGCCATTTGAATATCGAGTTCATAGTTTCTTAAACCTATAGCCTATAGCTTATTCTGAAACCAAGTTATCATACCGAGCAGGTTCATGAGATTTGAATCACTTGTTTCAAGTCATTTGATGAGCCTATGAACTAGCTACATAGTGCAAGGGAATAAAAAGATTTTTAAGTATAAAGGTATAATGAATCATGCCTGTTTATTAGTCATCCTAATGAATACCTACTAATTATTCTGCAATAAAGTTATTTTAACAAATTGGAGAACACAGACATGTGTCAGTTACTGGGACAACTGCACAGTTTACTGTCAAGCAATTCTAGTAATTATTTAAATTGGTGATTAGATATCACATCAGCTGAGATATTTTAGAATTCTTTGAACTTCCAGTATGGAAATTTACTGTGTACAATTGCATTACTGAGAAAAATCCATACATTAAATGAATATGGAGATCTCTTTATTTAGCACCCATAATGCATCTATATTTACTAGCTCATCTGTTTACACTGTTCATGCTGTTTACAGAAGGCCATTAGCCTTAATTTTCAACTTGTTTACTAGAAAAAAAAAAGTCAAATTTACATGAAAGGAGTGAGATTGAACTGCTAAATAAACAGGAGGATTAGACCAGTTTTTTAGGGTGCTTAGCACAAAGTGATTACAGTCCATGACTGTGGCTCCCAGCAATGTTTCTTAAACACTGTCAATTTGATTTCTCAAAGTCAGCAAGAAAATACTAAAATCCTTTTAAAATACCACTTTTCATATAATTCTCTTGAAAAAAACATTTTTGTAAAGTCTTGTGGTTTTTTTATTGTTGGTACAAGCTATAGACAAAGCACAGATAGTAATTTTAAGCTTACTAGCAAAATTACCTAACCTCACTCTGGCCATTTCTTGTTGTATTTAAACTACACAGATGTTTAGCAGATGCTGTACCTTTTTTTCAGAAACTTCTGCCATCATTTTTAATACAGGCATAGTTGGTCCAAGTTCTAATGTATTTTTAAATAAGCCTTCACTAATGTACACATGTTAATGATAGCAATAGTCTAACACATTTTAGGCTAGGGAACCCCAAAGACAAAGCTATTGTAAAAGCTGAAGCCCTTCCTTTTGTTTAAAGGAGAAACAGAAGTCCACCAGGGGAGTAGGCCTTCCTTCAACTAGCCAGAGAAAATGCTTAATAGACCTACACGTTTCATCTTGCAGAAGGAAGCTGAAATATAGAGCATAACAGAAAAAACACATCATAGTTCAGGGTGAAGTATTTACTGTACCATATTATTCATTGAAAAAGTTTCCTGTAGCAATTACAAAACAAACTATAAGATACTGAACTTAAGAAAATACAAAACATGGTCAAAGAAATAGTAATGCAGGGAGGACATAAGACTGTATGGAGCAAAGAAAGAAAAATGCAAATCTAAGGGATGGTTATAACATGACAAGAATTTAAATTTAGGTTCTTCAAATTTTCCCAGATGTCATGGCTTTCAGTGCCCATAGCAGGCATGTGAGTAAGCACACAGTGCTGCTCTCAGAGATAGGTACAAAGGTAAGATACAGAGGGTAACAGTAACCCACTCCGGAGCAAACCACACAATCCTCCTTGGGCACAGAAGCAATAGCTCCCATGTTAAAGCATTCAGTTCCTTCACGGTCACTTCTGTAGAATCATTCCCAAGATGAAAGAGAATTGCACCTTACCTCAAAGAAAGAAAGGTATTTAGCTATAGCAAACTCTGGTATAGCAATATGGCTCGTCTAAGGTGACAAGAGAAACTTGTGCAGTTGGGGATAGAGTGTGGATTCTTTTCACTCCTATTCTAAGTTTTGTGGAAGACAGAGAATCCAATGATAACACCTGGTCTTCATAACTCAGACCTCCTTAAGCAAAACAAAATTAAACTTCAGTTTTAAACCTTGAAAAGAAACCACACTAAAAGGCAATAAAATTACTCCACCTAATACAGTGAAGAAAAACCCAGGGTTCCAGTAATTCAGAATGATTTCTGTTCTCTTGGTATTTTCAGCCAAGGGATGTTTCAAGAGCACTTTCTGCAGAAAAGCAGTACCTACCAGACAGTTTTTGACTGACTGTCAAGAAAAAGAAAACAGAGCAATTTATATTAGCAAGCCGTAAGAATCAGTTCTCAGGTATAGGTAAAAAGTCTACAAACTTTTCAAGGAAAGCTTTAAAATGTGCTGATAATACAACTAGATGTATTAAAATGCCTATCTGATTTTCCACTGATTCATCCCTGCATGGACACCATTTCATAGAATTAAAACCTTTTTCACAGTTAAAACTACAAGATTCAAATTTTCATCAGTGGGACTCATAAAACACTATTTCAGTAGAGCACTATATGGTTAGATGGATGAAGGTCAAACATATATATAAATCTCCCACTCTAAGTCATATTTATTTTGATCTGTTTGTTTTTCTCAAGAGTCTATGCAATTCCCAGCAGCCAACAGAATTATTTCTGAAAGCAGTCTGAAATAATTTTCCTAAATTTGTTTTCCACTAAATCACAGCCAAACTGACCAAACTGTCCAACTGAACATTGTTTGAATTAATCCATTAAAAAAGTCTGGACTTACAATATCCACACTGCCCAGAAAACAAAATCAGTAACAAACTGTGCCTAACATCTCGAACTGAAGTACTTATTTTAGGAAGGACTACGCAGTAACATGAAGAGAATGGGAAGAATCCTCCCTACGACACCACAGTACCTTAGCAATTATTTTGATGTTGAAGGAATAAGGTAATTAGCACATCTCTCTCACTATGGATAAGCATCAGAAGACTTGCAAAATAACCAGTCCACTGAATCCATGCCCACTATTCCCTTGATAAATAGAAAAAGCTGGGCTCTTCAGGATTGTCTCAGAAAGAAAAAAGACTGACACTGTCTCCTTTTCATGGAAGAAGACAGTCATCTGTCTATATCTTGAAGAAAAAGTAGATCCTCATCAATTCCTGAAATGAGTGGTACTTGTAATTAAAGGCAGGTTAGAAATTGTACACAAATATTTAAGGATTACCTCTCCTATAAAGACAACCATAACACAATCCAGTTTTTCTTCAGGGGACAACTTATCAATAAGGGAGTGGAGAGTTTCTGTAAGGTAAGACTTGACTTTTCTTTTCACTGTAGGTATTCCCATTACAATGGAAACTGAAATCAAACAAACCAGAAATGCACCTTCAGTGAATTCATACACAAGATAAAAACCAAAAATCTTATCTCATAATAAAGCATTGCTTAAGAAATGCAAAAAGATAGAGATAACAGTAATTAAAAATAGTTTAAAAATATACCACCCATCATCAGGAGCATGATTAACATAATCACCACCAACGCTCAGAGCAAACACAGCAAACAAAAAAAAGAGTAATCCTAGACATGCCAGACTTTTGCATAGGTAATAATCAACAATCATGGTATTAGTCAGATAAGGTGCACCAAGACTTACTGAGTGATTAAACTCCCTAACTTAGTTTTATTTTCAAATTGGCGTAACGATTCTTCACAACTCAAGTATGTAAGTTCTCAGCAGTCATCTTTTAAAATGACGCTACTGAAAAACTCTGTTACTTTCCCTGCACATGATTTGGGTTCTTCCAGAAAAACACGTCCAGGTCATCAGGATTGCCTGGAAATTCCTCACTGAAATCTCTTGTACCTGTTAAAAGCACCTCAAATGCAAAGCGATCTGGCCCCAGCTACAATACTATTAACACCATCCTTCAGCTGGCCATTTGACTCCCATGTTCCTTAGCTCTCCCATAGTCTTTCTTCTGCAGCCCACCCTGTACCCAGGGCTGGCTACCTCTTAGGAACACAGCAGATAGCAGCAGGAACACAGCAAAACAATAAAGCAGACTTCACGAAATCAGCACCAGCGTTTTAAGCCATCTGTGTGAAATTATTTACCACATCATAAATATATAAAATCAAGTAACTATTAAAAATGTTGTTTATCCTTCCTTATAGAGCCTGCTTCACCTAGCAGCTACGCATTAACAAGCTCTGATTTTTTAGAACAAACACTCAAACAACACAGTGGCCAGGGAAGGAGAAGCTGGGAAAATAATTTTAACTCAGAATGTCCTCCCTCTTTTTAATTATAAACCTGATCCCAATTTCTACTTTGCAATTTCAAACTTCTGTCATATATTCCCAGTGGGATGCAATACAGTCTTCACTTAAAACAATAAAGGAATATAAACCTTTTCCTTCCTGAATAACAACATTGAAAAAATTATGTTTATAGTTAAAAAAAAAAAATATATAAAAAGTCCTTGGCTTGAGCCCACACATTTGTCACACAGGACTGTCTCCTGTTAAAAGAAGGAACAATCAAACTTACTCAAGCAATGAAAAAAAATGCAGGCCAGGAATAACTAATGCTTCTTTCAAAAACAAGGAGAGGGAGAAAAGAAAAAAAGAAAGATCTAGTGGACAACAACATGAGCCTTTCAAGTCAGATAGCACACAGAGAAACAAGGACTCATTGGTGGGGCCTTCAAGCTTAGAGACACACACATATGCTTTGACGCATATCAGCTTGGTTGGGCTTTACACTATTTATTTTCTAGAGCTCTAAGAGTGGGATTCCATGGAGCTATCCTAATGACCAAAGCTCAGAATTTGTGAGGATTAGGAAAAAAAAGGGGATCAACAGTATTGCAGCACAACACTAATTCCCCACTAGCACCAATGAATGCCTACATTTTATTGATGCAATTATTATCTGATAATTCTAGTTCTCCCAACTCTAAGTTTCACACTGAAATACACTGTTTAAAAAAAACAGAACCATCAACTCTAAAATAATTATATCCAAGCATGGCTGCCCCACAAATCTGAAAAGCCAAAGGGATATGTCCATTAGTAGTTCAGAATCTGTAACGCTTGAGCTTTCTTCCCTTTTACTTACTTACAAAAAAGTAATTCAAACTAAATGCTTCTTAGTGTGTACCTTAACCTGGTGTGGGTTGTGATTAAGATTATGCAGAAAAGAGCAAAACTGAAGCCAAACTCTTTTCATCTTGGATTCAGTGCAAATTCTAAGAGGTATCAGTACCACACAAGTTAATGAGATGTACCGCATTACTTAGTAGGTCAAGGAAATTATACTACTAAAACTAGAAAGCCCTCCAAATATAAAACATAAAATAAACATTGTATCACCATACCTCCTGTCCTTCCAAGGCCAACCTGCACGGAAGGTTGAAGGCTTCCTTCATTTTTCAACAAATGAGGCAAATGGTAATAGATATTTGGCACTTGAAGAGATTTTCTACTTGTTAGCTCTTTTAACAATTTCAGCGTCTCATCTGCAAACATACATGAAATCAGTAATGTAGAAAACAAGTAATATGAAGGTTTATGCAGTGGCAAAAATAGAAGATTACAAACTTGGTCGTAACTGAAAAACAGAACAAATTATGCATTTTACCGAGGCATTATATCTTGTGTACAAAGGAAATCTTTTCTCATTTTAATTTTTTAAATAAAGGATGGCCAACATTATTTTCCACTGAGTAACCTTGCTACAGATATAGTTAATATTTATGTAATCACATAAGACTTAGTGCTTAATCATAGAAGTAAAGAATGCTCTATTTATTTAGGAGTTTGGGGTTTTGCTTCCCCCCCCGCCCAGTAAATCAAAATGGGAGGCGTATTTACCTAGATTATTTTTTACTTACGCTTACAGAGCTCATCACCATGTAGTGATGCTACTGCAAATAACTTCTCAAAGCTATAAATACATACTGGGATTCACTGCACATACAGATACAAAACAAAAATACCATTAAATATACAGCTGAGATTTTGAGTATTTCTGCAATAAAATAAATGCTAACATGAAGTTAATACAGTTCATTAGAGTATTTTATAATAATTCTTGCTCCTTCTAGAGAAGGTGCCTCTCTGGATGTCCAGGTGGCTCTCAAAGTTGCAAATAACAGTTTTTAAATTCCCCTGCTGTGCGTGTTTATTTTCTTACATCAAGTGTGAAAACAACTCTTATTTCAAATGACAAATATGATAGCATATGGACTGTTGAAAACTTACGGGCTTTATAATATCAAGATAAGTAAAAAACCGTACTCAAGGTTTCAGAGATAAAATTGAATTGTGAAGTGAGAAAAGTAATGCCATAAATGTCATTCCTCTCAGATTCTGAGTTTAGCTTCTACAACAACAAAAGCGTTTTGGTCTGGTTTGTTTGGGGTTTTTTTTTAATATTTGTTTTTGGGTGAAACTAAATTCCTAACCACTTAAAATCTTGAAAAATGCTTTGTAAATAGATGCCAGAAGTAGAGATGCTTTTTTTGATAGTTGTTTTGTTTTTTTTTTTTTTTTATAGATTCCAATACAGGTACATTTTACTTTTCCTATTAACATTTCCTTTAGCTTCAACTGCAAAAGCCGGACTACAGATTCTGTCAAAGTATGACATCTCTTTATATGAATGAATAATGATCTACATAGAACAATCTGGAATTCTTTCAACTTCAAAGATAGCAAATACTGCATAGTATTCCATATACTCAAGTACATGAAACGTAATAAAAATCTACCTAATACTAAGTTCTGAGCACAAATGCTCAGGAATTCAGACTTCAGCTGTCTTCCATCATGGCTCCACGTGGAAAAATGACTATGTCCCAGTCAGGATCCAGACATGGTAGAATGTTAAAAATGTGAATCAGTAACTTCAGCTGCATCAAAAGAGAACAACTCCCTATGGCTATATTGTCTATAAGCAAGCTAACTCATTTTTAGAGATAAGTGTGGTAATAACTTAATCATAAATCCAGTATCAATATTACTTGACTTCCTCTGGTTGTTCACTTTAACAGCAAAAACACACACAGAGAATAGGAAGACAACAGTGACAGACTATGTTAGGTGTAACTTTTATCCACATCATTTCTGGAGATCCACAGAACTATGAAGATCAGGTTGGACAGGCCGTTAGAGTCAGACAGAGCAATTCATCATTAATATCAGCACTGAGGGGTTGTTAATTATAACACTGAGGTTGTTAATTATAACAACACCCTCACCCCCCCCCGAAAAAAACTTTCTATAGAAAATAGTAACCCATAGCACAAGTGCAAGTGGACAACAGATTGAAAAAGCTTGATCCAGTTTTTTGATTTGCAAAACTCTTTGGGTTTATAGTCTTCATTAGGCCAATACAGTGAAATTTCTGCAACGTACCGAATCACACCCCTTGCTAGAAGGTTTATATTTATTTGATATTAATTTTCCATCTAGAATAATCAGAGTGACTAAAGCAGTAATAGTGTGATTTTTAAAGTTTACTTCAATAATCTGGTAAGTAATGCAAAGGCATTCTCTAACATTGCCAAACACAGCTTGCGGTAAACTTGGGCAACAGCCTCTGAAATGGGTAAAAACTCACTTTACCAGTTTACTGTTTAATCACTAGTTATTAAAAAGGACATTACCTGTACATTTTACAAATCATAACCAAGACCTTAGCCTGTATGTTTTCACGTCTTCTAGCTGACTTTTAAACATATTTTGATTGCTTCAAGTTGATCCACTTCTTCCATTTGCCCACCTTTCCCCTCAAGTTCTATTTAAAAAGTGATGTAAATTATTATTCAACATATTGAATATATTTTGACAAGTAGCCGGAAGTTCCAAACTTTGGGACCTAGGTATGGAATAAGTATTCAGTCCCGAAAATCATAAGAATGAAGAATGGGTGGATCATAAAGAACAGAAATTGGAAAAAATAAAACCTCAAAAAATCCCCACCAGATATAACACATTACACATTCTTTAGTCGCACTGCTGAACAGTTTCATTCGGCTTTCTTGGTATTAATTTCTTATTCTATAGTAATAAGGAGAGATATAGGTATTGCAGAGTTATAAAAAATAGCTCAATCACAGTATGTACCTGAGAAATTATTCATTGCATTCTTACTCCCATTTGTTTCTGCTACTGCACGCCTGAACTGCTCCAAGATAGCGTTCAGCTCAGAAGAGCGTTGCAGGGTGCGATGCTCAGCTATACGAAGACGTTCCTTCAAAGCATGAAATTCCCGTTGATACGCAATCAACTTTTCTAGAGAGAAAAAAGATTATCCTGGTTATTTTTGAAAAAAAACACCTACAGATAGATGCAACAGGGGTCAGGGACTGCTCAGCTATGCAGCACCTGAAATTCAACCAAGAAGGGCACAGCCCAGCACCATCCCACCTGAGTTAGGCACCTTAGCATTTACACAGCATTCAGACAGAAGAGGGAGCTGTACCAGACAGGGATGCGAAGCAGGCACCGAGGGGGTTATGCCCCTCACCATAGTCACAGACAGGGGCAACCTTTGGAGTCCCCATTACGCAGCACCACAAGGCAATTCTGAATCTTCTTGGAACAGATGCCCACAAACCCTTTCTTTTAAGGAGCAGAATAGGACTGGTGCCTTACAAAAGCATGGGCTATGCCTTTTGAAAGCTCCTTCTGAATACTTTGTAAGAATGAGTGGAATTTGACAATATTTCAGATATACCAATTTCAAACCAAGGTTTTAACTTGGTGATATCGTGAGTGCCTGCCAGAACAAAATTTTGATCAAAATCCTGCTAATGTAGATACATACGTATATTCTTTGAAAGGACACCAAAAGGGAGAGGGAAATACCAAAACTCATTTGCTGATACGTTGCCTATGCCCTTGCCACCTAGCAAAGTAAGTACCTCGGTTTGTGCATCTTTCCTTCTATTGGTCACTTCCTCAAATCTCCTGCTTACCACCACCACTCTCCTTCAGCCAATCTACAGATATGGACTGCAGTATCTTAAATGATTTTATACCTTGTAATACATTTTCCAACCACACAGCAGTCATCCATAGACATATCTTTTTTTGTTATTTACCTATCCATTCCTAGCCTTTTGGTATTGCAGTGGTAGGGAAGTAGAAGTTTTGCAAGCAGTTTGAACCTCTTCCTGTTGCTACATTACAGTAACATATTGAGTAAAAAAGGAATCAGTCACCTTTCCCTCATTACTAATGCTGCATTTCCTCCAACTCCTTTCAATTTACATTTATTTTCTTTTTTGTAGTTGGGATGTACTATTCTGATTATGTTTAGACAACCTAATTAGCTAAAATGCCAAAATGCCCTCTGTTTTCAAGACAGAAAAATAAAAACATAGTTCACTACCTCTTAAAAACATTTTCCTTGCCAGCCTTATTTTCTTTTTTTTTCATTAGAACCAAATGGTTACTGCTTTTGTGCCAACAAACCCAGAGCACAGATGCTGGCCCGCAATACAGTGCTAGGCACACTACACACTGACAACTGAATCCAGACTGCTATTTGAAACAGGACTTGGTGCTTAGTAAGCAGTATTGAGAAGGCCAGGAAAATTTTCTGGAGTTTCTGGCATGAAGGACATTCTTACTCGCCAACGATAACCCAAAGTAAGCAAAGATTGCTTGGAATCATGCCTACAGTAAGGTTACAAAACATTTTAACAGCTAAATGAATACAGAATTGTATTAGTGTAGATGTCAGACAAGTATGCAAATTATATCCTCTCCCCAAAAGGAATGGGCGACAGCAGGTTATATAGTTCCCTGTTTATTTCTGTCTAAACAGGGAAGAACATGTGAGCCACCAAAGGACACACAAGGTTTCAGTGGGGTCTTCTATAGCAGTGGATAGCCTCAGAAGTAGTCTGTAGCATCAGGTCTCCTTTCTTGTCTTTCTTCACGGCACAAGATAGCAGATAAACTTTGGTACTTCTGTTCTTCTCACTTCGAAAAGGCAGAGTCTGTATTTCTCCTGGGAAAATGGTGAGAACCCTATGGAACTTGTGGTTCAGACTCCTGCACCTCAAGCAGGATGAATTCAGATCTTCCTCTTTTGACTTAGACAAATCCTTGGCAGAGACTATTTCTCTTCCTACACTTACTAAAAGATACCACCACAGCACGCATAGTGCTCCAATGACTCTGGTGCTCCAAAGAACAGCAGAGGCCTATAGGGAACAATTTACTTAGCAATATGTCAAACAGTGGAGAACCACAGTAGTTCCCCTGCACCTAGCAAACTCCACAATGCAAAATCAGAAATATCTTATTACTAAACTCAGTTATAAACAGAGATTAAGATTTTTCCACCTCCCTAATTCAGGTAGGTAGTACAAAAACTGGAGTTACAGGACCGTTGTAATTTCACAGCAAATCAAAAGTCTGTCATAAAACCACAAGAGACAGAGGTCAACTGAAAAGGCAGTTGTATCACATGAAGAAATGAAAACTGTAGTTTCATATTAAGAACTACCAACCAAAATCCCTTACTGAGGAGATGAGATATATCATCTAGATATCCTTAGACTGAGGAGATAGGTGGCTATTAGAACACCCTTATTTACAATGAATATGTCAAAAATAAAGATGATAATTAGTTAAATTATGAAAATAAAAGTTTACTTCCACATATATAATTTTAAATTTCTTTTTCTAAATAAATTATCATAGCAGTTTTTGAGCTATGAACGTAGGATCCCAGCTGTTGCACTGTAAAATAGAATCACCTCTATCTACAAGAAGGGCTTAAAGGAGGATCCAGGAAATTATAGGCACATCAGTCCCTGGGAAAGTTATGGAACAAATCCTCCTGGGGGCTATCACAAGTCAAACGAAGCACGTGATTGGGAAAAGCCAGCATGGCTTCACGAAGGGCAAATCGTGCTCGACAAACCTGATCGCCTTCTACGACAAAGTAACCTGCTCGGATGATGTGGGGCAAGCGGTGGACATTGTCTACCTGGATTTGTCTAAGGCTTTCGATACGGCTTCCCACAGCCTCCTCCTAGAGAAACTGATGCGTTACAATCTAGACAAGTGGTCTGTGCGGTGGGTGGGGAACTGCTGACAGGCTGCAGCCAGAGAGTGGTGGTAAATAGCTCCTTTCCAAACTGGCAACCTGCCACAAGTGGGGTCGCCTAGGGATCAACATTGGGCCTAATGCTGTTCAGTATCTTCGTAAGTGATCTGGAGGATGGGGTCAAGTGTACCCTGATGAAGTCTGCCGATGATACCAAAATAAGTGAGGAAATAGATGCTTCGGAAGGGAGAGCCACCCTGCAGGAAGACCTGGATAGGCTGGAAGAGTGGGCTAACAAGAACCTTATGAAGTTCAGCAGAGACAAGTGTACAGTCTTGCACCTGGGAATATATAACCCAGGAATGCAGCACAGGCTGGGATCTACCTGGCTGGGGAGTAGCTCTGTGGAAAGGGACCTCAAGGTCCTGATGGACAAGCAGCTCAATATGAGTGAACAGTGTGCAAAGAACGCCAACAGGATGCTGGGTTGCATCAACAAGGGCATCACCAGCAGAGATAAAGAAGTCATTATCCCACTCTACCCAGCGCTTGTCAGGCCACCCCTGGAATACTGTGTTCTGTTTTGGCCCCCGCTATGCAAAATAGATGTGGACAGGCTGAAGAGGGCCCAGAGAAGGGCCACAACGATGATCAAAGGACTGGGCAGCCTGCCACGTGAGGAAAGGCTGAGAGAACTGGATTTGCTCAGTCTTGAGAAAAGAAGGCTTAGGGGAGACCTCATCACCACATTGCAGTATTTAAAGGGTGGCTACAAAGAAGATGGAGACTCCCTTTTTACAAGGAGTCACATGGAAAAGATGAGGGGTAATGGGTACAGGTTACTTCTGGGGAGATTCCAACTGGACACAAGAGGAAAATTTTTCACAGCGAGAACACTCAGCCACTGGAATAACCTCCCCAGGGAAGTGGTGGATTCCCTAATATCGGACACTTTTAAGACTCAGCTGGACAGGGTGCTGGGCCATCTCATCTAGACTGTGCTTTTGCCAAGAAAGGTTGGACCAGATGATCCCTGAGGTCCCTTCCAACCTGGGATCATATGATTCTATGAAAATTGTTCCTAGTAGAAGTATTACAAAGTAGTTCAGTTCTGAGGCTCCAGTGAACAGTACTGGTATTGCATTTATGGTACTTGAGACCTCAAAAGCATTAATTCCTTTAAGAAATACTAGTTAACTGGTTCAAAGTAGACAACTTCTCACAGTTGCTTCAACCAGACATATCTGGGTTAAGGAGGCTGCCCTAAAAAATACAGACACTCCTAACACACATCCTTCAAAAATGTATGACTGATTCTTTTTGTTAGGTCACATTATTATTCAGCCAAGTTAAACTAGAAAATGCTAACATTACAAATATAATCATATTTTAAGTCCACTACCTTATGAGTATTTTTCTAGTTATTTACACAAAATGAAGTAAAAAAAAAAATCATTCTTTGCAAGAACGTAAATAATTTAAAACATTCACATCTCTAACATTAACAGAGCTAGCACTTTTCATATATTTGGAGATTAATGTGTAATTTGGCCTTTTGGTACTTGCTTTATAATATGACTGCCTGTACTTTCAAACAAAACAAATTAAATTTCAATTTCTAACAGAGTTATATATTTGGCATACTTGCAGTACTTCAAAGCATTGATCAACTGCTCAGATACTTACTACTTAAAAACAAACAAAAAAACACAACAGCAGCAACATCAAATTTCATCTCATACTGAAAGGCACTTGCAAAGGAGAAAATAGTTGTTAAGCTCTTACAGTACCACCAATAGTGGTCAACACTTGTCCCAGACTTTAGAAAAGTAAGTGTCCCTTAAGGCATCTGGAGCTTATAAATACTCTGATTTTTCAGAGTTCTTGACTCCTAAGTACTTGGGAGTGAGCCTATAAGTTTAAATTTAAGGATCTATTTTTATTTAAACTTTGACTTAGCTCAGGTTTGATATTTGCTTTCTTTTCTTCCTCTACGAAATATGAAATAATTTGAAAGTTAAATCCTTTCATCAAAAAATTAAGACTTTTTGAGGAGAACATGTTACTATATTACACAAAAGTCCCATTTATATTTTAAGTTTCACTTCTTTCCTCACAAGGAGGAAGGAATCAAAACTTACAAGTGGCTGTAGAAGTTTCTCCAGAAATTCAAGGCAATCTTTCTGAAATGTGTATGTATGATGAAAGGCCAATGCTCAGAGTTGAAATTGACCAGTTCTGTAACTGACAACAAGAAGGGTTTTGTTAAGTACATTAACAGCAAAAGGAGGTCTGAAGAAAACATTAGACCAATACTTGTTGATTATGGTCACCTGAGTAATAGGGACAAAGTTAAAGTGGAGGCATTTAATGCTTTTTTTGCCTCAGTCTTTAATAATACTGATAGACCTTGTGCTGCACAGTCCTCAGGGTCAGAGGACCACAAGTGCAGGAACAGTGACTTTCCATTTGTGGACACTAGAATTGTAAAGGAACAGCTGAATCAGCTGAATGTTCACAAGTCCATGGGGCCTGATCAGGTTCACCCCAGAGTACTGAAGGAGCTAGCAGATGTTATGGCAGGACCCCTCTCGATCATTTACCAAAGGTCTTGGGAGTCCAGGGAGGACCCTGCCAACTGGAAGCTAGTCAACGCTATTCCAATTTACAAGGGCGTGGGGGAAGACATAGGGAATTACAGACCTGTTAGTCTAACCTCAGTTCCTAACCAGTCTAACCAGATCCTAACCAGACCTTAACCAGTCTAACCTCTGGGAAAATTATGGAGAAGATCATGCTAGGTGCTACTGAAAGGCATTTAAAGAACAATGAAATCATCAGGCACAGTCAACATGGGTTCACAAAGGGAAAGTCCTGTTGAAGTAATTTTATATCCTTCTATGATAAGGTCACCTGCCTAGTGGATGAAGGGAAGGTGGTGGATGTAGGTTTTTTTTGCTTTTAGTAAAGCTTTGGATCCTGTCCCTCACAGCATCCTTCTGGACAAGCTGTCCAACTGTGGGATGAGCTGGTTCACAGTGCACTGGATAAAGAACTGGCTGAAGGGCAGAGCTCAGAGGCTTGTAGTGAATGGAGCTACATCTGTCTGACCAAACACAGGTCACCAGTGGCGTTCCTCAGCGCTCAATCTTAGGGCCAGTTCTGTTCAATATATTTATCAACAATCTGGATGCATGAATTGAATGCACCATCAGCAAGTTTGCTGATGATGCCAAAATGGGAGGTGCTATTGACTCTCTTGAGTGACAAGAGGCTTTGCAGAAGGATCTAGATAGATTGGAGCATTGGGCAATCATTAATGGCATGAAATCAAACAAGTTGAGATGCTGGATTTTGCACCTGGACAGAGTAACACTGGGCACAAGTATAAATTGGGAGAGGAGTGACTGGAGAGCAGCCCTGCAGAAAGGGATCTAGGGGTGCTAGTCAACAGCAGGCTCAATATGGGTCAGCAGCGTGCCCTGGCAGCCACCAGGGCAAACCGTATCCTGGGGTGCATCAAACACAGCATAACCAGCCAGTCAAAAGAGGCAATTACGCCCCTGTATTCAGTGTTAGTGCAGCCTCACCTTGAGTACCGTGTGCAGTTCTGGGCCCCACAGTTTAAGGATATTAAAGGTCCTCGAATGCGTCCAGAGGAGGGCAAGAAAGCTGGTGAAAGGGCTGGAAGGAATGTCCTAGGAGGAGCAGCTACGGAGTTTTGAGCTTGGTTAGTTTGGAGAAAAGGAGGCTGAGGGGCAACCTCATTGCTCCCCATAGCTTCCTGAGAAGGAGAAGTGGAGAGGGAGGTGCTGATCTCTTCTCCCTGCTATCCAGTGACAGAATGCATGGGAATGGTTCAAAGCTGCATCAGGGGAGGTTCAGACTGGACATTTAAAAACATTTCTTAACCAAGAGGGGGGTCAAACACTGGAACAGGCTTCCTCGAGAGGTGACTAATGCCCCAAGCCTGTCAGTGTTTAAGAGGTGTTTGGACAATGCTCTTAATACCACGCTTTAATTTTTGGTCAGCCCATTGGACTAGATGATTGTTGTAGGTCCCTTCCAACAGAAATATTCTATTCTAGGACAATCTGGAGCTTATAAATACTCTGGTATTTATATTATATAATAAAAAATAAAATATATTTATATTACCAGTGACTTGTAAGCACTGTATATACAAAGAAGTCAATAGTTTCTCTAAAACCTAAAGAAAATTGATTTCTTGTCAAAAAGTATCAAACCACTTTTTTCATTGCTTTTACAGCAAAAAGAAAAATACTGAGCCTAAAACCGTAAAGGAAACAGTCACAGAAATCAGTGGTCACCATCATGAAAAGAAGTTTCTGTTTTTACAACATTATAAATCACTTTTCTCCTTAAGCTGAAACCCAGAATAATTTAAGAAAACAGAGGAAGGAATTCAGACAGTTACTAGCTTTATACAGCTGATGGAAGGAACCCCAAACATACCTGTTCTCTGACAAATAAAACATCCCTCTAACAGCAGCTGCAGCCAATATCAAACACATTTGGTCTCAAATCAGTATACAGTCTTATTTTTATTTAAGAATAACATATTATTTTACACTGAAGTGAGAATGTGATGCTTTTCCATACTTTGCTCTGGAAGCCAAAAAGATCAAATAAAAATAACTAGCCCTCATACGTCAAATTAAATATCTTGTTCAGAAATCACTTGAGAACCCAAAGCATTAAGTCTTCATCATTTTCTTTTAAAATCTAGTAATTTCAGCAAAACTCCAGAAGCTAAAACCTAAATATTTTAGCTGGCTTGATGCTGCACATTTCTCCGAAAGTTAACACTATGTCAACTCACTCAGTTTTCTCAACTTTTTCCCTTGTTGCAAGATGTTCTTCAAAATATGCAGAACCTAGAATTTAGACAGGCTTACTTGAAAGTTCATGCAGTATTTTGAAAATTAAAAATTCAAATCAAACTGTGAATGTTTGCACGTTTTTGACCAGAGATGGAATCTCAGCTCTCAGCCCACTTTTCCTTCTCTGGGTTATTTATGGTCGTCCTACTAAACCACTGTTTAAAAAAAAAAAAAAAAAAAAAAAAGGTCATTCCAAAAAGACACCATTAGCCTAAGTTACAAACTCAGTCCATTCTCCTCTTAGCCACAGACAGTCTTGACTACATCATTTGATTTCTGTTCCAAATTTAGACAGCTCATAAGCCAAGTTTTAAACCAGGTGCCAATTTCCTAAGCTCAACATAGAGCTTCTGAACATCTTAGCATACCTCTAGTTTCTTAGTTTTGTGTTTTGTACTACTAGTCTAATCTGTTTATGTACTTCAACCCATGATTTTTAAGAGCAAAGGGAGCTTTCTCTTGGGATAAAAAAAGGCATCAAAGGAACAAGAATATATGCTGTAGTTTGAATTTACAAAAGCATTTTGCAGATTATCTCCAGCTCAACTAAAATAGCAAGAGAAGTCTGAATTGTAGGTAAATCACCTGCACTGGCAGAACACTTGCTGTATCGTAATTCCAAATGAAACACATACTGAACCACAAACTGGCAAAAATACCTTGGAAACACAACCTAAACAATTCTATGGATACTCAGCTTCAATGCCATTAAAAATAATCAACAGCTCTCAGGTTTTTGTTTGTGTTACTTTTTTAGCAAAATTAATTTTTTAAATATGAAAACTATGTGAGGAAACTACTTTGGGTGCACTTTTAAATTTAATGGAGTAAAGACATCTATAGAATCTGCAAAATTCTGCTGCTTCTGAATATTTTAAGTTTCACCATAAAACACCAACAAAGGAAATGGAGACATGTCAGTATTGAAGAAAGAACCTAGGCACCTAACATTCAATCACAATGCACTTTTGAAACCTGTATGCATATAGTGTGTGGGGGTGCCATTAATCTTTAAACACATAAAGTACAGTTGAACAGGATTCCTCATCGAGATGACTGGTATTATTAAAGCAACAACCACCAGAAAATACTTAATTCACTATTTAGAAATCTGAAGAACTACCTAGATCCATCAATGAGGTCGCAGGTGCCATTTAATATTGTTGAGCGCATGTAAGTACATGGCAGCCTTGACCAAAGCTGTAGAAAGACTGACATCTGAGAATTCAGAAAATTTTATCTACACATCTTAGGCAGTTGCACCTTCTCAAAAAAAAGTAGCAGGAGACAAACACAGAGGAGCACATACTTAGACAATAGGCATACACATCCATCTTTGTTAATGTTGCACCAGAGAAAGGAGGTACAGGCACTACAGAATCGGAGATGCTTTGTGACTGTCTAGAGATGCCTCTCTCAAGAAATGGGCTCAATAGTGGACAAAGAAAAGGGACTGGAAACTATCTAAATAGGAAAGTTTGCATTCCTGGCAATCTCTGCAATGCTTCTGACTCCATGTAGCCTGCAACAGCCATACTATGATAGCCTGCAACTCCAGTAAAAACTCTGCCACTCTCTACAAGGAAAAGAGATCTGTGGCTGCTGTGTAATATTCCCACACACACACCTTTTTCGGGGCGGGGGGAGGTAGAGGAAAACAGAATTGCATGAAGACCCTTATAAACCCCAAGAATGTTTCAGTGATTCTCAGTTAGTATTGCCATTCTCCCTCAAGGAAAGCCTTTTACTGTCTGCTAAAAGAAGCACCATCAATATAAAAAGCACTACGAAAGTTTTGCAAGCTGTTACTTACCAATCAAGCAGGTTCACAAATATGTTAAATCACAGGCCACTTCTACAACAGGAAATAGAACTTACTGAACTAAGGTGTAAATACATGCTGTATTTTAAAAAGAAAAGCAAGCTGTAAGTTACTCAAGAGCTCTATGGTGGTACAGCTGGTTGTCTCCAAAGGCAGATGTATCAGACAACAAGATCAGAGAAAGCTTTATGACTTTCCCATATCAACAGCAGGCAGTTAGGTCTTCCTTCAAGCTGCTAAATACCCAAAAGTGATGGATCTGCCACACAGAGAAAAAGGTAACCAGCCACAGACTTGGCACACATAAAAGACAGCAAGACAAGTACAGAGGGCTTAGCTTTACCACATTATAGGCCTGATTTATATTTCCTGCTCTTATCCAACTGAACTCTTGAAACCTCTCATCCCCTTTGTTCATTAAACAGGAACAGGAAGAATTGACTGCTGTCTGACACAGACAAAAGGCTTTGGCTGGCAACAAAACATTGAACACAAATATTCAATTAGCAAAACTGGTAGGAACAGGAACAGATACCTGATGTGGCTGGACCTTTCCTCTACCCAAGAGGGGGATATTAAAATAATTATTCAAATAAACAGTGTCTCACTGACAACAGTACTAAATTCACCAGTGTTAACAGTTAAGTTTATGGCCCACCCTAGTGACAATGCTTCTAGTTTTCTTCCTCCAACCCCAGCGTTACCTCTCCTTAGACCCTCACTTAAAATCAACACAGCCTGCACCTTCTCAAAAAAAAAAGCTTCAGGTGAAGCAAATTGTACTATAAGGTAAAGGTTCCACAGCAAATGTCTCATATTATTGTGTATACTCTGTTGAAGAGATATTAAAATGCCATTAAATAAATGTTTGAATCTGTGAGAATACACTGTAGTAAGTGCTAATTCAGACACTTTTGTGATTAGTTATACCACAACTCATTTACTTCCATTATAAAAAACCCACAACAGTTACCATCCTGCCACAGGTCAGAGACAGTAACAAGCTGCATGTATTAATTTGTTACACTTGCATCAAGGATGTTGATCAATTTACAGGTTGATACAAAATAGAGGTCTTAATGGACAGAGAGATTCCACACTGAGTTTTATATAGAAACAGGGGGTGCAGCAAGGGCAGGTTCTCTTCAATGAATTAGGAATTTGTTAACGTGCCACCCAAATTGGCATAGCTTTTACAGAAACATTTCTTTGTTTCAGCTACGTAAAGTGAAAAAAATAAGTTCTGCACTTCCCCTAAAATCCATTCAGATGCTTTATGTGATCCATGAAATAATGGTATCAAGTACATCAGTTTCCAGTAAGTCATGACAATACCTGCACTTTACTCCCCCAGAGATGTATGCAACGTATATTTTTTTTCAGACCACCAAGTACCTTATAAGCTACCATATTTGTAGTATCACCTGACTAAATAGTCATATTTGTCCCTCACACACAGATATCCTTTTAAATTAAAATCCTGCTACGCTAATGTGGTAGACTAAATTATGTCCAAACTCAGTAAAAAAACCCACACAAACATGAACTCCTCTAGTAAATCAAAAGAAATTATTACTACATTAGCACTTAAGTAATTTTCAACTTCACCTTAAAACTAACACTTTTTTTGACAAAGTCTACATTTCCTATTTCACGTAGGTTTTGCAAAATGTAACTGTGAATACAATTACCCAATACTGTGATGCAAAATCCTGCTCTCACTGCACTGTACAAGCATCCAGCATCCACATAAAGATGCACAGACAAGAAATACTAGTTTACTGAGGAAATACAAACGTCACTTCCATTGCGCTTTGGAAGTGACTCCAGAGTTCAGAAGATATTCACAAGGCACAGATCAAGCACTGCATTCTCAGACATCCAACTGAGGAGAGTCAAGCAGATGAATTGTCAAACCAATCACACAGGCACAGCCAAAAAGCTCTGTCCACACAAAAGAGATTAAAGATGTTCCAGAATCCATCTGTGACATTTAGGCTTATAAAAACAGCAAAATTTTGTAACAAGCTGAGGTAAAGATGTGAAGATCAAAACCTGTACATAGGCACAAATCATATTTATAATCAGCAACGTCAAACAGTGAAAAGTAAAGAAGGTCTTAACAAAATCTGCCCCCCAAAATTAAATCTCAAGTGTGCTTAAAAATGAGATTCTGATTTTGTCCCGATACTGCGTAAAAAGCTGATACAAGGTGTCCTTGAAATGTTACAATATATTACCATGGATGACTATTCTCCATAAGCTAATTAGCTTCCTTGCTCTTAAGTGAAATTAAAACCTTTTATAAGCAAGTTATGATGAGTTATAAAAGCTGAAGCAGAAAAGTAATCAACCATGCAAATACAGAATAAAGCAGTATACTGTAAATGCTAACAAGAGACATGCTATAAGTAAAAGCTCTTAAGAAAACTGCTCAAGGTCAAATTTTATCAGTCCTCTTTCATCACTTGATCCTGTGGGACTTTTTAGTTACAGAGTTTGTAGCTGCGCCTATTCATAAAGCTGTTTTATTACTTTGAAGGGATCAGAGAATATGCGATTGTTTCAGATATATATTATTCTGTGGAATTAAAAGCAGTAAAGTAAGGTATATACATATGAAAGATATGTCCTACTAATCATGACAAAACATTTTCTGCTTCATGAAACAAACAAGAAAGGTCTTGTATCAAGATTTCGGAAAACAAGCGGGCAAGTCATTCTTTTATCCCTGATCTTGTTACTCAAATTGACAGGTCATTTCAGCAATCCGGTATTTCAATCTACCAAAACAATCTGGTAGAATTATTGTTTATTGCCCTCATTTTCCACATAGAAATGTACTTATTAGGACTAGAAGTATTTTAAAAAATACTTATTCAAGTAGCTTTCACTGTGAAGAACAGCTTATTTTTGAGTGAAGGTTCTGCAGGCTTTCCTAACTGTATTTTTTTTAAATTAACCCAAGAATTATAATTACTTAATTTTTTATTGCAACTTGTTCACACTTCGCACTTCAAGGAGGATCTGTATAAACAAATAATGGTTTTTGTTCTCTCCAATTCTAACACACTAGCACAAGCCTGAAGCGTTTGCTTGGAACCTTTCAGGGCCTGATCCAATCTCAGTCCAGATACTTCTGTTTAAACATTCCTTTGCAGCAGGAGCTGAAGTTGTTTTCACTAAGATTTTTAAAGCAATCCGGGTATGAACCTTTGTAATATCAACTGGTAAAACCTCCCTATTTTGAAATGTAATTTTGAAATGTAAATTTCAAAATCAATTTACTTGTAAACATTCTTTTGAAAAAGTAAAAACCCCCGCTTTCTCAGAGATTCCACATATACAAAGCAAGCAGAAAAATGGGAGTACAAAACAGATCAGACTCTAAGAACCTGCTCCCCCCCATTTTTTACATCTTTAATATAAATACACTAAAAATGCTGCAGCTTATCAATCAAAATGGAAGCATGAAGTAGTATATCAGGAAGGTTTGTTGTTGGTTTGGTGGGGGTTTTTTTCTCTAAAAAGCTACAGAATAAAACATTTTCCTAAAGGAAAAACATTCCTAAGCAATCAGAAAGCCAAAGAAGCCAAACTACAATTGTGACAACCAATAAATGATTTACTTATGGGGTATTTTAATAGCTGGATAGAGCAGCCAGGAACAGTTTTACATGTCTCCAGATGCAGCTGCTCACCTTTGCTTCTATATACAAATTGTTCAATACAGAAAGGTCACAATTTAGAAAATTTCCTATAGTTATAAAACCCACTATGACACCACTCTCAAATCTCTGCTGATGAGGGCTGACAGAGGGTCTGAACTTTCCTTTGGACACAAGGAAAAAAAGAATAATATATCAGAAAATCCAGACACCCACAACTAAGGAGGTCAAGTCAACAGTAGCATATGGTGTTCTGTCTGTGCATTGGCTTCAGACTATAAGGATAATTAAACACATGATTTGTTTGAGAAGAGTTATTGGCAGCACTTGCGCTTAAGGTCTTCTTACAAAACAAAGAACAGCAAGCTACACTGACAGAAAAAGAAATCTCACATTTGCAGTTTCTTTGTCCTGATCTGACTGTTAACTTAACTAGCATTCACACTTCTTTGCCTAGTAAACGACGCTGCCCAGGACTCTATGGATGAATATAATCCTCAGGGCTTTTTAGGTTCCCGCTATTTGGTTTTTATTTTATTCCCAGTGCTAAGAAGCACTGTCAACTCTACTGGCATTTCTTCTTTAAAGGGAAAGGGATATAAAAAGGTCACTGAAATCATATGCTAAATCAGTGCCACAATAAGCAATCAGCATTTACCACATCTCTAGCCCTGAATAGAAACACTAAAGAATAAATAAGCGCTTCATAGATTCTATTCCCAAAAAGCAAAGCTGTACAAGGAAAATTACTGGAACTTCTGTTGTAGACATACATAGCACAAAGAGTTCCATTTGAGAAACTAATAAAAGAAGAGCTCAGCTGAGTTTGCAATCTATTGAATTCATGTAATTTGGACATTAACTCTTTAGAGTGTCAGAAAAAATGACCTTCAAACCTTCACCAAAACCCTCCACTTTGATATTTTTTACTTGTCTTGCAGAAGAGTCAACGTGTACACCAGTGTAAAAGAAACTAGGAGATGGTCAACAATAACATCACAGTATTACCTCAAAAACAGGAATACAATTTCCAGTGACAGCTTTTACAAAGATGATTATGCCATGATTTTTTTTTTCAAATGAACTACCAATTAAAAAGCCACGCTAAAACTCTAATTAAAATCTTATGCAGAAGATCTACGGCTCAAGCAAGCATGAAGCTCCAGTTTAGGCAAGCATTACAATCAAAGCACTGAAACATGCTTTACTTTTAAGCTACAGGATAGGTCTGTACCTAGCCTGCATTCTTGGCAACAGTGAAGGACTGAAGCACATTAGCTGAAAGAAAGCATTCCCATTGCATTTTTTTAACATATTAAAGTAAAACAATCCATTGCACATTTCTGCAGAAATACGTGTTAAGCATACATGTTGCATCCATTATTATGTTTGTTTCCATCATTTAGTTTATATGTGTGTGTACATATATACACATTTGAATTGCTACCACTTAAAACTGCATGTTAGCTAATTACGATCATTTCTAACATGACATATGAAAGAAGCCATAACTGCTTATGCTGATATTAGCAGAGTGTGGCTTTATAATGTAACAATCAGCATCTCTGTGTGGTATCGTAATTTCAGCATTAAAAATAATACCTAAAATCTAACCCTGGTAAATCACTATTCTTTCACATCTGTTAAAAGAGAACAAGAGACAACCTCTTCACCCGAAATACTTACAGATTTGCTGACAGTGTAAACAAATGTAATTACCCTTTAGGTAATCCAACTCGCTACAGTCAGTTTGACTACAAGTCATCTGTGAGGGCTCATGTTTTCCCCTCAGACCTCAATCAGACAGTATTTTCAGCTACCTTCTACAAACAAGCCCATATAGCTATACTAAGACATCAAATCAAAACATGCATGCTATCTAGTGGTCTCAAATTCCTGGAGGGTTTTGTTTGTGGTTTGTTTTTTTTTTTAAATGAAAAATATTTCTCTGCATACCAACTTTTTATAAGCTACTGAATTTCTAATTCAATTTACTAAAATAGTGTTCCCTGTTGTAACAGAATTCATGAGAGTCCTTGATTCTCCCTGTTATTGCCTTGATAAGTTAAAACTTGAAAAGGGATTTGAAAGAGAAAACAGATTTCCATAAAAGCTCACAGTAAAAACATTTTTGTTGAAAATTATTATTATCCAAACTAGGGTGCACAAACAGTAAACCAATTTTCCAAATCAATTCAGTAATCATTCAAGCTTCCTCTAATCCTGTCACTCACATCTTGCAAATACCTAGTCATCAACTGAGCCTGTATTCTACACTTTTTAAAAATCTTTTACATATCTGACGTCTCCATATCAACTTCCTGCTTTAGCAGCTACAGTTATAGATATGATTTAAGATTAAAGAGATAAAGTTTTAGTCAAAGTTTACACACATTATTTCTCTCATTCATGATGTACTACACAAGAAACATTCAAAAAACTAATTGATCTGAAGTCAACTTACTTTTTTCCCCTTCTCCAGCTCTTGTTACACCACTAAATTGTTTGCTAACATAACACAAGGTTAACTATACACCTGGAACCAAAGCCAGCTAGTGCCTCACATAGTGCCTAGTGTTGAGGGACCTCCTGATTCAAAGGATAAAATAAAAAATTCTTGGTTAAAAATTGAGACTAACATGCAAGTTTAGTCCTTTTCATTCCGGAAGCATCCAAAAGTCTTAAATAATAACCATAATTCAGAGAATATTGATGACATTTAAATTCAAGTTAGGAGTAGCATTATAATATGCACAGATAGGTCTGCATTTGGAAACAAAAAAAAAAAGAAAACACAGAATGAGGTATGATTTAGAGACAACCACCACGCTAACCAATATGCCATTGTGAGCACTGGTGTATCTCAAGCCTGTAATTATGGCATTACACCAATTCAAAATTCAACCCTAGCTGGACACCTGAAACTAGTTTAATCTCAACTCTAGCATGGTCTCCATGTATCATATTTGTTTCATCATCATATCACAGACAACTTTCACACGAATAAAAAGAAAATGAGTAAAAGGTTAAAAAAAAATCAAGGGGGCGGAACAGGACAAACTGACATGTTTGGTTTATGTCATATCAAATGCTAGAATAAAGTACTTTAACCGATCAGAATTTCAATCATGGCAAATGAAGCTATAAACAGGAAAATAATCGTCTTGAAACAGCAACAACCATGTTTTCACAAGGTTAGAGAAGGCACTACTTGGTTGCTAGTCAGACTTGACTAAGGAATGTGTCACATGGTATAAAAAGCTGAAATTTTAATTTTTTTTCCAGTGACATCTCCAAAATACTCAGTGCAGAAAATTAATATTTTGGTTTGACATTCCCAAATCACTGTGTTAATTACACATTTTTAATTATTTTCCCATTGCACTACTCTTCATCAATATTATTGAACATCAGTTTGTGATGCTTCGCCACCACAGGGAAATGTGGTTCCATTCATATTTCAAATGGGTTAAGGTTTCTGAGTAAAATTATAACTTACATATTGATCCTTTCTGTAACAAAGAAGCAAGGAGTTTGTGGAAGAACTAGCACAGCATAGGAATTATTCCCACAGAAGAAGAAATCCAAGAAGCATTTACAAACCACATCTTAATCAAGATGAATTGAAATAAAGTATATTTTGATTTTCCCTTACAGGAAAGACTTTATTTTTTGCTAAAGACTTGTTCAAAAAACTTCTTACTTTACAAAAATCGGATGTAAAATTCCATTTTTACTTTTGAAAGATGCAAATCAACACAGCCATAGGATAGAAGGTTCTATTAAACATCCCATTACTTTCATGCCATTATCACAGCATATAAATCAATCTGCTATAAAACTTTTTTTGAAAGCGAAGGGTAGAGTCAACTACATCAGCCACCAACTCTACAGTTTCACTCAAATACCACACCCCCTTTAGCTTAACAATCAGCCTTCTACATTTGATTTCCATTCGAAAAACGTATCTGTAACATCTCAATAAACAACACAGCAATGTAGCCAGGAATGCCTTTTTCTTCTATGGCACATTTAATGATGACAGTAAACATGTACAAACAATAAGAGGCACCACAAGACTAGATACAGATAAAAGCAAACAGCTTAAGGACAGATTCTTGCCAGACCCAGAAGGCTATTCTCCACTAATTCAGAAGAGGCCCAAGTACAAAAATACACCCATGAACACAATCGCAAGCAGTTTGTCCTACACTTTGAAGTAGGATTAACCCAGCAGTATCACAAACAATCAAAAAGTAATATGTATAATTTATGAGTCAATGTCTGCTTGAGTTGAGAGCTGGTCCTAACAGCCTGTTTCCTGCAAACTTACAGGAATACGGCGTTACTGACAAAATTTGAACCAAGCAAGGAGAACAGACCAAAAAAGTATTACAAAGGAGTGACAGAGGGAAAAAGAGCATACAGCGGCATGTCTTAAGGCAAAAGAAGCTGCAGTGACATTTCAACTTTTGAAAAAAGTTAATGAATGTAGGATGACTGTGCTGATCGGAGTCATTAGTTAATCATTATGACTGCACCTGAGAACAACTCAAAGCCATTGGTACTCAATATACAAATATATTGTGAATGTCCTAGCATCAACTTTTTTCCTGCATGAGGATAAATTCTCAACTTCACCCAATTCAAATCTTTGATAGCTGCAATCTACACAGAGCTAAAATACCACAAAAGCCAATGCAACTCATCTCTGGATCCCCAAAAGAAGAGAGAAAGAGAGAAGTCTTCCATTAAGTTACAGCTTGTTCCAAATTAAAAACGTTATCAAACTAAGTTACATACAATTAGGTTTAAAGCAACATATCACAAAACCAGCGTAAATCATTAGTCTCTTTCAATATCTCCATATAATGTGTAAAATTGCACATTTATTGCATACAACCACCTTCTCAGTAAAGCAGTGTGGAGGAGGAGAACAAGGGAAAACAAGCCCTGACCTAAAAAGGTCAGCTCTACCTATGAATGCATGTGCCCCATTTACATCGGAAGAGAAAACAGTTATTCTACCATCATGTATCTACACACAGGAGTTTCAGAAAGGTCTCCCCTATTTCTGTCTAGGGCCTCCCTGATCAACAGGTACATTTGTGCACAGCAAAAATGTTTAACCCTGATGCTTCCACACAAACTCTACAACACACGCACCTCTATACATCCTCCAGAACGTGACTCACAGTACATTTGCCAACCAACCAGGCAGTAACTGAGTGGTTGATCCCTCTCAGACATCCCAAAAGCATGGGGACTATTATGCAATTGCTCAGCAACTACTTACCACAAATACGCACTTACATAAAACTCCCCAAAGGTGTCACTTACTGTGCACTTAAACAATCTCTGTGTACACAACTGCGATTGCTAGTCATGCAGTAACCCAGTCAGCAACAGGATGCCTGTGCAGCAGCATCCACCCATCGGGGCCTAACAGGCTCTGCATCTGAACGATTTCTGCCGAGGCAAGATTTCCATGAAGAAAAAGAAGTCATGTCCAAGAAAACCCAAACCTTCTCCAAGAATCATCATATTATCTGCTCACACACTGCTGAATATTCAAGGCTCAGATTTGGAGAGTTAAGATGCTTTATATTCCCAGACAGATTAACTCTGCTACAGAGCAACGTGGCAAGGAAACAAAACACACAGGGAAGTAGAACTGTGACACAGAAAGAAGAGCAACCATTCAGTTCTGACAACCTGAAAGCTTCTGAAAACTTTAGCATCATTTGTTTCTGTCACAGAATTGTCAATAACTCTGTAAGTGTCTGCACATGTAAATCAAGACACTCGTACTTTAAACAATTCCTTTCCCTCCCCTCAGAAACCAATGAAACATACACATACAAGCCAGGAACTACAGCAAGAAAAGCTAGCTTCCTAAATTAAAATGAGATTAGTAATGGTGGATCCACAGCCAAATGATTAACATTTTAATATATTACAAAAAAATTCATCTATCAAACAGTAATTGGTTAGAAGAGTGCTACCACCCCATAATTAACAACACTATTCTAAGGGTTGAAACTTTCAGAAATTCTTATTAGCTTGGGAACAAAATTCAAGCATTGCAGAAGTTTCATTATTGTTTCCACACATACTAGTGGCTTGAGGTTGCTGATGCTCCTTGGTTTTTTGTGCCTCAATAACTGTGTTGGACAAGTTCTGTTTCTGAGAACATATTCTTTCTAAATTGTCCTCCTTGCAAACAACTCGGGATCAAAGCTCCCTCATTAACAACCTTGTAAGTCAAATGTGATGGGATCACATCTGTGTGACTCCATCACATTTGTTTTATTCAAATCTCTCTCCAACAGTACCTCAACAGTTTGTCTCTAGGGGATGTGCAACTAAGTATGAGGGCTGCTTATTTGCACAACTACTTTACTAGTAATTTGTAATGGAAAAAAGATTTATTTCAGCCTATCTCTGAACTGTCTGAGGAAACTCACATGTTCACAGCATTGATATGTTAAGACCGTGATGTATCTGCAGGCTACAATACCAACATTTATGCTTGAAACTTTTAAACTTTCCTACCTTATGTAGGAAACTTTTAAATTATTTTTGAGCATAAGACAGTAAAATTATATACTGCCGCAAGCGAAAACAGGGTTTCTGCTGTTTACTGTTAGATAGATGGGTGGCACATCTGCGGGAAGCATCCACAGGAATATACAGAAAGCTGCATGAAAGCCAAAGAAACAACCAGAAAAGCAGCTGGAAGCACAGCTCTAGAAAGACTGTCTAAAGTAACTGCTCTTTAGGCAGAGACTAAGTGGAATAAAGCCTTGCACTGTGAGCGAGGAAACCACTTTCTATTCACTTTCTGACACGTTCAGGAAAATAAAACATAGTGTATTATAAACAAAACTAAATTATAGACTTACCAGTGTCTCATCCTAAAAAAACCCAACTTATAGGTCTCTAATCCTAAAGATTGTATCAATAATGGAAAAAGCTTTATTTGCTGCCTGGATAACAAAAAAGTCATGATTGCACAGCAGGAATAAGGTTACTGAATAAGATACTACTCTAAACAGTGGGAGTGAGAGGAAAAAAGAGAAAAGGGGGGGGGAATCACACTTGAAAATAAACACAAGTAACTTTTTGAAATTTTTCTAACACAGTATTTTCATGGTTCCTAGCTACAGAAAGGGCTGCGAACATTAAAAGGTTAAGTGAATCTGCTGAAATTCAAGCAAAGATTTTATGTATTTTAAGGATCAAATTTTATTATAATAAAGGGCAACTCTCACATATGTCATGCAAACATCAATATTATTTAGTAATGAAATGCACTGGCATGTCACTCTTGGCACAAGACAGAAACTTGGCAAAGGTCAAGAATACCTAGTATAACTTAGGTTAGAAGGGACTTCTAAGGCTCATCTAGTCCAACTCCCCACTCAAAACTAATTTCAGCAAGATCGCTAGTTCCAAGTTCGATCATTCCTGCAAGCTGTAGGTCTTCCCTAAGACATATTTTGAGAGTGTCATATTGACTTCAAAAACCAGTGTAACTCACTTTTTTTGTGCTAGCCCAAATCTCTATTGACACCAAAAATGGTATTGGTGTCTTTTACTCGTCATCGCTGGTTTAACCTGTTCTTGAAAACACCTACCTGGAAATTCTTCACCCCTCCCAACGATCCACTCCAGTATGTAACTATACGTGTCATTACAAAAACTTTTTCCACTACCTGACCTTGCTCTCCTTTTCAATTTCAGTCCCTTATATCCTGTGGCCACAAACAACAGATTATGTCCTTTTTTTTTTGGCAAGAACTTTTAAAATATTTGAAAATTATCTTCCTGCCTCTCTTCTAACACCTTTCCTTTAAGTTAAGGAATGTCAGGACACCGACCTTTCCCTTGCAGTGTAGATTTTCAAGATATTTGATCACTTGTTGCTCATTTGAACCCCACCTAATCAATCTATTTTCTTTGCAGTGCACCATCCAGAAGTAGACACAGTGCCAAGCACAGCAGAAAGAAGACTTCCTGTGTCTTGCTGGAGTAGCAGACTTCATACTCTTTACTTCCTTAACACCCATTTTACCCTTTTTCTGTTCAGTTTCTTTTGTTTTCTGCAATAACGTGATCACTCACACTTCGCAGGCAATTTCCAGTAAGCTGCCATTCCTAACTTGAATCTAACACCAAAGTTCTTCCCCATTCTTTATGTACGCATTTGATTTTCTTCTGCTTTACTGCACCCCATGTTTTGTCTGGGGCACTTTCACCTACCTTCAACTCTCCATTCACCCCCCCTTCCTGACTAGGTCTCCAGTTTGCATAAATTATTTTAAGCTTCAATCTATCTTGCCTACCTTCGTTGCTCCTTCCAGCATGGTGCTCCTTGAAACTTAGTACGAAATCTCTCCCTCTCATCACCCAGATTCACGAAGGAAAATATCAACCACCACCAAAACCAGGACAGATCACTGCAAAACCCCTCTTGCTCACTGTTAAAAATGTGACCATGTATCTATTGTAACTGCTCTACAAAAACAGTTATTAGGATGAAGATAAATACACACTGGCCTACAATCCATAGCAAAGGTTTCTTAGCAGATACACTCACAGATCCATCTCTTAGAGTAGTGCTGTTAGGGTATGAGCAGCTGTGTCAGATACAACTTTCTTTCCTGGCCTGGCTAACTTACTCATATGATAGTCTCTGCATGGGAGCAGCAACCAGCATTTTGAAGGAGTCATGTAAGCATAGAAGACTTGGCCTGAAGAAGTATTAAGAGAAGTCACACAAAGCAAAAGTATCACCTTTCTCCAACTGTGAGGGCTGGGCCACAACCAAGAGCAGTACCTCAAGATGTTGGCTGAGTCTGGTCACATTAAACACTCTGGTAGCAACCAAGTTTTAGAATCCCATAAACTGTCGAGCTAACCTAGCTAGCAGGTTACAAAAAAAACAAGGGGATAGGGCAGTGCTGCAAAAGCCCCTTTGGTTGCAATCCTTTCCACTGCAGCTCACCAAAATCACTGGTGTCAAAGAAGTTCTGCTGCAACAGGCACAAGACCAATGCAAAGATACTGCAGACCTAAACACTGCCCTCCTGAACAGCTGGGATATATACACCTCTTCTGGTTGATTCACCTAGGACAGCACGTTCACTACTGTCCTGCACAGGACTCTCAGTAACCATTTCAAACCTACATTCCCGATTGGCCTTAATGAAACTGAACTCCTGTTTTTAATACCAATAAGCTATATGCCAATTTGTCAGTTTTGGAAACCAAGCTTGAAATGTATTTTAGATAAAGACCAGAGTAACGTTCATGTGCTGGTGTCAAAAAGAAAGAGGAAACTCCTATTTCCTTTAATTTAAGCTCCTGGAAGATTTGCAACAGAATTTCCAAAGGAAACCAACACTTCCCTTCTATTTAACAGAAAAGAAACAGACCTTACTTTTCCCCCAAACAAGCTGACTGGCATAAATTGTTATACGCACTTTCTATTTTAGCATCCCAACCTGTTCCTTCCCTTCCCATGCCTCCACTCTTCCCAGTTTGTAGTCCATTTAACGTTTTTGGCTGGTTGGTCCTAACTCACGTCAGTGGGAAATTAGCACGTAACTCTGAAAATGAGAATGTGCACCCAGAAGACTATAATCAGCATTTGCTCAAAAAACAGCTTCTCTTAGAATCAAAGCATAAACTAAGGTGGGTTATGGTTATGAAAATACTAACATGTATTTCTCAGATTTCTGATTTATTTTTAAAAAAGAGTATTTGCATAACCAATGACAAGGAAAAAAATAAATATTTTTTTATATATATCCTGTCCTCCTTACTGCCCTTCACCAAGCATGCATACTTTAAACAAGTGTGCTTTTTTTTTTTTTTAGTCAAAGGTGGCAGGATCAGAGTAGGACTTTAATATGGGAAGCAAAGTGATGAGGTCGACGAATGCTTTGCTGAGGAATTTCATCCCACCATACCTACCCTAACTCAGCAAGTTATTTACCTTCCTTACCAATTTCCATGCTGGTGATAGGCATCAGGAAGTTTGTTGACCCAAGAAGAAGAGGCTCTTGAGCATTATGGAGCATAATGATCTTCCTGGAATATTATGTACTCATACCACTAGTCACATTAAAGATCAAAGCATCAAGACTAGGCTCTCTACATAGCACACAACAGCTTTGATGTAATTTTTGTGACTGTTGTAATAGGTATGCAGTACTGTTTTGTACTGGTTAGATCTTCTTAGGAGCACTGCCTTTAGAATATAAAACACCACTGCATTTCTGGAGCTCACAAATGAGGTGGTGAACACCTGTGACTCTGAGCAGGTCAGTAGTATCAGAAAGCATGATTCAGTCAAAAGAGACTGTGTTAAGCGTAAAGTTACCACTTGTGTAAGAGCTCAGTCTTAGGAGGAATTCAAGGACATCTTACACTGAACTGACCAATTGTGAATGTGAAATGACTGCAGATCCTTTAAAAGTGGTCCTTCTGTGCACAAAAGTAATCAGCATTTTGGCAAGATTTGATTTCCAACATCTATTTCATTTGTGCTAACCGTAGCACATTTTTAACTCCTAGAAAGCAGTCTTACAACTCTTGTTCATGAATCCCACAGGGAAGGTCTTTCCCTGGTGTATTCATGGCTAGTACTGGTTCTTTACGACTCCAGTGCTTCTAGACGTTGTATGGGGTCCAGCAAGTGACAGAGATTTTGGCCTAATTTTGAAGGCTTTCTCCAACAACCAGAGATTTCAGTCAACCTTCTTCAAACACAGTTTATTTTAAAAGCAAAACCATATAATTGGCCATTTCATCCAAATAGTAATATCTGTCCCATGAAAGGTTATACATTATCAGACCATAGGGTAAGTTAAAGCCATGCTGTTTCCAGTGATGACACTTCAGACAGGAGTATTTCCTTGAACTCCTGGCAACTTTTCAGCATATCCTTGAAGTTTGTAAAGCATTTTCCTGCAGAGACAAGTTTTTGCACTTTAAACTAGTATCAAAGGCTGTATCACTTTGAAGTGTCTAAATCCTATTCTGCATAGGCTGGGACTAGGTATATTTACTAGAGGAAGACATGATCTACAAAAATATCACATCACCCCAGTCTTATTGCTATTCTACAAATGGTTCTGCATTTTAAGTAACAATTACCCAAGATTGTAGTTCCTCAATTAAAATTAATCACTTGAAGACTGGATCAGGGTTGTTAGTAAAAAAAGCATTATGCTGATGCTTTTAAAAAGCAAAATTTGTTATAGTTAAATCACTGAGAAGCTAGCTATTTGGGGGTTTGCTTTTTCTTTTAAAAAAATGTAAGTAGCATTTTCTTTCCAAGTGTAGATTTACTTTGCTGTCCAAAGACTGACAAATACCTACAGGAATCTAGTGCATGCCATATAAATGTAATGAATAACAAAAGATTATGATCAGAGTATGTGACACTCCTTAGCCTTTCAGAGAATGGGAACAGCAAGCACTATATTTGCTTCTGAGCCACTCAATAATTTGTAATGAAAGTGTTACCAATTAATTAAGATATCATCCTGCAAGGCTTACTAAATAAACATAAAATTATATCAAGCTGGAAAAACAAATTTAAAAAACAATAGTCTACATCTAAATTTCTCTTGAAGCAACACCTTAAGAGCAAATTATCTAGACCGTAGTTTCATAACTGTGATTTATGATTAATTAACACATCCCTGATGTCTTGTAACACTGCCTTTTATTTAACAAATTACCATCTTAATACTCAACAGCAAGATCTGGACAAAGATAAATACAAAACTTTTATACCAAAATTATGAAAGTATTGATTCTAAGCATTCAGATGGAAAAAAAAAATTAAAAAATAGAGCAATAAAATCTTAATTGTCTCCAAGTGCCATATATACTAGTAGTCTCCAAACAGCAGATTTTTGTTAATTTCTTTTAATGGAGACTTTTTTTTGTGTTACACTTTGACAAAAGATAACAAGACTTGTAAATATTATGTCAAGTAAGAAAGAAAAAAAAGCATGAGAAAAAATTTCATATAGATCTTTGCTGAAGTGAAAGCAAAATTCTTGCAAGGTTCTTCAGCAGGAAATTAAATGGTAACATAAAATATAACTAGAGAATGTGGTATTAGCCAAAATGAAGAAAAGACTACTTAAAATGCTATTCAAATATCCTTTTCTTGTCAGTCTTCAGCATGACTACACTTTTGTTGTCCAATTAAAAGATCTATATATATTACCACACCCTTGAGAACCCAACATTTTTCCTGCTGCTTGCATTCAGAAGGCTAGCCTACTGACCAACTGCTACAGCAGAGACCACACTACAAAGCATCTACTTCTCCTACATGTGCCCAATGGGGAGAAAAAAAAATTCAATATGCCACAGAACTCCTCTTCTTCTCTTATATTTAAATAAGTGTTACAAGTTGGCCGTGCTACAACAGACAGTATTCCTGGAAAACTCAGCTTCGTCTTATCAGACCTGAGGCACAACTGAAGGTAATACTCTCAGCAGAACAGTCAGAACAAACCACATAGCAATCTCACTTAAGACGGAATATGTGTTTTAAAACTACTTGATCTTTGAAGGACAGTCTACTATTTTTCAAGTGATCAGATGTTTATAAAGGAAAAAAAACCAAAAACCACCCTTTCTTCTTCTAGAAACCACTGCTGAACAAGTTTATTTGCTTTACTGAAGGACAAGACGAAAACATCTTACTTGCAGGAAACAGTCCTGACCCTCAGAAAAACTGCATTTTCCAAGGTTCATATGGGGTGCAGTAAGATCAACAAAGATTTATAAAAAGGTAAAAGTCTATTACACAATAGTTACTTGATTACTTAATGAGATCGCTCATGTTAGTTAGATGCATTTCCCATTACCTGGTCAATTTGTTCATATTATTTTATTTCTTATAATATACTCTGGCAAGAAATATTTCACATTTCATTCAAAGACAGTAACATTGTCTTTCAACAATGTTGACTGGCAGTTTGCCACTGCCATCACAGAAGACAGAAATCAGCACCAAAAATAACATTCTCCAGCCAGGTCCGTTGGCCATATGTTACATGGAGGAGAGAAAAAAAAAAAAAAACACAACACCCACAAAACGAAAAAAAACCACCACACAACAAAAAACAACAATCAGAGAACACACATTTTTCCAACAACAATAAACAAGGGAAAAAAAAAAACCAAACCATCCACAACTATTCAGCCTGGACCAACCCCTTCCTCCAGCAGCAGCATTTGTTTTTCTTCAGGTACATTTTTTTTCTTTTTAAATCAGGATGACTCCAAGTTAGTTTTCCTGAATCTACTAGCAGATTTATTCCTCATCAAGGCAATACCTTCTGGAGCAGGGCTAGTCAACAAGCACTTTACAGATTGCTAACACACATAGAGCAGCAGTGCACAGCCATACAGCCACATTAGGTCAATTTGGTTTTGAAGCCTTTTACTTACCTTTCCCATTTTGCCATGCAGTATACCAGGACAAACTGAGGAAAGTAGTGATGAAAACTAACACGGTGGCCACAGTTCCATTTCGGAGCCTCATCTCATTTCAGCATCACACTTGTTTATGTTCTACTAGCAATGAGGACCTATCTTTGTGCTTGCTGCAGCTGAAGTCCACCAGGAGCTGCCGGCAAACAGCGACGCAAAATGTAGCTCTCACATATCAGAGGTATCATAAATCATTCCATTCCAAACTGTTGTAAGCCTTCTAATCATTCTCATAAATTAAACTTCTCTTTATTCTTCTAGTCCTGTTTAAACAAAACAAAATTTTAACAGATTATGCCAGAAATATTTACAAGAGTCCCTCATGTACCAAAATACAGTAAAGAAATACTACTAGACACTCATTACTGGGGCTTACATGCATTCTCCTCACACTGCCTCAGTCTCGGCTCAGGGAATAGAACTTGTTAGATTAATTTGTCCTTTTTCTGTTAAGACTGCTCGTATCTGGAGGAGCTGTATTTCACATTAATTTGGTCATTAAAGGACAAACATACACATCACCAACACTACTGTTTCATCATAAACCCAAGGCAGGATCACATGCTACTCTGGCAAGTGATGAAACGATACAGGAGTTATTTTCAGGAAGCCAGCAACTCCAGGCCCCATTCTCAAGTACTCCGACAAAACCCCTCTGAAATCAGTGAGGCCTAACATAATGCAGCAGCAGAATCGTGCCCCGTGAACCGAGAGACCAGAGCTTTAAACAGCATTTACAAACCTACATCATTCACCTTTCTCTGCTCAACACAAGAGTATATGATCCATCCAGAACCGTTTTCTTCCTAGCTTAGCTGCAGCTAAAGCATAGACTACAGTCACACATGCAGAGACTGCTCCGTCTATACCATTTGGCAACAACCCAAAATCCCCACAAAATGCCATGATATGACCGTATCACTCTATCTCCACCACACAGGCACAAGGACAAAACACAAAAGTTACCTACAGTTCAGTTTTATCCCAGATGAAAGTTCCACATCCTGGGATTAGAAATCCTCAACTGGCCAAACACAGCCAGCATCTAACCACACTGTCCTAACTAAGCAAGACAAAGAATAGGAAAATAAATTAACCAACTTTAAATGATGGGGGGGTGGGGGGTGTTTTTAAAGGTATAAATCATCCTTTACAGTAGCTCAAACATTAACATTTGACATTCTTTTAAGGCACCGCCAGTTTTTCCCCCACTATAAACTACATCTGATACAAATATGCTACCCAGCAATAACTAACTTGCTTTGAATTTTCCTTGGAAGCAATCTCCATCACTCTTCTGCCTGAGTGCATTTAGAACAATAGTGGAAAAATACTTTTCAGTATTCTGGTGCCAAGAGATTCCAGTCAAATCTGAATTACTCTTCCCAAGCTTGTATCGCAGAACACACTACATTTAGTAAAGAGCTTGCAAAACACAACATAACCAAGAAGCATGGTTAACAAATGAACGGAAGAGAACAACAAAGTTGCAGAACTACATGCTCTTGCATTCAAATCTTGGTCACAACATCCAGGTTACAGAAAGCGTTTACCTTCGGACTATGATTACCTCTCATATAATGCTAGTAACGTGCTTTATTTTGAGGAACTTTAAGCACAGATAGGTTTGTAGCTTTAAACATTAACTCAGAAATCACACAGTACCTATGAGGAAGGGAATAAATAAAAGTACACCGGAAGCAGACAAAAGGAACGGTAAAATTCAGCAAGAAACAAAATAATGAGCAGGTATAGAAAGAATTGTGAAAGGCCTTACTATACAAGAAACCTGGATTCAGGTGATGCAATGAAAGATAAAGACAACTGAGAGACCTATAGAAAGCTAACAGAGAGCACAGCATGCCATGAAATATCACCAGCACTTTGAATAGGGGATGGACATCATAAAAGCCAGAAGAGTAGGCAATAGTAATCAGGTGAGAAGATAAAAGTCTGGGTGAACTTTAATAGCAACGAGAGGCAAAGATCTTAAAACCCCAAGGTTTTATAAGGCCTGTCTACATGACCTTAGGAAGTTCAGGTGATTCCCAGGCTACCAGAATAAGCATCTGGGAGACTGATAAGGTCAATGACACTAACAGTTTAACATGGCTAAAGTGTCTCTTGAAGCAACGATGCCTAAACAGTAATCTACCTTTACCATTATTTTAGCAGCAGTCAGATCTCCCTGGAGTAGCTCAGGTGTCCACGAAGGACAAGACTGCAAGCTAGACAGATTATCCCAGTGGGGGCAACAGACAGCTGGTCCGACATGCAAACAAGAGAGGGCGAGCAGGAGAGTAAAAATGTCATCTGATAATGCAAAGAAAGTGAACCGCCTGCCTTGCCAGAAAATGTGGGCATCATTTTTGTATTTGCTGCAATAAAATCAAGATGTTGTGATCAGGACTTCTCGTGCTATTTGAATCCACAGAAAATACAGCCTCAAAGAATACATGAAAACAAAAAAAAACACACAACATGATTCAATTTGCAGTGAATACGCACAAAATTGTGTCAAATTAATAATAATCATGGGTTTGAGTTGGCTGCTTCTGCTTTTATCCTTCTCTTCTGCTGTTGTAACCACTCAGCATAGGCACCAGCAGCTCAGCTACAGCTCAGCAGTATAGATGATTATTTCACTATATCAAACTGCATACATCAAGACCATGCATGAACATAAAGCATTCCAGCTTTTAAAAATGCATATAGTTACACCAGCATAAACCCATGCATAGACACACATAAATTATTTAACCCCCAGGTGGTCCCTTTAGGTTTGTTCAATAATTTACAACACAAACTAAGCTAATTTAACTGAGGGGGGTAAGCCAGTTTGAGCCAACATTATGACAGGGTATATAACTAGATAGATGAAGCCTACGAAATTTTCCAGCACTGTTATGACCCAAACCTTTCCCACTGCAGACTGACACAAATGACCCTGCCAGACACTGAAGGCCATGGGTACTGAAAGTACCTGTCACCCCTCAGGTGCTGAGCAGCACCCTACTGAATCACATCTTAAATAAATCAAGAAGTTTCTGTATGTATCCAGACACTCCCAAAACACATACAAAGCATATTTCCAACTGCAAATTACAAAAACTGATACACTTCAATGCCCTTGGCAAAGGCTCTTTACATAGATGCTGAAGGGTTAGACGGTGCAGGATCGCAGCATCAAGAGTGCCAGACTTCCGAGAGGATGCGACCAGACCCCTTCCTGCCGGGAGGTGCAAAACCACCTACCGCGGCAGCAGTGTTGCATTTAAAAGGTCGTTCTTTAAGGCATGGCAGAATGGTCCACGATTAAAAGACGACAACAAGAAGGAAAAGGAGGAGATTTTCCACCTTATTTCCACTGAAACGCTTCAGCAACACGCGCCCCCCCCCCCCCCCCCGCGCCCAACTGCGCGCCGCGAGCCGTTAACGGCCGTTACCTCAAGCTCGCCGGCGCCCTGCCATTTCACAGCCGAGTACCCTCAAGCCCGGGGAAGGGGGATCCGCTGCCTCCGCGGAAACCGCCCCGAGTTAGTTGGGACCTTCCTCGGTATCTCTGCCCCGGTCGTGGCTATTTACTCGGGGAAGCGAAAAATCAGGCGGGGAGACAGGCACCGTTCGCCGCGAGCGCTGCCGGGCGGCAGAGGGCGAGAGCTGACAGAGATGGAGGGGAGGGAGGTCGCCGGTCCGGGGAGCTGCGCGGCGCCCGGTGCATCGGAGGGAGGTTGTGGGGGGAAGGAAGAGGGACAGGAAACTGCAAACTCTGCCGAACCCCCACTCGGGCTCCTGGCAGGCAGGGGGAAAGGGTGGAAAGAGGGGTCTTCCCCAGGCGCCCCAGCCGGAGAAGGTGGGGGGGGAGCAGCGCCTCCCTGCCCCTGACCCCAGCGCCGCCCTCCACACGCCCCGCAGGCACCCCCAGCACCAGGCGAAGGGAGAGGGTAGCAGCAAGTCCTGTGAAGGAGCCGCAAGCGCTCCCTACACCACCACCACGCAGGTGCATGTGAGCGCAGAAGGGTGCATGCATGCAGACGGGGGAGCAGGACGGCCCCCAGCCTCCCGCCTGCCCTCCCTCCAGCGACACCGCAGACACCCAGCGGCGCTGGCAGGGGAAGTGCCTCCGCTGCACACCCACTCCAGAGGGTGCGGAGAGACGTCCGGCCCTAGCGCCCCAAAAAGCCGAGTCGGCTGTAGTTGCAGCCACCCGGCTGCCGGCTCCAAGCCGGGTCCGAAGGAGGCGGCAGGGGCCCGGGGCACACAGGGGTAGCGGGACCCGCTGACCGCCGCTGCCATCCTCACCTGTGCGCTGCACTCCGACGGGGGGAGCTGCGGAGCGCGGGCGGCAGCTTGCGACTGTGTCAGCTTGCGCCGGGGCTCTCGCTCACCCTCGCCCGTCCCGTTTCTCGCCCCCCCCCCCCTTACCCTCGTCACCGACGCACCCAGCTCGCGTAACCGCCCCCAGCGCCATGGAACAGCACAGAGCTCCGCTTCGCCCCGCCCACCGGCGCGGAAACCCCACCCACCGGCCAGGCCGCCCTCCCTGTCGGCAGCCAATGGGCGCCTAGAGGGAGGACGTCGCTTACTGGCTGAACAGCCTGTCGCTCTCTTCGGCCGCGGCTATAAATTGCGAGGTCTCGCGAGGTCTTCCTCAGTAGCGTGGGGAGCAGTTGGTTGGTATTGTTAGTGGTCGTCTTTCCGTAGTGAGTTTCGCCTTTGTAGACTGTGCTTTTTAGGTTTATTTTTCTGGAAGAGTCCCAAAAAAAGGTCTAGCTGCCCCAGCACATGGGTACTTGTTACCCTGTGGTAAGCTGAGGGGGGTCCGTCCTGAACTTGGCTCGTTTTGGTCGCTTCAGGGTCAATGCCCTGGCCTGCTGTGTGAGGGGGCATCTATACTCCTGAAAGGAAGTTGAGCTCAGCAGATTTCTTGCCTGTCAGTGCCACACAAATCACATGTATTGATGCCCTGCATGATGTGCTTGTTCACTAGTGACAAGAAGACACAGTCATTAATTTTACCATTGAGGTCATACTGTGCTAATCATCTCCTAGAGCTGGTGTCAAGAACTGTTGGAGTTAAAGAGCAGCTTGTTGCTTCATACCAGTTAAGTGAACACTCTGTCCTTTGTACTGCTCAGAAGTGTGGCTCTGAGGAGAGTGTTTGTGTTGCAATGGCATGTGTGTTGCCCAAAAGGCTGTTAAACAGGTATGGCTTTGGAGGTGTGAAAATGAACTCATTTTCCTCCAGAGGGTCATTACTGCTGTGTTGTGCAGCTGTTGAAAGAAAGTCAGTGGCAGCTTTACTCTGTGGGTTCATTATTTAGGGTTGTGATGTTTCTGTTCTGTAAATAATTCCCTATCTTCAGTGGTTCGTTTCATGTGTTGCAGGAATTTCGTGCATGCTTTGGGGTCTGAAAGCTCACATTAAAGTCAAATAGCACCCTCAGCTTAGGGTAGGATCCCACCTGCCTCACAAGAGCCATCCTCTTACCGTGTAGTGCTAACTGGTTAGCAGTGTTCAGTCCTTTTGACTGAATTGATTGCCTCCCCTTTTTTTTTCTCATCTTCTACCTAATTTAGACAAAGTCTATAGTACACATTTTTACTCTCAGTTCAGGCTCTTACACTAGATAGAGCAGGATAGTTCCCCACTAGAACTTTAGAAACTGTGGAAAAATCTTGCCAGTTACTCTGGCTGAAGAGGGACATTTAACAAGTCTCCATAGATTTTTTTTTTAACCAACACTTAAACACATTACAGTATTTTTACACATTTGGGTACCTGCACAGTAGCCCTCAGTGATTCTGCTGGCTTTCTCAAAGCTTGCAAAGAGGAGCCAGTGGCAATTCAGGCAGAGTACAAAAAAGAAACTCAGAAGTTTGCAAGGTCTTGACACCCCAGCTGTTCTCTGATTTTATTCATTGAGTGGTGAGAATTTATTATGTAAATGTGTGCTTCAATCCTCCCTTTTATAAAGAAATGGAATGCAGTGGATTTTTTATTGAAAAATAAATTCAGTACAGTAACTTTCAAACAAAAATTAGTGCATGCACGTCGTCACGTGCACAGAATTTTCTGTAGAGATCCCAACAAGCAACAAACATTAGAGCAACCATTGTTTGCCTCTAATAGATTTGTATTACTTAGGGATGTTAATTTTTGCATTTCTGTGCCAGAAAAAAAACTGGTGGAGACATTTTCACATAAAAGTAAGTCCTTTGTTGGGAGAGCTTAGGCTGATGAAGAAAAGACTCTGTTACAAGATGAGTTTAATGACAGTTATTTATTTCACAAGGACTGTCTGAGCCTTCTTACTTTTTATTTTTTCAGTGATAGAACGTTTGCATTAGGAAGGTTTACCAACTAGACATTGACAGTATCCAATTAACTGTTAATGTCCCCAAACAATAGAGTAAGTGTAATGCAGCTGTTTCTCAGTTCCTCCAACATCTTCCCCTGAAGTTAGTTTCCTCAGAAGGAAGGCAAAGTTCAGGACAGAAAAAAAAATTTCAACATTTCCCTCATCTGACCTACTACAGCAATAATCAGATGCCTCTTGGCGGATTCCGCTGATTGATGCGTGAAAAATGTGCACAGTGAAGGAAAATGCTGCAGTTGCCAGAGAAGAGCAGTTGGGGCTGTTTGGCCAACACACTAAAATGTCGCTTACTTTTGGTGAGGGTAGCAGCTCCCTTTTAGGCCCGAACAATATTTACTGCCAGCAAATTTCTGAATTCTTTCTTTCTGATGAGTTATTCTTTCATCCTGCAACCATTACTGTTCAACTGGAGTATCAGTCTGAAATTGGAGATTAAGCACTTCCAAACACTTTGTGTTTGAATGTAAATGTTAAGGTGCAAATGCTATAACAACCATAATGGGGGAGACCTGGGGGGAGAAACTGTTTAAAAAATATGCAAAGTTTAAATACTTAGTGTTCCAGCTTTGGTTGCTAAAAAAAAAGACCAAGGAGCTTGCTATTCTATACCATCAGGGGAAAAAATAAAAAAAAACAGGAGAGAGAAATGCATAATCATATTTCGACAGAGGGAAAATTCCATGCTGGGAAATTTTTTCTAAAGTATTACCTAAATGTCAGAGTAAAGGTAAAGTGGCAAAAGACACTCCAGGCCTGCTGTAATTTCACGTATGTTGCAGTGACAGTTTCTGACACACCTGGGCAGCCGACTTCTCAGATTTGGAGCTCGTTTTATCCAGGCACTTTTCCTGACTCATTCAGAAGCACAACAGTGTTGTTGTCCTTACGTTTCACCGTGCTCACGTTCTGGCTTTCCCAGGCACTAGGAAAGATGCAGAAAAGGTAGAGGTGCTTGGCAGTGGCAGCAAAAGCCTTAACATTTGCTCAGCTGAAAAATGGCCGTCTGAAAGTTGTCTGTGTCTCCTGACTGACAGTTGAGTCCTCTCTCAGAGACAGGCTTTATTCCTAGCCTGCCACTAACCTTGTTTTTTAACAGAGCAAACACCTTGGGTTTCTCAGTGCTTCTACCTCCATTTCACCCCAGTTGTGCTTTTTTCAACCGTAAGCCTTTCATGACTGAAACCTTTTTGCTATATGCTAGCTGAGCACCTTGTTCAGTGAAGCTGTATTTCTGCTGGGCCTTTTGCTACAGTCCCATATCAACAATAAGAATAAAGAGGGGCACAAATACACCTGGTGTGTATCTGGGAAGGATTGGCAATGGTTGCCCACTGCCCCTGCAATCTGTGCCCCAGGCTGCCTCCTGCGTAAGGTCATCTGCTATCCCTACAGCACATAGCTGGTGAAAGGAAAAGCAAGCTGCCTTCCAACCACCTTCTTGCACCTGGTGTGTTGAGGAGCCAGGCTTCAAGTCATGGGGTAGCACCGTGAAGACTTGAGGCCCTCACCCAGCACCATGACAGGGCAGTGGGAGGGGAAGGGGAAAGGGAAGAGGAAAGGAAGCTTTCCCATCCCCTCCCTGTGACAGGGTAAGATGGTATGTGTAACAATACCGAAGGTTTCCTCATCTCACAGACAGGTTTGATGCTCATACAAATTCAGATCACATTGCAGTTTTACAGACGTAAACTGAAACAAATGAATGCTTCAGTGGCTGAGCTAGTTTGCAAAAGACAGTTTTTGTTTCATAGTATTGTAAACTTCTTTTATACACAAAGCTGCTAGATGTACGGTTCATGTATTAACGTGTGGCTTGTGTAGCACCTATTGTAGTGCTAATACTCAACACATACAAGGGATGTAGAACATTACATTAAAATATAGTTGTAGATACAAATGCTTAGTAGCCAAAAAAAGCCCACCACATTTAGGTAGCTTTTATTCTGCTTTTTCTGTGACTACATTATTAAATAATCTTCTGCATGTTGTGGTGCTGCGTCTCTGCACAGACCTGTGTCTCACTCAAAAGTCAGGTGTGATGGTGCCATCCTTTCCAGGATGTAAATTGTTTGTCCACTTTAACAAGAGAAAAATTGATGTGGGAGAGAGCAAATAATCTGTCCAAGAAGTCTGTCAGGGAGGTGGAAACAGAGGTCAATATCCAAACTCTTGTTTCTCTACCCTCACCCCCACATCACCATCATTTCACTTGCTGGGGAGGTTCTGTCTTGAGCTGCAAATGCTTCTGCTGTATGCTCAGAGGTGATGAAAATTTATGTTTATTCACCTCCTTCTGAAGGCAGAGACTTTTAAACGCATTCCTACTATTACATAAACATAAACCTGGAAACCATGAAGTTCATGTTGTGCCAATATTGCTGACGGTAGCTGAGGTCCAGCACCCGGGTAAAGAACAGTCAGATACAGTTACTATTGAAGAGATAGTCCAAGCAAAAGGAAATCATGTTAAAAATTAAGGATTTTGATTGCCAGTTCATTTTCCTGCTTCATGGCACTCTTTCTCCTAATTTCAAAAGACAGAAAATTTTTCAGGGAAATATTGAGAACTAGACTTTGTGCATGGGACATCTTCATCGTAAGCAAAACACACCGAGATGTCTCCTTTCACTTACCTTGGGGTAACTTGGTGGTTGGTTTACCGATGGCAGGGAAGCTTCAGTTAAAGGGAGGTCTGAATCAGGCCCTCAGCAAGTATAGGTTTCTGAAGATCTGTTTCACTCTTTCCTAGCAAAACTAAATATATGTCCAGACAGCACGGGGAAAGAACCCAAGTCAACTTGCACAGGCAAAAATAAGGTATTTTGTAAGGGTCTGTCAAAAGCCAGCACAATGTCTCATTGGTAGATGAAGCTTTGAGAGAGACTGTGACTCCTGTGTAACTCTAAATTATTCTGTGCACAATCTATAAGGATTTTCTAGCTCTACCCACTGCAAATGCCCAAATACCCACTTGAATAATGCACAGTTAAGGTGCTTGCATATTTGCCAAAGATGTGGAGATTTGTAAAATCTGCAAAAACAATGCAAATCTAAACTTCTGGCTGACAAGAAACACAAACTAAAAAGTTATACTCCAGACTTCTGGCACAGGCTTCCCTGCCAAAGAGTGGGCTGGCCGCACTTTAGTCTTTGCATCATTTTTTTTGTCTCACCTCTCTTCTTGTCTAACCCAGCCTGGCTCTTCATCACCAATCCTCCTTCCACAGGAAAGCGAGGTTGTGCAGGACATGGTTCGAGCCACTTTGTTAGGACCAGATGTTAAAGAGGCAAAACCAGGCACTGAACTGTTGGCTAAAACCCAACTCTGGGGCAAGTAGCTCCCTCCTACTCTTGCCCTGTCATCCAGGAGACGTCTGGTCAGTGGGTGTCTCTTTCTTCCACTGCTGACTGAAGGGCAGATCTGGACATCTCTTGCATACAAAACTGGAATAAAGCAATTGCTGACACATCCCTTCACTTTATGCTCGGTTTCTGGTGGCGATCAATAGCCTGCAAAGAGCCACGCTGCAGCAAGCGCTCTGCAGATGGAGGAGCAGAGGGGAAAGTTTCCTGTGCTTTATTGCACTGACCCGACCTCTTTCTTCATAGAGGGGGAGCACTAGGTGAAGGATGCACTTGGTGCACGTCTTCTGCCACTGGAGACAGCACGGGACAGGGGGTGAAAATTCCTTCTCCCAGCAAAAGATGAAGAGGGGGCTTGGTAGCAACAGGTTAATAGATGGGGTTGTTTACAAGGATGGAGCGGGCTGCCTCGCCACGAATTACGCTAGCTGTATGACCCTCTGCATTCATTCTTGGCAACCTAATTCCCAGCCAAAACTGTAGATGCGGAACCTGATGCTGGATACAACGGGTGGGTGAGAATTTGCACTAACTGCAGTCATCACCTGTGGCCTGCCAACGCTCACGTCAGCATCGCCTCAGCGGGCAAAGAGGCATAGCCCTTGCTCTTGTACCTTCCTTATCCCACCTTCTGCTCTGATCCAGTGCCACTCTCCTGTCTTCCCCAACTGCTTTGCTTTCATAATTCTGTACCAATATTGTGAAGAACAGCTAGAAATTGTTAAACCTGTTTACACTGGGATGAAGGGAAGAGACAGATTCATGAGTGCCTTGACAAAGCATGACCCTGCAACACGCATCCTTCTAATCATGTCTAGCCCCATCACATCTGATATGGGTAAAAAATTAAAATCCTAGGTTCATCTCTATTCATTGGTAAGGGGTTTTTGGTTTCCCCATCAACCTCCCTGGTCTAAACGTCACCTTGAACAGTGTATTCACTGTGCATGTTATTCCACACTGCAGCAGGGCCATGGACGAGTGGGCTCAAATCCAGCCCAGGGAAGGTGAGAGCTGTTGTTTGAACCCAAGGTACGTGCCAAAGTGATTCTGTCAGCAGCAGATTTGAGGCAGTGGGGAGAGAGAAGGAATAAGAGAATATCTTTAGACCCCCTTGCTTGACTTACCTATAGTACGTATCATTAACCTTAACTTATATCCTTCCAAGACACAGCAACCATCAAGACAATCACTGTGAGCATGTGAACTCTGCAGCACTGAAAATAATTGTCAAAGCCACTCTCCATTTAAACCAGCAGAGCTGTTGCTCTGCTGTAATGAAAAGATCTCATGCTTTGCCCTATCGCAGCAGGGACCCACACTGTATTAAGTCATTCTGACCAGCCTTAAAGGCTTCAGCGATGTTTCTTTCATTTGAGTATTATCTTTCTGCCAATTTAGAATCTCATCTCCTGCCCACAAAGCAAGCCTGTAGTTATCCAAGCAGCAGTGGGAGGATGGTAGATGGCAAGCAAAACATAGATAGGACAGGAGCGTTCTTCATGGAATTTAGAAATAATGAGTGCAATTTCCCGCCTCTTCGGACTTTTTAGACCAAGGTTTTAGGAAAAAGAGAAATGAACCTTAGTCAGACAGGAGCCCTACCTGTATATCTGTAATAACGTGTAAGTAGCAACAAGCAGCACTGCTGCAGCTCTAACAGGCAACAAAAATGACAGTAATAATGTAAGAGCTTTGGGACTATCAGGTGGCTCCATCCCCCAGGAAGGACACGGAGGACATACATTTTAAATGAAGCGGTGTATTCCTTTCTTCACAGATTCAAAAAAAGCTTTAGATTTCCGTCTCCACACACAAACTAGGTGTTCAGCCTCCTCTCAATTGCATGCAGATTACTCTCCTGGCACACAAAGGGAAAACCAGCAGTTTAAGAGCAATATGTTGATATTGTATTTTATTCCCAAAAAGTACTTTTCAGAATGACAGCTCCTAGTGTGATCCCACGTGCTGTGCAACCGCGTGGGCAAATGCTAATTCCACCCACCAAACGCACAGGTAATGAGAGTGAATGGGACAGGGGTCAGGAGCAGACACCAATCAAAGCCATTAAGTACTGCTGGCAGCCAGAGCACATTGAGCAATTAATAAACCCTTTCTGATGTTTGTAACATGTCAGTGGCAACAAGTTTGATTGATAACTGCAATGGCTGTATCACTAGCATATTGCATGTCATGCATACTATTACTGTTACTCCTACCCTGAGAGAAACAGAGCTGTAACAAATTACAAGGCTAAAACATGCAGAGTCCTTTGGTTTTTGAGGTGATTACACCTTAACCCTAGGTTACAGAGTTACTGCACATGTGTACTGATGTGTTCAAAGTCAGGCCGCAGGATGACTCCTGTTTATGGATAATTAAACCCTAAAATCATCAAGGGCTGTGTTTTGTCCCCGATGGCCAGAATTGAAGGGGGAAAAATGCAAGGACAAGGTGAAGAGCGTCACGTTGGGCACAGGTGAAGAGGGCTTGTGTGGAAGGCAATGGCTTTCCTCCCTGTCTCTTCCATGCTGCGAGCTGTGTTGCAGCCCACAGCCCTACCTCTTCCCTCCACCTTTAGGTGAGGTTGCCAGCTGCAAGAGGGTGAGCCTAGGGCTAGCCTTGCTCCCCAGGGAGTGCAACTGGGATGGTAGGTGGTTCTTGGGGTGAAAACATCCCACCTTCTCCTCGCAGAGCGTGGCTGCAGCCTCGCCCTCAGCCTTGCCCTCGTCCTTGTCCTGTTGCATCAGAACCTGTTTATATTTTTAAATCACAGTAATACCATGTCTGTTGCTAATTACAGCCCAACAATACTAACTCAGTGTGCAAACGAGGCCATCATCCATGTATTGTTTTGCATAACCAGAATGCTGGGATTGTGAACATTTTCATAATGTTTAATTATTTAGTCAGAACATAAAATTTGTCTTCCTCTCAAAAACATTTTTATGAAATGTCTCAATAATTAAACACCGCTATGTTTATTAACAGCAGGGAAGATTCATAAAATGATTTAGTCAGAAACAAGCAAGTAACTGCATCTTGCTACAGTAATCAAAATATGCCACTCTGAAGTAGGTCCCCAAGCATGGCAAACACCAGCATGACCTCCTGTGTGCAACTGAGCAGAGTATGATTAAAAGCATAACCATTCAGTGGCTGTACCTTGGAGAGGTCAGGAAGCCAGAATTCGATGGCTTAATTCACTCATTAATCAATATATATCATTTCGAGAAGACCCGTTCAGCTACATTGAGTCAGCTGAACTCAGCCCTGTGTCTGTGAAAGGTAAAATTCGGGGTCAGCTGGAGGCTCACGCGTGGTGCCGCAGCCTGGGGAAGGCGCCTGCAGGCTCCTGCTCCACCACGCTGCCCGATGGGAGGTGGCGGGACCTGGGCACCAGGTGACAGGCCCATGTTTGCACCCCTTGTGTGGGACCTGGGAGCAGCAGGGGGATTCTTCATGGGGTTCCTCTAGGCATTGCCTAACGGGCTGAAAAAAAAGTAAAACAGGATCTAGGAAAGTAGCCAGAGACACATAATAAAAACATCTGCCCTGGTGATATTGGAAAGGGGTCCCTTCTGCAGCATTTCTGCACCATTACTTGCTGATACGGAAGCTTCAACCTCAGTTATTTTGGTATGTAAATAGAAAAATTCCTCTAAAATGAATGGTCAGAGTCTGGGCTGAAGTTGCTGAATGTGTTGGGGATGTCTCAGCACCAGGAAAGGCAAAGAGGTTCTTTTAAGCAAGTAAAACTCACAGGTTGCAGAGGAAGAGGTGGACGCTGGCTGTCACACACTGGACTCCAGTTTGATCAAAACAGTTTCCGTGCCCAAGTGTAAAAGCTCCAAATTGTACTAAGTTGTTTGAAGGGAAGGCAGAATTCAGGACCAGAAATTGTTTCTTGTTAAATGAGTAATCACTCACTAAATTAGGCAGAAGAATGTCTTATGTCCTGGGAACAAGCATTCACCTCTAAAATAAAATATTTTAATAATTTGAACTTATTAGCCTACATATAAGAGAAGCATAAAATTAAAAGGTTATTTTATTTAGGCAAGATGGAGATTTTTATCGTCTCTTTTAAATTTGACTTTATACTTCAGTTGTATTTCAATAACGTTATGCAAGAAATTAAGCTTGTGTTCTTCTGCCCTCTATGAAACTCCTCTGTTACTTGCTAACAAGGATTCCAAATTACTCAAGCCAATTTCTGAGAGACACGTATAGTTAAAAGGCTCCCTTTTTGTCCATCAGTTACATAAAAGCAGCCGAGGAAACCACCTCTTCTCCTCCCATATCCTTGGCATAACTTCTAAGAGTCAATCTGAGCATTACTGTTTTGCAGCACCATGCCTGGGGTCGTGTCTAACCGGAGCTGGTGAGGGTACGGCTTACTTTGGTAGGTAGATTTGAGGAGCCATTTGTTCAACAGGGTAAAACAAATGGGAAAACCAGCACAATTCTGCTTGTTCACATAACCACCCTCTGCTTTCCCCACGTGAAACGTAAGCCCACGTAAACGGGCTCTGACAGGTAATGCTGCTGTTTTCCTAAGCCAAAGCAAAACCCTCCTTCCCATCCTGCTTTAGGGAGGTAGGTCACAGTAAAATCTGCCTCCCTGATCCCCCATCTATGATCACGAGGTAAGATAAATTATATCCTCACATTAATGGGGGAAGTTGTGGCATGAAAAGGCAATTCAAAAACCCCGTGTCTCTCTGGAGAGCAGCTGGCAGCACGCTCCACCATCACAAGTGCCTTGCAACCCGCTGCCCCGGGCTGCTCCTGCCCTGCTCGCTGCTGATGGACCGAGCTCAGCAGCTGGATCGGACGTTGAAGGCACGCAGCCACCCTTCAGCGGGCTGCCTCGGCACACCAGGAAAACTATCAGAAAATCACAGAGGAGGAGGAGGAAGCAGCAAAGAAACCGGGCAGTGAGAGTTCCCTGCTGAGCAGGAGGGGTTCCCTCTGTTCCCTCTACCTCCAACTTTTTTTTCTTTGCGTTGCTTTTCTTCCTTCCGAGGCCGTAACGCCGCGGTACGCAGCCTGTGCCCACCAAATTACCGTGCTGCACAAAAGCACGTGCAGCTCCCCTGGCCCGTGGTGAACGCGCACTCGCGTGCGTGTTGCCCGCCTGTTACCACATGAGAATCTATAGCTGCCTTGTAGTTCGATGCCAGCTGGCCACGGGAGGCCTGATAACAGGTGGTCCAGCGCGACGCCTGCCAGCCGGGCTTCATCACGCGGGGTACGGTCTGCAGCGTGCCGGCAGGGCCTTGCCTCGCTCGGCCCTTGAGTTCCCCAGCGGGTCCTGTGAGCGCTGGAGCTGGGTTCGCTTGTGGATGACCGCCACGTAGGCCGGGGGTTTGAAAGAGCGTGGGGGCCAGCTTTTGCAATGCCACCAGGCCGGGGTGCGGGGAGCGACTCGCGCCACGGCTCCTCTCACTCCGCAGTCGTCTTTTCTGTGGCTCGAAACAAAGGCATGAACCAAACAAAAGGCTTCGTTAAGCAAAAAAGCAATCCCTTTTGCATACTTGAGGCAAGTGCTGCTGGAAGAGGCAAAGGAGTTAAAAGAAGCCAACCCTTCTTTAAAGGAGTGGCCAGATGGGGAAGATGATGCCTGTTTTGCCTGGACAGGCTCATGGCCTTATTCTTCTGCCTTGTCTGCAGGCAGCCTGCCCGTCAAAATTATCTCTGGTGCTGAGTGCAGAGAGGACAAGCCAACAGCTTATTAAGGAGTCTCTGTTATTTCTGCTGAGAAAGGTGGCTTTTATTTTCCTGAAGGGTTATTAACTGAGTTCTCCTCTTGTCATAACTCTGGGTGTTTTCCTCTGCTCTTTCTAGACAGTTCTCCTTGGTTCTTCTGTGTAGGCTATGATTTGGAGGGGTTTACCAATAGTCTCGTTAAATTCGGGGGCAGGAGGAATAAAAATAACATGGGAATAGGATTTCTTTGGGAGACACAATCACCAGAGCATGACTTTGGGCCAAAATTGACCCTGAAGTTCAGCGACTTCCAGTTTCTGCAACGGCATTGGAATCTTTACAGCACCTTGGGCCGTCTCCCGCACAAACAGTCCCATGACTGCAGTTGGAGCCCAGAGACCTGTAAATACCATTGCCTCGCCTCAGCGCTGTCTGATACCTACTGCTGGTTGGGGAGGGCAGCACGGGTGGTGGTCCGCAGTAGGGGGTCTTGCCAGATTCCTCTGCCTCTTCGCCATCTCGGATGGGACCATGCTTTCCCACCATCTGGCCCAAGAGTAGCGCGGGAGGCCCGGTTACCTTGTCTTCCTGCAGCTGCTGGCATGGGTGACAAGTGACAGCGTGGGAGCCACGCGCTGGTAATCGCCACAGGACCCATAGGTGCAAAGTGCCGTTTTCCAGTAGACAGTGAAGAGAGATTTCTTTCTTTTTTCTTTTTTTATTAAAATGTTTCTCAGGCAGAGTTGACTTTCAAAGGCCGGGTAATGAATTACATGTCAATTCTAAATTTTAGAAATCAAACAATAGTTAAGAGGCCCTCAGATACCACAGTACCTGGCTCAGCATCCTTGAATCGGCTTCAGTGGAATTATGAACCTGCAACATAGACCATTTCATGTGCAAATAAGTAAATAAACAAAGCAAAAAGAAATCCACAATGAAAGTATTCAATGTGAAGGTGTGTGAGATGGAAGGAGGGAAAATTGTCCTCTATCACTTTGCTTCAGTAACATCTTGCACGCTCTTAGCTGCATTCCTAACAGTTCTTAAGAGAGCAATTTGGGATCCCAGAGAGAGGGAGATAGTGCAACATTTTCCTGAACGACTTCTTAAATGACCATTTAAGCTGCCTTAGGTGAGCTAGAGAGGTTTTCTTCTGGGACCGCAGCCAGTGTTCATAGAGAATTAGAAGCTGCAGCAAAGATGCTGCAAGATACTGCAAAGGAAGAAGATCTGAGCGGACTATGAATCTGTGTCCCATCAGTCTGCAGCTTCGAAGTGTAACATGATGCAGAGAATTATCTGGGAGTAACAGTCCATAAAAATCTTCACACAGTGTTTATTCTGCGAAGTCAGACAATAAGAGATCCCACACTATAAAAACACAATGGTTCTTGTCCCTTGGTGAGCATCTTGGAGAACATCAGGAGTATGTGAGCCTGAGAACTGTGCCCACTTGGAACTGAAATGCCTTCTCCTACAAGAGTTAATCCCATGCAGCCACTCTTGTGCTCGATCACACAGGGTTACATTTCCCCCCTGGGGTTTTATGAGACATGCAGCACTGCCCAGTGTTCACAAATGGCTTTTTTTTTTTCTTTTGACTCTGAAACAGTACAAAAGTTATCTTCTAACCGCAAACACACAATCCTGTAATTAAACCTTTGTTACCCACAGCAGAGTGCTCATCATGTATACAAAGCAAACATTTTGGCAAGTTTATTATGCTCCTCGAGACTAAGAGAGAATTAATGGCACTGCAAAATTATAGCAAGCTGCTTGCTACGCTGCTGCTGGATATTTTCACTGGCAACAAGTTTTTATATTCCTCTTCATCTTGAAAAAAATGCAACAGATTTAGTAATTGTTTTTACTGTCAAAGGTAACAGCGCAAAACACCATATCAGAGTAAAGGCCAGAGGGATATTTTGGCCTTAAAATTTTATTACACTTTGCTATACATTAAAAATCATTTAGTTGTAATTTTTTACTTAAAGTTACTAAACATTAGAAGGTAGCTAATTAGGATAATCCAACTAGTAAATTGCATAAGTCACCAAATCTAGAGTTTTTGTGCTGAAAGATGTTGGATACATGACTTCATTTGCATCCCGCGTGGTCCTTCACTGCTGGGAAGGACAACTGCTTGCAGACCATCCCCTTGCTTGTTAAACAGAAAGCCAAAGATGTCTCATGCAGCACTTCTGGGAGAGGAAACTCTTCCATTTTTCAAGTCCATTTGGTTGTTGTTCTTTGACTGTAATTCAAACTATATTAGTTTATGTGCATGAGTCACGAACAAAGGGTGAATTTTTATGTTTTCTTTCCCTGTTAGACATTATACGCCAACAAGATATATTGCAGCTGCCTGAGCAACACAGATCAGCCTGAGTCAGTCGTATTGCTTCTCAGCTCGAAAAGCTGACATCCTTAGGATGTCATCTCGACGACATCCTTAGGAAAGCTGATAGCATCTGAAAGGCTTTTCTAGTTGGTATCAACTGTGAAACATAAATCATTGTTCATACAGCAAAGAAAAATATATTTGTATTTGCATCTTCCCATTGCCATGAATGAGCCTTTTGACTAAAGAAGAATACACAGGCCCTAAAATTGTTTTCTGCCTGCCTGTTGACAAGGCAGCTACAGCAAGATCTGCTTGCATGACCCTTTGACTTAGAATGAAGAAATCTAGGTACAGACTGACACCATGAGAAAATAAGAATTCCTCAAGCCATCAGATCAGAGGTCCAGGTAGCCAAGTGTCTTCTCTTGCACAAAGGCCAGGGCCATTGGCAGTGGTAGGAGAATATGAAGATGATAAGTCTACTGGTCATGCCACCTCCCAAAGCCTTTCACAATCTCTCAGGCCAAGGCTCTGTCTTTCATCTTGAGTGGCACTTGATGGATTTTGTCTTCCACTGATTTGTCTTGCTTTCTGAAGTCACCTAAATCTTTGGTGTCTACAGCTTCCTGTGGCAATCAGTTCCAGTGTAATTATGCATTGTGTGAAAAGAACACAGTGTTACTGCTTCTCTGAAGCATATTTTGGGATACTTAAGATCCTCCATATGGCAGCGTTGGTCAAGATTCTGAGTTTGTTTCACATAGGCCTGAGCAGCCTGCGGGGCCGCAGCCCCGTTCCCTTGAAGGTCAGGTGGAGGTTGCTCATGGGCTCGTGGGGACCCACGAAGCTGGCTGCCACCGCTCACAGCAGTCATTCGCACCCAGTCCGCACTAAAAACTGAAAGTGAGTCGAGCCAGCGGAAACCCTACCACACCAATACCTGGACCATGTCACAGTCAATGGCGAAGCATGGTCTGATACCTGCCCCGTGCTTCCCACCTCAGCGTGCTCCCAAATTCAGATCCCAAATTCGGATCTGCGTGAGGAGTAGGACTGTGCTCCATTAAGAGCTGGTGCCCCCCTCACGTCCTGTCCCTGACATGTCTGCAAGGGGTAGGGGGGCACACGGGGCTTATTCTCCTTGAGATTGTGCAGGTCTTGCCACGATACCTCTGGCTTTTGTCTCTGTTATTCCCAAGCATCCATCTATGAAAACAGGAGATAGACCAAGAGATTTGTACTCTTCCCCTTACAGCTGCACAGGTCATGGTCCAGGAACTCAGTCGTGATTCATCACACTTTTCATCATATTAAACAGGGAGATAATTGTAAGGAGACAGACCGTACCTTTAACTACATTTCCTGAAAACACTGTGCTCTTTGCAGGGAGTGACAATAATTAGAGAATACAAATTTGGTCTTTTTTAATGTATTATATTCCTTTAATACAGAAACTGGGTTTTTTTTCAAGACCGCTACAAAAGGTAATAGCATCTCTTAAAATTACACTTTATGCTAATTATTTATTACAGAAAGGGTGTTTTGGGGAGAGAGGGAGTTAAAATGTTTTTTATTGTATCTGAAAAATGTACCCATTTCTACTGTAGGTCCTCAAGTATGATTTGAATACCAACAAAAAAAAAAAAATCACTTGGGATTAAGGACTGTGCATGCTTGCTCACGGGGAAGCAACGTGAAAGTTGTTTGCACAACCAACCTTTCGGTACATTGAGCCCGAGGTTGCATGTCCCGTAATTCAGTTCCTATTTCTGTTGTGGCTCTGTTTAACAGAGTGCTGCCTTGCCACTTCCAATTTCAGCGGGTCCGCTCACGCTGCCTTTTGGGATCTGCATGCAGGGGAAAACCCTGGGGCAGCTGGCAGAGACCCCTTTGCGTCGGGACCACTGGCAGCTACTGGGGTGCGCTGGAGCGGGTCTGTGCAGCGGCTGCGTCAGGTCTGCAGCAGCCACGCAGGCTGACTGGCTTTACCCAAAGGCTTTGACAAATAATATAAAACTCGTTTTTCCTCCTCCTATTTTTGACAAGGAAAGACAACCTGTCTGAAAACCGTTATCAGTGTCTTATACTCAGATGTTCCAATGCCCTGTTCCTTTAGTCATTACAAACTGCAGTTGTCGTTATCGAGGGAGCTCAGGTTTTCCTCCCCACCTCCTTAGAGAAGACAAGATTTCAAAACTGCAAATGCAGGTGTTAGGAAAACCTAGGTTTCCTAAAGTCTCCCTGCATTTTTCCAAAAAGAATGTTGACGTGACAAGAAAAACAACATCACAAATATAAAGATAAATAAGCCTAGGGCGTGCAGCGCTAAGGTAATACTTCACACATACGTACACAAAGTGAAATGCTTGCCTTAGCAGTGGGGCATTTATTTTCAAAGGAATTCCCTAACAGATTTGTCGTTTGCTGCTTTAACTCACAGGGAGGCCTTGAAAGATATTCAGAGTGATTTTGGTCAATCAGCAGCAATGATTTCTCATGCCAGTCTCATTAAACCTCATTAAAAAGGTGAAGATGAAGAGCCTAGGCGACTTAATGAGTGGGAGTCCCAAACTGGTGCGGGAGACTCAGGCTGATGAGCAGGAGAATTTTATATAAAGGTAGTAAAGTACAGAGATGCTATACGTTACTGTTTTTTTAATGAGAAAATTAAAATTGTTGTGAAGCTGACACTGCAATGAAGTTCACAGTTTTTTCCCAGCATTTCAGTTTAGACTCTAGCTGGAGGCTTTTCAGTTCCTATTTTTTAAGTTAATTCATATTGTCCATTGCTACTAATACTATCCTCCAAATTGAGAATGATGATTCCACATAAAGGAAAACCAGCTGCAACTGGATAAATTCAGGTGGGCTGTGAATGCATTGAAGAGCTCCCAACTGCAGTTCAGTTCCTTACTGCTCGCCTGCTTGCAAACATTCTGCAGCCAAGGTAGCTCACAGAAAGAGCTGAGGAATTTTTGTTCATGGCCACGCATAAAAGTGCGTATTTGTGCCTCATGAAATGTAACCTAAGCCCCGAAACTGGACCACTTGGCTCAGCTAGGCAAACACGGAGCTCAAGCAACATATTTTAATGGAGTACTCAGTAGCAGCTATTCATTAATACCTCCATGGTCCAAACAGCTTTGATAGAAAGAGTGTCAGGCGTGAAACACATCAACAGAATCAGGATGTTAGTGCACAATTTATAAATGTAAACAGAGAAAACCACAACAAATAGAAGTTTCCAGCAACAACAGAAGTGCAGCAAAGTTTAGCAAAGTTTCAATGCAAATGTCATTAAAAGCAGAAAACACAGGAAATATGTAAAGCAAAAGTTTTATTTTCCAGAGTGTAAGTATGTCCTTAGCATAATTTAAGTAATCCATTGCCATTGCAATCCTGATTGCTACAAAGTTGAAGGTAAACTTTCTGACTGCACCTATTGCACACTTTCTCCACAGCTGTATAATAAAACCCTTCTCCTGTACCAAGAGATTCTTCACGGTGATTAGCTGGTCTGTAGAAGTTCAGTTAAGTAGTGGACTTAATTATGAAGGATGCTATTTGTTTGCATCATTCTATTTTATAATCTGTGGCATATCACTCCAAGCTTGTGATTTCTTTTTGGCCAGTTCCATCCACAATGGCTGATCCGGAGCAGCATTGCTGGCTTTCTTCAAGTGGCTTATTTCCTCCTTATCCACAAGTGCTGGTGATGGAGCTACTGTGAATAAAACACACAGACATTTTATGTTTGCTTGCTGTGCAGCTATACACCCTGGCTCTTCCATTAAAAACTTCCCATCTCTTGCCCTATGGTAGAAAATCTTTACATTTCACATGGAATCTTCTTCTCCAATATGTTATTGAGAAAATAACCAGTCTGTGCTCAAAAGAATGCAGTATTTTTCTCATCACTAATATCTTTTGGTCCCTAAATTTATCAAACCAACCTGATGACTTGGATTCCTTGCCGAGCCCTGTGTTAACACGCAGGCCAAAGAAGAGAGAATCTTTTCACTAGCAAAAGCATTCATTTGTGAATTCCTCCTTTAGCCAGCCCCCAACTCACAGGAATTTTATTACCTTCAAAACATCTTTGAGGTTACAAAATTACAAATTTGAATTTACCAAAGAGATTCAAAGTTATTGTGAGAGGACTGATGGGCAAACGGTTTGTGATCACACCACTCCAGCTTGCTGAGGAAACCACATTAAAATTGAATGCTGTTGAAAATAATTTTGCATGCATTTTACATTTTACACTGGGACAGTGCATTTGGGACCCTGTCCTGTGAAATGGCCTCATGCTCTCATTTCACATTTCTTTCAACATGAATTTTGACTAGTCTGTAGTCAAAGCGGTCAAAGGAATATGCCACCAAATAAAACCCCAGATGTGAGTGGAGGTGTTTGCCCTTGCTGATGTGGGGCTGGGGAAGAGATTAGGATCTAGCTCCTGCTCCTTTTCCAGCACGCTCAAGCAGGATTTCCTCTGACAAGGTTGTGAGATAACAGCCTACGTTTTAAGCATTTTGTTTCCTACCAGGGACATAATGTGACAGTGAACTGGTTCTCAGCAGCGGCTCCTTCACTTCAGACTTTGCCTCTTTCCTCTGTTCTTCAGAAGTGGTTTTAGGTGCCAAGTGTGAAGGTTTGCTCCATTGCTGCTTCACTGACCCCTAGGCACAGAGAGGGATCACATCCAAGTAATGCAGAGAGAATGAGACCAGTTTGGAAGAATACGAGCAAAGGGAGTGGATGTGCTGCCTGGCACACTCCAAAGACCACGCGCGCTCATCACACATTGGTCCCGAGCCTCTCACTTGAGCTGATACCCATTCAGAAGGCTCCAGTGGTTTCACGTGAGCATCCATGGTACTCAACTTTACAGATTAAAACTATCCCTCTGTATCTCTTATTCAAAATGGTATCTATGAGTAGGTTATTACCGTCTTCAATGCAAAATGCATTCCAAGCCCTTTGCACACCTCTCCTAACATATACAGAATTTGGAAACAGCCTTATTCTCTCATGTTTTTCTTTCCACCTCCCAAATTTTGTGGGTTAGGGCACTGTATATTTGGAGGGCTGACGGTAAATGGATTTTCCATAAGAAAGAAATTAAACACATTCTCCCATGGATTTTCTCACCAGTATCAAAAACTACCTTGAAGTGATAGTGCCTGGTGCCATGTGGGAGAAAGAGGAAGTGGGAGTAGTACGGTGGCACCAAGCCTCACGCACTGCAGTCGGGAGCATCTTGGCATGTTTTTTGCTAGTGGATACAAGGAAATAAAATGCATGGCATGAATTTTAGGGAACATTGCCAGCTAAAATCTGGAGTTTCCTATTCTGACGCAGAGACTGTATTTTGGGATCATTTAAATCCTTGGTGTTTTAAAGTGCTATGACAATGCCGAGCATTACTGCAGTTCATAATCTCGCCTAGACCTTTTGCTAGGTATTATTTCTTGTTAATCTAACCACTGCTGCTTTTCATCATCTAGAGATCTTCTCTTATTCCAGAATATAATACAGCTATCTGGGTTTCTAACAGTACCATCTGAAGCAAGAAAGTAGGCCGTTTGCACTGGGAATGCTATACTGGTCTAGGACACACACGCTCCTGCATCACTGCAGGGTTCTTACTGTGCGGGAGGCGATACCAGCAGCCCTCGCATGCTGCTGCCTCCATGGGCACGCCAGGAACCAGGGAAGCCTTGTTAGTATTCTGGATTAATGCCAAGCGCTTCTGCTGGCACAGCTTTGTCATCTGGGAGGGTCACTTGCTACAGGTATCACCCTCTTTTGCATGGGATCTCTTTGAAGAGGCAGCATCAGCCCATATTCCATGGCACCACACGGATGTCTGAGTTATCCATATACAGAGAACCAGAATTTATTATCTTGGCACTGTCTGCAAGTGCAAAAGTTATTTTTATCCTATTCAACTTCTCAAGGCTCTAAAAATTGTTACCTAGGAGCTGCTGGGACTGAACTGTTCATTCAGTGTTAAATCAGTCAGGAGGCATAGGAGGTTCAATGAAATGCTGTGCTTTGAAGCATGGTTAAAGAGAATGTATTCCCTCTGTATTGAGAGAGCTAAGACTGTACAGTTTAGCACCTCATTTGGGGTATTTTAGCATGCAATACACACATTACATCTGGTAAGTATGTACTGGGCACCCCAGAAATTTTACACCCCTTGCACTGAATCATAGAATCACAGAATAGTTTGGGTTGGAAGGGACCTTTTAAGGTCATCTAGTCCAACCCCCCTGCAGTGACCAGGGACATCTTCAACTAGATCAGGTTGCTCAGAGCCCCGTCCAACCTGACCTTGAATGTTTCCAGGCATAGTTCCAGGATTTCTTGGAGATACAATATTACGTGTCTGAACAATCAGAGAACTCTGAATCTGTAACACATTTCCCAGAGCAGTCTCTTTGTTACTTATGATTATTCTCACTAAGAATCTGTCATCGTTACGGCATGACTGGTAATATAGCAGTAGATCCAAAGAATAGAGCAGGAAGGTGATATGAAAGCATCACAAATTTGTACTGTAAGTACCTCTGTTCGTTCCTTCTCTTTATTCTGTTTCTCTGTGTCTGACTTAACATCGGGAACCACAAGTTTTTCTCTGTCGAGTTCCTGCTCCTGCTGCACGCCCCTCTGCTTTTGCCTCGCTATGGAAATCCAGGCTGGCTCTGCAGGAGCATCAGGATCTCTTCCGGAGTCTCCAGCAGCCACGGGGGAAGGCACGCTTCTCTCTGTTGACAGATTATTTATGTACACGGTTATATGAAAGAGGGTTGTAATTAGCTTCAGCTCGCACCTGCTCGATACGCTGATTAGTCCCAGGACCTGTGACCAGCCTGGGTAAATAATTCTGTTTAGTTTGGTCTCCAGAGAGCAATCGTCCTGTGCTCGCTGTTTTAAGTTACCGTTCTGCCGGTGAAAAACACTTTGCATCTTTGTTCGGCTGGAGTCGCGGTCTCGCTGCCCTCACGTGAGGGAGATGCAGAAACGCGAATCAAGCTTCACTCATCTACCCATTTTCCAAGATCTTCCCTTCTGCTCCCTCCTCCCATCTGGCTTCGTGGGCTCGCAGAGACAAGCAGCAGCCAATTCAAAGCCGGACACAGCTGGACCGCAGTGTTGGAAAGGCAACCCCCTCCCCGCTGCGGCTGCCCTGGGCTCCCGCTCTTCCCATGCCCACACAGCAGCAGCCGACGCCTGAGTCCGGGAGCCTCTGGAGCTCCAGCCTTGGTGCCTGCAGGTGCTGAGGGTGACTGAGCACAGCGGTTCGTGGCATCTGAACACACAGAAATGCTGCTGAAACCACAGGGTTAATTCACGGTCTTTTGACGTGAGGTTTACTTTGACTTATCCCTGCTGATGCTGACTGTGCTCTCCATTCGGGCCAGTCACTCTCATCAGGCTCTACCAGAACTGCGATTTCAGCGAAACAAGAGGAAAAAAAAAAAAAGCACTTTCTAGGATAAAGGGTGAAAAGTGCTACCCTGCTGTCCTCACAACTGCTATCCAGGGATGAGCAGCATCCAGTGGTATGGGGAAGTGAAGTACCCTCTATTCAGATACTCTGGGAAGGGAAATCCTGTCTATACACCGAGCAGAACTGGATCAGGAGAAGAGCCTCAGCTCCGCTGCTGGCCTCAGCCCCAGGTTCTCCACTTCTTCACTAGCTCACACTGCACCCAAAATTCAGTTTTCCAATTAATGTGGAGCCTCTGCATGGTTTAAAAGAGGAACAAGAACAGTACTAACACCCTTAGAGCCATGTTGGAGCCATGACAGGGCCATAGAGAGAGGCAATTTAACCTTTCCCAGCCGTTCCTGGCTCCTTATGTTCCTAAATTTATGGAAGACTATTTCAGAGCAGAAGTTAAGCTCCTCATCCTCACATCACCCACGGTCCTGCCCCCAGGAAAAGTTTGTTACCTCGTCAGCAGCCTGTTCAGGGACCCAGCAGGAGGCAGACCCAGCCAGGAAGAATTACTGCCCCGGAGTCCCTCGGGGCTCAGCTGCTGTGCTGGCGTAGAGCTGGGCCACCCAGCCACAGGGCTCTGTGGAGCTGTCAGGTGCATTTCTGGAGGGCTACAGTCTAATTTAGAGGAACATGGCCCCAGTCAGGAAAGCAGGCAAATGTCTCTGAAGGCACATTTGAGATGCCTCATAAAGGCATAGGAGATGAAAGGGATGGTGCTCTCCCAAGAGCTAGAGTCTGCAAACTCAGGCACATTACGAAAGCCCACAAATTTTCTTTGCTCAGGGATTTTCTCAAGTCACTGTTGTACGTCACCGGAGACAGGCTAGTTATTTGAGCAAGAAAACATTGTAAAGCCTATGTCAGCTAAAAACCACAAAAAGAGAAAACACAAGTTTTGCTGTAAGGTGAAAGCAAGACATTTTGCCAGCTGATGCCTGTGTTTCCCTTCACATTCACCTCATGTGATCCTGCAGGGGAACCTCTGAAGGAAACAAGCCGGAAGGTCCAGCTGTGCCAATGCAGCACAGATAAAGCAGGGCCCCTGGATGCTGAACGAGCTTCCCTCCCTCTTGCATGGCAAGCTACTTCGATCCTCTGCATCCCACCTACACTCTTGGCATGTCTTTCCATGCCAACAGCTGTTCTCTCATAATCTTCTTCCCTCCTTTTCACTGGCTACCCTCACTTCATTTTGTCTAATTTTACAGGATGACAGAGAGTAAGGCTGGGAGAGATCTCAAGATCGCATGTACTCTATCCTTCAGCTGCAAGGCAAGATCAGTTCCAAGATCAAATTCACATAAACTGTTTCCTGACAAATATGTATCTAAACTGTTCTTAAAACCCTCCAAAGACAGGACAGATCTCAGAGTCACCCTAGACAACCTATCCTACAGCTTGGTTGTTCTTTTTCTACTCAATTTTTTCCCTATTTGGTCTGTTAAATCTTCCTTGCTCTAATTTGAATCCTTAACTTCTTCTCCTATACACTATGGACACAAGCAGATTACTCATAGCCTCCTTGCGGCAGCTTTTTATGCATTTGAAGACACAGACCATGTTTTGTCCTATTTTTTAAACTTTTCTGATTAGTCGTATTCTCTAGATCACTTTTGCTTTTGTAGGGATTGTCCTAATTTGGTCCAAATCTTCTTCAAAATACAGTGCTCAAAACTGGCCTGTAGCACTTGAGGTGAAATGGTGCTAGCATCAGCTGAAGTGGAAGGACTACCCTACTTCACCTGAGACAGTCTCCTGTACACATCAGTCAGTATGATGAGTTTCTTGCAGAATTATGTTATTCCTATTTTCTATTTAATTTATGAGCTCCGGATTGTGTTACTTCCCCTCTTCCATCCCTCATTTGTATATGTACGTTGGATTATTTTTGCACACATAACAGAACTTTCTACTTGTCTGTAATGAAAACATTCTTTTCCAACTATGTTTGCACTTTCTCAAGACAACCCTGATTTCTATTACTGTCCTCCAGTGAGCCCACAGGCTTTCCAGCTTGGTAATACTTGCAAATGTAATAAGCGTGCACTTAGTTCTGTCACCCATGTCCTTAAATATACTGAACAGTGTCAGACCTAAGATGGCCACCTTCTAATATGACAGTAAGTCATTAGTTGGCACAGTCAGTAGCTTTGCATCATAGAATTCATAGTTTGGGTTGGAAGGGACCTTTAAAGGTCATCTAGTCCAACCCCCCTGCAATGAGCAGGGACATTTTCAACTAGATCAGTCCAATGAATAGCTTCACCAAGACTGCATTTATAGGAATATCATGATACTTATAGGAATGCCCTATGATACCAGTTATCATTCAATTTGGCTGCTCTTGGCCAAGCCATGTTGGCTGGAACTTATTTCTGGGTTATCTTGTAGACATTTAGAAATAGCTCAATTATTCCTTTCAGTATTTCATATTAAGTGGTATGTAACACCCTTTCTCCCCCGCTCTCTTCTCCATCTCACCTCCGTTTGCAAGATGTGCCACCTTCTGCAGCCCTCCCTTATCTTCCACAGTTTGCCAAGATAACCACTAGGAGCTCAAGGACTGCTAGCCCATCTTCTCTGAGTATCTTAGGACAAACTTAATTACGATCTTCATAAGTAAACACACATAGCTGAATTGATGTAATGTCTGCTAATGCATCTACCATCACATTCCCTTCTTTGTTTGTAGGCCATGCCCTTGAACCCATCTGCACCCATCTGCACCATTTTAGGTGGTGAGCAATTTGGGCAGGACCTGTGAGTGCATTGCCCAATAAAACCAGGTGCCATGCTTCATCAGTTCCCAAAGCACTACTGTGGTACACATACCCAGCTGCACTACTGAAAGTGATGGTGATGTCTCATGTTCCTCAGAGCTGAGGACCCCTCACTAAGTATATAAAGTAGCTTTTCATTTTAGTTACCTTCTATCCAAATTAGTGGACTTCTTTTCCTAGCATCCTGTAATGAATACCCATCCAACAGTTATTCTTAATATTATGAAGATATTTCCTCATTGAAGTCTCCTTGTGCCCTGCCGGACTCATCCTGTATCTCCATCCCATCAAACATACACCCTCCCCACCATGTACAGGCCTCTTCTCAGCCCAGAGAAGACTGGGCTGCTTCTCTGACTCTACAGCTACAGACACACCACCACAGGCATCCTTTTCCACCACCTTTTTACCCTCCTTCACTTTCTGTAATGCCTTGGTGCTCAAAACCACAAAAATCTTTACCCTGAAGGCCCTTTTCAATCCACTCACCAACTTTCTGATGCTACTGGGAACTTGGCTTCTGCCTTGATGCTGCTAGTGATGTACATCTTAGCCTCTGCGATTCAATATCATCCTTTGTGTTTTGTCCCATTTTCCCTGTCACACCACAGGAGCTTTCTGTAAACACCAACTGAACTGCACATTGTTCCTCCTCTGCTCCCACCACACAACCAATACCGACAAAATGACTGCTACGCCCGGGCTCTCTTTACTGCGCTGCATGTAACGGCCTTATTGCTACCTGTGCTCTGGTTTCTCTGTCATCCTCATAGATTTGGGATTCATCTTTCTGTTATTTCGATGTGCACTGCCTAGCACAACAGGGTTTCCAGTCCTGCAGCGGTATGTCTGGAGGCCGCTATTATAACAATGTTTTTCATAAGGCAGACACTCTAACGAACGAAGGCATCAAGCACTTTGGCTCTTCAGACAATTTTCCCCGATGAGACGCCAGACGTCCTAGTCATGCCAATTAGAAGGCAACCAAATTAGAGGCAAGTATCATCCCATAAGAGATGGCATCATAATGCCCCTGCAATAGCAGGGAACAAAAGCTCTTTATCATCACCTGTAAAGATTTTATATGTATCTGTATGGGCCTGACTTAGGACAGCAGAGTAGTATCACCTACAGAGGATGAAGAGCCGATCTGCTTCTGGGGGGATCTTTCTTGTTTCTTTAAGCAATTACGTTCTGTCCTTGCTCCTGTGAGAGTCTGCTGCAGAAAGCCAGTCAGGCAAGGCAGAGGAAATGCCTTGTCTTCAGCAGAAAAACATCAGATGCGACCCGTGCAGGATTCGCTAGCTCATCTGTTGGCCAGAATTACTGTAAGGAGTAGAAGAGGTGTAGTCACTGTTTCTCTGCCATTGCCCAGAGGTCCTTTACATCCTCCCACCTCCAACTAGAGAAGATTTCTTGGCAGTATAGATGCACTGTTGTTCCAGCCAGAAGGATGAAAGGTGGTGAAGTAATCCAGGAGATAGTAGGTGAAGTGAGTCGTCAGTTTAAGGTGACCTGAGAGTCTCCTATGAAACTCTGGAGCCCTGAAGGGCACCAAGAGGCCAAAAGCTTTCTTGGGAAGTGACTATTCGCAAGAAAAGTGCTGCTTGCACATCTTCTTCCTCAGTTCAGTGACTGTCTAATCACCTTGAACAAACCCTCCCTACCTTACCTCATCCGGTCATGAGGTAGCCCGCGCGCTTTTACAGTTCACCATGTGGCAAAGCACAGCGTTTAAGGAACCGGCTAGCCAGAGCGGAACCAAAAGTACTCAAAAGCACAATCTAATTCCTGCTTCTGCTGCACATCATGTGTCCAGCATCTAGCACAACAGTTCCCAGCTGGTAGACACCACTTTTAGGGCGATAATGTAGTACGAAACGCAAGCAGCGGCATCCTCCGTCGGAAGCCGTGCGAGTTTGACAGGCCACAGCCGCCACAAACGCCCCGTGTTTCACTTCTCCTCCAAGAAAGCAGGGCTGAGGCTCTTGCTTCCGTGTTACACTTGGGAGATTTTCTGAGTAAAACTAAATTCTGAATCATATTCTTCAGTTCTTATTACAACATGTTATTTTAAATAGTATGCTATTCAACTCGTTACTTAATAACTTCATGAGCTAATAAAGGATATTGCTGGCAGCGATTTGTCTCTCATTCACTCACAGTTCTAACCTTGTGATTGCATCTTTCCCTGGTTTCCTTGGAGCTGGCTTGGCCCGAGGTTTTTTGAAAGATGAGTGAGCCCCTTCATCCCCCTCAGGATAAGTCACTGACAACGGGAAGACACCGGGTCAGAACTTGTTAAGCCGCTCTGTGCGTAATGTCACCACGTATTAAAACTGGCATTTAATGTAGGCTTCTGAGGTCTTCTGCTGCCACTTGAAACCACACCCAGGAGGCTGCTGAAGCCCTCCCTTCACCTCTTTCCCACAGCCACCAAACACGTGGACAGTCGCAAGACCAGCCACTCTGTCTGCGTTCTTCAGCATTTCCGCAGCTTCCAGACCGAGCGCCGAAGATAAGCCCTGGAGCCAAGTGAACCACAGCCTCAGTTCCCTCCCGCGGATCAGAATCCCAAGTTCTTCTCCGCCGGGTCTGGCAGCGGCAGGGCTGGCTGCCTCAGTGGTCCCTAAGGGGGGAAACCCCCTTGCTGCAGCCCCATGAAATGCAGGTATCCATTTCCTTCAGTACCTTACTAAAGCAGCTTTTTTTTTTTTTTCTTTTTTTTCCTCAGACTAAAGCTGCCTAAATATATTGTGGAATTGAATGGGTACACTTGTCATTGATACCTGGATATTATTCTTTAGTGTGTGTCAGACTGGTTGTGTGAACAATAAGATGAAGATAAAACATTAATCTTTATGTACAGAAGGAGATCTATGATTGACTTGTTATTGTGTATTGATTTATACACACACATAGAAAGTGAAAGAGAAATACATACCTATTTCTGTCTATTGACAGACAGGTATACTCAGTGTATTCAACTGTGTCTGGGGGTGTGTGTGCTGCTTATATGGATAACCACAGCAAAGACATATTTAAACATTATCCTGAGATTTAGGGATTGATTTTTTTTTTTAGAGACGGCCTCAGATATTGTGTCCTTTTTCTTTAAATCTAAAGGCCTTTGTGTGTACAAAATAGAGCAGAAGCTCTTTATAACATTTAAATCTCATACCCGAAAACGAACATCTTATGCCTGCAAGGGCTGCAAAGAGTGGTTGCTCTTGCCATACATTTGTGCAGGCAAAAGAATATTAGGCAGAATATTAGAGCCTTTTGAAAGTCATACCTCTAACAGCAAGCAAAGCTAACTTGTGGATTCCCTGTGTATTTTAAAAGCAAACATACTCAAAACTAATCCAAACATCTTTACACAGGGAGATACACCCCCCATATACAACAGTGTCATTGTTTTATAACACTGCTTATGCATGCATATTTAATTCCACACTGTTGTATCTTCGCTCATTTATAAAACACCAGCTATTTGAAGACGGGCTTTACAAACGCATATGGCATTTAGTGTATCCTGGCCTACATATTTCCCTTTGTTTATTAGAGCACTACGTGCATTTATGTCAGTGTACACACACAATTCCTTAATTTCAATCACAGCTATTCTAAAAGATTTGGCTAAGGATTCTTGACATTTCTTTCTTCTCTAAGCTGCACTGCAAGCAATTTGACTTTTGGTTGGATCTATACCACCAATGCCAGGAGATTCTTTCTGACACAAGAAACTGCTATGTTTGCATCAAACTCTATTTCACTGCTGGAAAACAGCCACATTGCAAAATAGCCTGACACAACTGAAAAAGCAACTTCTTGTGGGAAACAAAAAAAAAAAGGTGACAGCTTTATTTTCAGCTGTAGCAGGGACAGCATTAAAGCAATTGTCTTTTATGTAGAGTGAAAATTTTCCTTGTCATTCCAGAGCTTGCATTTGCCAGACAATACACACCAACTTCATTCACTGTTACGTTCAGCATCCCTCCCCGGGTTCCTTTTCTCTGTTAGAGCACGTCTCCCCACTACAGCTCCTCAGTCGCTGATTTTTATGTATCCTAATAAGCACATTCACACAGGTATTTGCTTATGGTTTTGCTCTTGTAATAACCTGTTAACATGTGCTATTTGTTTCTGCCCTTCATGGGATTCATAGCAAAGTGTATCAACCCCAAACAACACAGCTTAACCCTTTAATTCTTGCAAAGACTTGTGCCTTTAGCTCCAGAAACTTAAAAATTACTCCTCCTGGGGTGGCTAATTTCACACAGACATTAAAAAGCCACCTTGTACCCCGACAGAGGCCAAGCAATCCCTCGCTAGTTCCCCAGAAAACTCTGGAGAGCAGGAGTGCTGCTTTCGCCCGGGGTGGTAAGCCAGCATCCCACCAGCCCTCCCGTTGCCTTTGGTGCCAGGAGTGCTGCAAAGCTAAAAATTGAACTGAATGAACCAAATTTCTCCTGCTCACCCCACAACACAGAAGACTGACGTTTTTGAGACGAGTGTACACGAGAAGGGAACTGCACCCCCTCACATCACCACTTCACAGCTCGTCTTCTTGTGCGGCGCAGGGATTTCCTAACACGCCGTAGGAAGAAACTCCCTGACAGCGTGACGTGCCTCCCGACAGCGAGCACAGCTCTTCGAAAGGGCTGGTAAGCTGAAGGATGAGGGGAGGGCTGGGTGCCCGCATGAGGCACCCTAGGGCGGCTGGACAAGAAAAAAAGAAGTGGGTGTCCCGGGAGAGCAGGAGGCCAGCGACGGCCGGTAAGCCGCGCGACCCACGAAGGGCCGTGCTGATCTCGCTTGTCAGATTCCTCCTGCTTGCGGCTGCAAAGAAACGCTCCCGACTCACTGGGCCGAGGCAAGCATTGCAAAGGGCTTAAAATGATGTTTGGGCAGGGGCATTGCCCTGCTAAGCCCTCATTGCGCCCTGTGGCCTCTCCTGTGCCTCGCGGAGGGGCATCGCTTCTGGGGTGACCGTGCAAATCTCCCCATCAAGGCGGGTGTGGTGCCAGGGCGATCAGAGGAGGGGGACATGCCTCATTCACCCGCGACTTCAGGCGGCCAGCTCAGGCTGACGTGGCAACTTAGCACAAGGAGGTGCTTGGTCAGATGTCTCAGGAAAAAGGCCTGCAGTGGGGTAGGAAGGACCTCAGGTCAGTTTGGAGCAGACTGCTTTGTATTTAGAATTAAACTCTTTCCGAGCCCTGGCATGCCCAGGTATCAGAACTCATTACCAAGCAACTCAAAGCTGGAAATATGTGGAAAACCGTAGCAGCTTTGCTTAAGATGATACAGTAAGATCAGTGGGGCAGTAGATAAGGAAGAAGACTAGTTACCATCGCAGACCAATCTGAACCACCATGTTAAACAACCTCAAGCCATAAAGATTTGGTTTAATACTGCCAGGTGGAGAGGAACATGTCCAAAACAGGGCTCCTCGGCCTGCAGCCCGAGGTTCAAATTCCAGGTGTGTGCATCCCTGCCAGGGAGACCGGGGCACGGCTCTCACCCGCAGACCATATTTTGCAGGGGACAGTCCTGAGCCTGGGTGCAGGCTTCTCCTTCACCCCAGGGCTGAGAAGCCAGAGGAGAAGCCTGAAGGAGAAATGTGCCCCCCAGCTCCATTTCTTCCCCTTCACCCTCCTCCAGCACTCACTGTCTCCCACCCCACTTCCACTGCTGGAACCCTGAGACTCAGCAAGAGGGATGTGAAAGAAGGCTGCGTGCAGGAGCATTGGTACTGCCGCTGCTTTCCTCTGTCCCCTGCCAGACCAACCCTACTGTGCTAGGTCTCCTCCTCGCTTGTTCCCAATACGGTCCTCCCCAAAATCTCAATCAGTCAGAGATTTGTGCATCATTACAAATAATCAACTGTTCCTCAGGGCAGGGCAGAGGGGAACACGCCTTTAAAGGGAGCGTTGGGGTTATACAAAGGGAGGGTGTCTTCCCCGCGGGGTGCGGGGAGGGTCTGGCTGGACGGCTGTGGGAGCCTCGTCCAGCCACAGAGGCCAGAGCCGATGAATCCCTTCCTTCATGGCTGCTGGGAGAGCAGGGAGCTGTAAACGTGGCTAGAGCCCTGCAAAAAACATCTGCAATGCTGCAGCAGATGCCAACTGGAATCAGCTGTCACTCAGGGCATCAGCAGGTCGCCTCTGGAGCCAGGAGGAGGCTTTTGTCACCCTACAGGACAAGTGGCCAGTTGTGTCCTGAGGTCTTCTTCTGGCTTTGCGTTTCCCCACTCTGAAACTTGGAGGCTGACCCCAACCGAAGAGGAGCAATCAGAGCGGGGAGCTCTGCAACGGCACAAAGAAACCTTTTCATTTGCTTGGCCAGCATCTGCTCCTCATGTTCTTAACATCAAACCTGGGACCAGGCAGATTCAGGGCAGGGAAGAAGTTTCTCCCGCATATCAGAAGACCTAAAAATTTTTTTTCCTCTTTCAGCTGTTCTCTGAAGCGGAGAGCAGAGGTCTCCTGCTAGAATCGCTTGGGCGTACTTCACCTGACTTGTTTACTGTCGTTGCAAAGACCTCAGACAGTGCTGCCACTTCCAGTCTCCGCTGTTCTCTGCCTGTAGCCCACAATATAATAGTCTCCAGAGGACTGGTTTTTTTTTGTTAACTCTAACCCAATTATATGATACAGAGAGCAGGGTGAAATTTAACAATCATCTGCAGTAGACGCGATCTTACGGTCTCTCCTGGCTTTGAACTCCCAGAAGCTGCAGGGTAGTTAATTTTTTGTTTTTAAACAAGGCATGAGTAATGATAAAGATGGATAAATGAATAAGCAAAGCTCACAGGAGACAATAAATAAATGGCGTGTTGAGCATGCCAGGCAGTTACTAGTATTTCTGCCTCAACGACATGGTGAAAAAGAAGGTCTAGCGGTCTGAGTCACCCACCCCACGCAGGGCACTCCACTTAATATGTGCTCCCGGCTTCTGAATTGCCATACAGCAGCTCTAAATGGGGACAGTTAGTAGCTTGGTATTTCTGTTTCACAATACTTGCTAACACACTTTATTTTTTGAGTGTCACTTTGAACATCCTTTAAACAATACCCTGAAATGCAAAAACCACAGGCAAAAATATCTTATTCTGTCTGCTGCTTCTTCCCTGCTGTCCTTCTGATAATCTTTTCAGCAAGGGAGAATCAGGGAACAGCATCACCGAAGGCAGAGCCGTCGGCTCACGCTCACCAGTGTTGTGACTGACACGACAGGGCTGCCTCACGCCCTCTCACAGGTCAGGTCATTCCTCACGAGTTAAGACAAGTTTATAAAGTATCAGGAGTCTTACCAGGCAGTTTACAAGGATTTGACTTTTTCTCCAAGTCTCTATCTTCATTTCTGGATTCAGGAGACTGAATAGCTTTGTCTTGCTTCTCCTTGTTTGCAGTAGTACTTAGAATGGTTATGTTTTGCAAGGCTGGCTTTTTTGGCAACGGAGGTTTGCTACTAAGCTGTTCAGAGGACTTCGGTTTGGGTTTGATCTTTTCATTTAAAGAATCACCAATATTTGTATCCGCTGTTTTTTTGATCTCTGCCTTATCAACTTTTAGAAAGGAAGTCAATCCCTCGTTTTCTAAATTAAACTCTGCACTGTATCTTTTAACCCCTTTTGATTCTGGTGACGAGTTGTCTCTATATTTCAAGGACAGTGAGGTGGATCTAAGTTTCACTTGAAAAGGACTTTTATCTTCACAGCTTGGCTGGTTCTGAGATACCACTGAAGAATCGCTTGGCACCATCACCGCATCGACAGCCGGAGAAATGCAGCCAGGCAAAATTTCTGTCAGCTGGCCTGTGTTCTCAGAGTTGGACTCTGGCAGCAAAGTCTGCTTTTTGTTGCTACTTTTTCCCTCTGCCAGACCTAATCCCTTCTGCAAGTCTTCTTTCCACTTCTCATTTCTTGAGGAGACCTTTGCTTTGGACAGGAAGGATCTGGTATTTAATGGGCTTTCCAACTCTGATCTTTCTGGGAAGTGTAGGCTTCTGGTCCTCGGTCTCTCCCGTGCAGAGGAGACAGAAAACTTTCTCAAGGCATTGAGTTCATTGGCTGCTTTTTCAGTTTTCCTCGCCAGAAGTTCCTCCTTGTGGACCAGTGACTGACTGTTCTCCTTACCAGAAGCAGCTGCCTCTTGTGCAGTCTTTGTTTTCTCTGGAGAGCAGGAAGCAGATGATCCCATCCGTGTTGAGGAAGCAGGCTGTGAAACATGGAACGAGTCCGTGGGCTGGAAAGAACCGATGGAAAACTGCTTGCTAGACTCTGACAATAGAGCAACCTCTTTCTTTGCCTCTTTATTACAGGGCATTTCCACAGGTATCTGATCATCCTTCTGTGTATTTTCTTCTGACCTTTCCAAGCAAACAATACTGTTCTTACTAATTGAAATATCTTCTTTGGATGGTATTTTTTTAACTGAAAATACAGTAGGAAGCTCCTTATTTTCTTGGTTTAAAATACTGATTGACACATCGCTCACATCCCCAGACAACAGAACCGGTGTTTCTGAGGGATCTTCATGCTTTTGTACTTCTCTCTCTGGACTGGAGTGAGAAGAAGTCGTGGAGTCTTTGCCTTCTAACAGCAATGAGGACTCAGACTTCGCAGACGTTATTTCCCGTGCGGGTTGGCAGCCCTCTGCTTTACTCTCCGGCAGCAGGGCTTCCTGTACGGGAGCAGACTCCGAAGCAGGCTGAGTCATCGCCGGGCTCAAGGCAGGGGGAAGGTCCTCAGGCATTCTGGGCTTCGGCCAGGAAGCCACATCCTGCGCTGCAGCTGTGCCGCATGGCAGTTCTTGATTGCTGGGTTTGAATACAGCATCTGGCAAGTCTGTCTGCATCTCCTTTTCATCATCCTCTTCTTCTTCTTCTGGGGTGCAGCTCAAATCAGTCAGAGATTCAGACTGGGTCCTCTGCAAGAAAGAAATTCAGAAAGCTCCATCACCATGTACAGATTTACTTTTTTTCTGATTCATCATTGCATTTACAACCAAGATCTTAGAGAGGAAGGAGATACTTGCCTCCAGTGCTGAGCTCGTTTTTTTTTTTAACCTACATACTGGATGCTTTTTTATCTAAGCAGATCCTGGAATAATGCATTTAACCAATATAAAAGCAAAGAGTGACACTTCCTTCTGCACAGCTAGTGCTTTCATGCCTTTGTAGATGGGAAGTTCATCAAAACAATGGCCATTGGACCACCCTTGGCACTTGATTCCCCAGAGCATACTGGATACGTTGTTGTTGCTGTTGGGCAAAAAGCAGCACTTGAAAGAGAAAAATCTGTCCCTTTGTATTTTGCTACTGGATACTAGCATTAAACATAAAACAACCCATTCTTGCATGACTCTGAAGAGGGAAGGGTGCACAGAAGGAAGAGCAAAAACCTAGCAAGTCCATCCGGTTATGACACTCTATGCCAGCTGAGCATCTACACCCATATGGCAGTCTTCTCTCCCATCCCGCTGCCATACAGCCTTACGGCCTTGCCTCCTTTCTGTAAAAGTCGTCCTCTTTCAGGAGTTAGACTATCTGATAAAAGTTTATAAATGCATATGTAGTTAGCTGTGAGGTCTTGTGATTAAGCTGCAGGTAAGGACTGGCTAAATATACAGAATTATTTGAATGCACATTATTAAGCTGCTGAATATGCCTTTTCATACGGTGGCGGTGTTAGCTCACTGATTCACTGTGGTTTGTTGGGTAAATATATATTTTGGACGTAGCCCCTAATTCTAAGAACACAAAACTTGACTCTGAGGGTACTTTCAGGGTTCTTCCAGCTTCTCGTTTTGCAAGCGCATTTGCGAAGACAGAGCTGCAATACCACCTGCGTTCACACTCCACATGCAGAGGAACATAGAAGCAGAAGACATTGGTTAGCCAGAAATAAGGTTCACAGCCAGAGTCAGGCAGGAAAATAATAAAAATGGTATTATTGAAAGATGTGAACATCCTCCATGGGAAACCAGGAGGGCTCAGTCATCTGGCAGTCTATAGGCAGGCTGGACAAAGCAATTGTATGTCAGTAACAACGTTACAATGCAAAAAGAGGTTTGATCAGTGAGTGATTGCTTTACATGCTTTTCTAAACAACTGGCCTCATCATTATGCTGCTCGCAGCGGCGCTCTGCCGAGCCCGAAGATCACTCACAGATTTTGGAAAATACAGAGTATCAGCTAAGTAATATTTGGAGACGGGGGGAATAATATTCCTGGTGTTAAGCAAGCCAATAGAATGGCTTTAATGTATTTAAAACATTGAAAGAAACCACAAACAATAAAGTGTAAATACTGTGGTACGAGCTGCAAACTTTAGTTCTAAAAAGAGAAGAGAAATAAGAAAAATTAAGCTGTGCCCTTCATAAGATATGACAAAGAACCAGATAAATGGTGTTTTAAAAGGATGGTTTAAAAAATGTTTTTTAACAGTACACACTTTATAATAGTTTCTTTTTTTAGTAATATACACCATTTTTTTCTGTGGAGTCTTATTTTAAGTCTCTGTAGTGCACATAAAGGGTTTACAAGTTTTGGGGCAGGGAGAGGGCTGAATTCAGAACAGTCCTAATGTGCAGAATTTGGCTGCAGTTAGTAGGTCACAACTTATTCTTTCTGTACCTTTCGAAAATATAAGATCAATTATATTTGGAAAGTTAAAACAGCTCCTCCATCAATACTCTCTCAAAGACTTGAGATTTTACAGGATCTTTCAGACTCAGAAAAGTACACAAGTTGATCAGAACACTTTCAAATGAAATTTTGTAAAGTAAGAAACGAAGCAGTCAGCCCAAATTTCTGCATCACAAACAAGACACTAAATTGTACCGCTCGGTAAATTTAAGAAGAAATTGTGACATAAACTGCTGCGTCAAGAGTTAACATGTAATCTCGTAATATTTAATCTGTTCCTAGTGTCTACTCCAGATACGTAGCCTCATCAAGTAACAGCTGCTAAAACCCAGTGAGATATCCATGCCGCAATCTGACTTTTCTTATCATATCTGAGTTTGAAATACAAAGTCCAGTAAGAACTTCCTGGGTTTGCGTCAAAGGTGACACTGTTTATTTTCACAAGTACCTGAGAAAATCTTCTCATTTTACTGGATCTCTGGTTCCGGGGTTTTATTAAAAGCTTGTGTTTAGCAGCAGAATTATCCAAGCAAGAGGCAAGCTCAGGTGGAGTGTCAAAATTGGCTGCCAGCGAGACGGTACTGTCAGATATCTGGGGAGCTCCAGTTGTAGCACTTCCATGCCTAGGGAACGGTTGACCATCTGTAGAGCAAGATCTAGAAGGAGGACCCAATATAACCTGAAAAAAAAAATAAATCTCCAAATAGACAATCAAGGAAAGAAACAAGGTCATGTAAATAACAACTCTACAAATAAGGGGGCGTGTTTATTGGCATTTTAAGGTTGCCTCTTTTTCTTTTTGACATCTCTTTAAAACACATTCCATTTCCTAATGTTGCATGTGCAGTACTGGTGTTAGCAATTCTGCATTTTTAGCTGCTTGAATATCATGCTATATGGTCCAGAGGGAAAGACCAAGTCACATTTAACTAGAAGATCTAAAGCATACAAATACATGGCCAGCATGTTTTGGAAGACAGATTTATGAAGAGCACTCAGTTACAGAACCCACAGGGCCAGTTTCCTTTCTGGGTCTGTCCTCCAGCACCTGTGTCTAGGTTCCTACCCACAGTTACCCTGGGCCGGAGCATCTCTAGCTTCCTATATGTCATCAGGCCCCTTCCAACTCTACAACACCCTCCCAAAGACAAAAGAATCAAACATCAGTGGCATTGACACTTAAGGGAGCTTGCATTTTCTCCTCATGTATTTATATCTGCAAAATAACTAGGGAGTTCACCTGAAATGTAAAATTTCATTTGTAGACTATTCTGGGGAAGGAAATGATGGGCAATTCCTACTAGAGGCCAAAAACCCATCCAGAAACAACTCCTGAATGCTCCAAGGGGTGCAGTGCTTTCACCAAGCTGGAATAGAGCTTGCCTGTGCACTTCACCAAAAACTATCCTAGTCCCAGGGCTGATGCAAAAAGAAGACTGAAAAATTTATGAAAAATGACTCTAAAAAGGGTTCTTCCTTTCTCTCAGATTCTGTTTTTGCAAGCAGGCAAAAGGGTATTTCCAAACTACCTGTCATGGGATTAACATGACCTCTGACAACTCATGACAGCACTCCCTTTGTAGGCTTGAAATTCCGGTTCATTTCATTAGAGGAGCTTTCCTCCTTTGTCATGCTTTCTTCTGCAGGCTTTCTTCTTCTTTCTTCTTTTCTTCACTTTCTCCTTTCTCTGGAAGTGGCATTTTACTGAGGGGGTTGGATGGGAGAAGGGGAGACCAGGATAGTGCTCGTTTCAGTTACGGAGGAAAAAGCATCAGCGTTTTCTGCAAGTAGAGTTCTGCATTACGCACTGCAGCCAGAAGAGACTCCGTGGCGTAGCGAGGGCCTGCCAGGGCTTCCTCGATGGCCAGGGGAAAGTTCCCATTGTTTTTAGCGGAGGCTGGATCCACAGCTTCCGACCGTGCTTTCTATTTAAGAAAAAAATAGTAGCTCGTCCATGCTGAATAATGGATGCTCTCATTAGTTTTCACTCTAACAATATCTGCAGTCTAGTGCTCAAATATGACTAATGTACAACAAACGATACGGGGCTGCATTATACATTAGTACCTAGCAGTGAATACATTGACATTTCAGGTCCATGATAAAGATGCAGCACATGTTCTCTTTCAAGGCACGTCATTATTTGCCTGCCTTTCTTCTGGCTTCTGGCTTTCCTCAAGAACTTTGCCTGTCTTCTCGTTGGCAGTGCTCAGTGCTGGCCATTACGCTGGAAAATCAAGAATCTGGTTTGTTACTTAAATTTCAGCAGCCCAAGTGAATGCCAGCTCTGAGCCAGCTGCAGAAGTTGCCTGTCCCACGAAACTTGGCTCTGGTGAAGCCTGCTAGAGGAGGGGACGGCTTGGCAGACCCCTTTCCCCAAACCCCATGTGCACATGGCTCAGCTGTCCTTCAGCAGGTCACGCTGGGTGGCACAAGGTGGGGGGCCATGAGGGAGCCCCATCCCCAAAGCCAGGACGGGATGGCTGCAGTCCTTTTCTCCCTTTTTTGATCCAGGAGAGGTTCCAAGACACAGCGAGGTGTCACTGCTGCCCAAAACCTCAGGGCCGCGTTGTGCAAAACTCCTCTCCTCCGACTATTAGAAGCAGGGCTAATCTCCCCGAAACGCCAGGTAGTAGACGCTGCGGTTTGGGAGGGAAGCCTTCAGATGGGGCTACTTTCTGGCTGCGCTCCGAAACTGGGCTGGGATGAAGCGTGCTCTGAGCTAAATGACGGGGCACGTGGAAAAAGCTGAGGGACCACGTAGTCACCACCGCGTCTCAGGAGTCAGCGAGTGAGTCAGAGAGCGATGTTAATGGAACAACAGGGAGACATAAATCCTCTTTTAGCAAACATGCATCTGGACTGGACAAATTTACAGCGAGCCTATACCGGTTTTCAAGAAATACCTTCTTCACATGTGCTGTTGTTTTTCTTCAAAAATATTAAAATTTCACTGCATATAAGCAGCTTTACAAACCGCTTCATGTGGAAACTAACAAGTGGGGCCAGAAATCTGCCTTGCTGCAGCTGGCCTTGAGATACATTTTGCATGATCACCAAGGAATAGTCAGCTCAGGGCTAGCTTCTCTATTGCCTTTCTGCAATTCCCCTCTACCCCTCCTCCTATTCCTAGAAAACGCTTTTCCCTTTACCCCCTGTGTTGTTTCCACCACGACCCCAGCTGCGGACAACTAAAAGGGACTCTTCAGAGCCTTTCAAAACCGCGCTTTAATCAGCCCGAACGGCTGGCTGCTGATTGAAGCAAGCCAGCTATTTGCCTGTACTCAAGCCCCGAAAACATCGCTTCAGCAAAATTCACAGCTCGCGCTCGCTCACGTGGCCAGAATCCGACCGACGGCTCAACCTCAGGCTCCTAAGCAGCAACGTCAGCCACTATCACCAGGCAAACGCTTTCTGTATCAGCGTGAGGCAACCTGGTACTGAAAGCAAGGGGATGGGCAGATTTCAGAGGATCCAGATTTTGTTCGCGGCTCCTCAACAAGCTTCCTCCCTTGTCCTCTGCGTGTAACCCAAGCAGCCTTCAGTGCCATCTCCCGTCTTTAAAAAAAGCGGGTACTGTTTCGATGCCTGTATCTCGTTAGTCGTGTTTGGAGATTAAATCATGTCTGTAAAGTTTGCTAAAGGGTATGAGCTATTCTAGAAAGCTTAATTATTATCAACGGGAGAGTCCCTAGCGTCTGCATTACATAGATCAATAATCATAACTTTATGTTAGAAGGACAGGCATTAAAAAAGCAAAGCAAACAGGCAGGCATGCAATTACATACATACAAGGTTGTTTTCTGCAGCAGACGGGCAACAAAGTAATATTTATGCCTTAGGTTTCTTTAAAAGACTACTATGCATAATTGCTCGGCCCTTAATACATTTGGCAGAAGTTACCTGTTCTTCTTCTTCACTGCCTGTTCCAGCTAAACTCAAAGAGCTAAGGTGCTTGTGAGAGTCAGAGAACTGTGGGATGGAATGAGGCAGAGATTCAGTACAAGATGACAAACGAGATGGATATACTCGCAGAAACCATCTACATGAAGTGCACACAGATACCGACAATGTAAGTTGTTTTTCTCTATAGTCTCAAGGATTAGCAAGGACACTGCAAACATAAAGTGTAAGACATGCAGATAAAGAATGAAATAATGTGTAACAAAACTATTATTTAAAAAGAAAAAACAGTTTCAAATTCTGTTATGTTTCTTTTTCTACTGACAGCCTAGAAAAATATGAAAGAGAGCTCCCTTATCAGCACATTCAAGGGAGAATACAGATTTTTCAGTCTTTTTTTTTTTTTATGCCTGGCAGCTCTCTGTAGTCCCTAAAAAAACCCAGAATCCCCATGCATGTACACAGACACATCCTCTCCTTCCTAGTTCTGCATTTTCTGGCATGATATTTATATTTTAACAGGAACAGAGATGCTAAGCAGCTGTTTACACAGAGAGATAGCATTTTCCTATTTTGAGTAAGGTATTTCAGGCATAAAGTAGTGATACATATACCAAACCAAATAATTTATTCTGCCTTCCACACGTAAGTAAAACAAGTCATTAAACACCGATTTTTCTCAACACCAGAACTACTCACTCTCGTTGTTGTGCCTGAATTTAGGTTTTCATGGAGCAAAGACATTTCTGGAGGGCTCCTGGGTAATCCATCATCTTCAGAACTGGTCCCAGCATCATCTGTTCGCTTTGCATGAAGTCCAAATGGAGGTGGAGGTCCCAATTTCATGGTAGGCTGGAGTTTCAGCTTCAGCGGGGCATAAAATACATTAGCACGTGATAGTGATGGAGGTTTCCCCAGTACATTTTTTAGCTCAGGTCAAACCTTTTATTTTAACTTCACAATTGAATGATCCAGAGCACACAACGTCTCACTTTAGACATTCTCTCAGGGAGCCAACCAACTTCCCCGTTTTTCAACTACCATTTAAGTAGAACCAAGGTATGACACTGCTGTCTAATTAACAAATGCGACATTTAATGTAAGCTGCAGACAGATATTACTTACTAATCAAATGTTCAACCACAGGTATTATCCCCAAAAATCAAGCCTGGAAAGACATTCCACCTCTTGCATTTGAAAAAAATATGTTGTATGTATTACCTGTAAAGCTCTAATCCGATCAGAAATGTTTTCTTGAGAAAATACTCTCACTGGCCTTGCGGGCTCTTGCCCAGTCTCAGGGATGAAAATGCTATCGTGCGACAAAGCTCTGCTTCCCATCACGCCTTTACGTGTCCTAGAATAATGTAACAAACGGGTGAAAACATACAGCCTTTTTTGCCAGCACTATTACTCTTAACTCAGGTGGTCCGTGGAACGCGGGGTGGGAGGTAGGCGCGCACCGCACGCGTCACGCAGGAGCTGCCGGACTCCGCCGTGGGCACAGCACAGTCGTTCAGGCTGATCCAGGTAACGCCTTTAAAAACCGAACAAGGATTTGCAAGTGCCGTTCTCCGAGCCACGTTAACTAACTGCATCGAGGCTACAGACAGCTTCACGCCAGCGACTGAGGTGTACCTCACGGACAAGCCGCTGCCCCTTGGCTGGAAGCCCGCGGCGGGGTGGCGTGACGGTGGTGCAGGCAAGCCGGGGTGCAAAATGAAGGGAGTTCACGTAAAGGAGCCCGCACCCGAGACGGACTAACTTCTGGCTCGTGTAAAAACGTCTTGCGAATGACTTGCCACTGCCATAGGAAGAATATGTACCTTTTACTATCGAGCGTGGTACAGCATTTAATGTATCTATCTCTGCCATACGGGTCATCGGCAAAAATATCCCAAGCCATATAGTTCTGTCACAGAATCATTTGCACAAATCCTCACAAGATGCTTACAAGGTCCTGTGCTTTCTACCAAGATCCCTGGGGTTTTCCCTCACGAGCCTGGGGGACATGTTTTTTCATGGACACTCTTTGTGGGCTTGAGAGGAAGCAGGAGATGCTTTGTGGGTAGCTTTTCTCATACTCTGTTTCCTACTTTTGACGCATGCGGTGTGTAAGTTCTTTTGCAAACGTTACATGCGGGGCATGAACAGCTTGTTTCCTCATGGGAACAGTACAGGAGACCCACGGCCAAACAGCTAGGTGCTAGGAGGTCTCTGGTGCTCGTTTTCCTCCGCTTAGCTCATAGCCCAACTGAGCAGGGACCAGATATGCATGCACGTGGCATTTCCTCTAGGACGCCCTTCTTTTAATTTTTTTAAATAAGACAGGTATGAAATGGCAAACCAGAGTGCAGAATACAGAACTGTTTGGGTTCATGCACTATCAAGTTAATTGAGCAAATACTCTAGAGAGAGAAAAAAAAAAAGGGAAACAAAAAGGAGGAGAACTGTGTATTTTTGGGTCTTAGATACTGTCATAGGGACATTCAGAAACATAAACAAACAGGCAGAAAGTAACATTTTCCTTGTAATGGCTGCTATAAATATGTTTGATAAAACAATAGCAGGAAAAAGTTGATCTGTATTCCTGCTGCAGAAGGAAGGAAAGCCTGCTGCTTCTGCTTAATGCGTTAGAGACATTAGAAGAACAATTTTTCTAAGTGAAAATGTGATCTTTGCAATGCATCCAGGGTCAGACAGATCTATAGCAATTTGCAAAGTAAGCACCAGTCAGGGCTGCGACGGCTGCTCGACGCACCGACATTTTGCAAAGACTGCCAAGGGCAGCCAGATAAGCAGTGTTGTTGCACGTGCGCATCTACCCCAGCATGCTACCTTTGCTTTCTCCTTCTAGCAGAGGCGTACCTCCCGGATGCGTAGTTGGAGCTACCCTAGACGTCTCCTCAGATTATGAGTGCTCCAATTAATTTTCCTTCCTTTCAAGGAATTTCGTGGTCTTTGTCTGTCTAAACAAATATTAAGAAACAATAACGTAACAACCCTGCGAGTAACAGCACAGGAACATGGCCAAAACAGCCAAAGATCGTACCTACTCGGACATGACCTTGTTGAGCCGTGCACGAGGGAGAGAAAATTTGACCATCCATGTCTTAAAAATACATTGTTGAACATCGCTATAGCCCACTGTTAGACCTGGTGCTGCCAGCCCGGAACTCCTGGGGCTTCAAGCTGGGCTAATATTACTGTTGCCAATGCCACAAAAGACCAAAAATAAATTTAAAAAAACCCCAACCCAACACTGTTAATAATTTCTTTTGGTTGTTTGGCGCTGCCTGGTGGCCGCGTTGTATAACGTCGTTTGAAATGGCCGGGGTGGTCTGCCTTTCCCGTCCCTGGGCACAGCAGCATCTCTCGCCTGAGGACCAGGAGGCTTCTTCTGAGGGGCACGAGGCCCACCAATGCAAGGGATTTCTTTTCAGGCAGCCGAGGGGCTCTTCAGTCCATCTCTCCATCCAGGAACACATCTGAACTTTAGAGGGGGTTTCTCATGGGTACCTTTCAGTAGTGGGTTACGTCTTTGGCAACGCCTGCACGAAGACCGGATTTTCAGGGGCAGACAGATGCACAGGCGGGGATTCATCCGGTCTAACTTCAGACGCTAAACCTCAGGCACCTGCATGGGAGCTGGTCACCCCGGCTCCCTAGAAATTGGCACTTCTAGAGCCCGGTTCGCCTGGGCAACTTCAGATGTCAACACAAGAATGATATGAGCTTTCTTAGGAATATTTGCTTAGGAATCTCTGCTGATTATAAAAGGCAGCTGGCGACTAACTCAGATGCAGACATTTGTCGCTTGATCAGATGAATCCCACGTATCCAGAGGAAATAAAGGCTTTGGAAGCCTCTGTTTCCTGGTCATTTCAGTTGCAGCCACCCCCTTGCCCCTTCCTTGCTTTCAAAACCTGGCGGAAATGGTTAGGCATTTAAATTTCTTTAACAAACCTTAGGAGATACATCTTAGAGGCATAAGATGATTCTGGTAACATATAAGCTGAGTACCTAATTCATTTTTGAATTTTCATTACATTCTTTTGCAGCAATAACCCAAGGCTTACTTATGATTAAATTAAAGCATTTTTAGTTATTGTTTCTTGCTGCGCCCCATCCAATTCCCTTGCGATTTGCCTTGCATCACCATTTTAATTTGTACTCTCCTGAAAAAGCCAACTGTTTGAGAATGCAACATTCTGAACGAGAGGAGGAGGCAATTTTGGGGTGTCTTTAATCTATAAATATGGTAGCAGTTCTGTATTTGTTTACCAGACACAGTCCAAAGACTTACTCGAGTTTGTCTTCAGAATCATAATTAACGTGCATGTCGTGTGAGGCTGCGACATCGCTTGTTGACTGGAATAGCTTCAGACTGCTGCTCCCAGAAGACGTTTCTTTCCTTTTCTTTTTACCAAAAAACTTCTTGAAAGATTTGAACTTTGATTTTTTCTTTCCTAAGTGAAGAAACATAAAGAAGATGCAACCAGCAGCATTTGCAAGTTTTTGGAACAATAATTATTCCCTTATAATTTCCTCGTAAGTGGATTTTTTTCCTGGAAGAGGCAACACAGTCCGCTCTTGCATTAATGTCTTTCAAGACTGTACTGATAGCATGAAATTACTATCATCTTGGAGAATGGATTGCAATGTTTATGACACATAAGCAATAACCTACAGTGTAGGATCTTTCCTAATAGATTTTCTACTTGCTTCTTGAGATAATTAGACTGTGAAGAAAAACTTCGGTATTAGCAGCCTGGGATATAGAGAAGAAATTACAACTTGGAAACCCACTGCCTTTGTTCAGCGAGCTGAATAGAGATGATAAGGACAACGTTGGTACCAAAACCAATTTAAATGTAGAAAAAGGTTACTTAGGTGGAATGTGCAGTGTGGGGAGGCTAATGCTTTTATAATGTCAGTTTCATAACACATCCCAGAGTATTTTGAATGCTAATTACGAGACTCAATGGATCACAAAGTATTAAACTAGAAATCAAGCAATAATCTTGAAAAGCACTGCTAGTCTGCTCAGTAACGAAAGACCTGAATTAGGATCGGTTGCAAGCTCCGTGAAGGAAACTACTTGAAATGAAATCAGAGTTTTGCACGAGACATCCCAACAACTTGTGCCTGTCCCATATAAGTTGGCACGACAGCACTGCGAGGCGTCCCTGCCAACATTTCACTTACTGTTGGAGCTTCTTGCGTAAAGAAGTTAACTTTGTCACAAGATGGTAGAAAAATCTTATTTCAAGCCTCTGAAAACGTCAAAAGTATAACGGGTTTTGGAGACGGGAGGAGAGAAAGGGAGAATGCATTCTCTAAGCAAACAGATTCACTTCTGTGATAGAGCTAAGGTGCTGAAGCTCAAGAAGTCACAGCACTTTTCATTCACTGGGGAAGGGAGCAGCTCTACCTGAATTGTCCTCTCCATCTCCTTCAGCCTCTCGCACCTTAGGGTCCATTACCCTTGACGAACTCATGTGACAGTCACTAAAGCAGGTAGAAAAAGGTGTCAGTCATATCAACAAAATAACAGTACTTCACTATAGATAAGTATACATACATACAGGCAGGTTACTAAAATATAAAAATATAAAATAAGATATTATGTGTATGCTTTTATATACAAATACATAGACAATAAACCTCTAAATATATGTATTATATCTCTATATAAATATACATGAAATATAAAAATATCTCACAGGATGAAGCTTATTAGTCTAAGGTATAATAAATCCCATAGAATATTTCCACTTTCATAAGACAATAGCACATTTTGGTTGTAACTAACCAACTAGCCTGTCCTGACCAAAAATTGAGTTTCACGAGATTCTCAAATGCTTCTAAAAGCATGCATCAGAGGAGGTGGGCTGCTTCGACTCCCCCTCTCTGCGCCTATTCAGGACCACAGACAAGATGTCTTTGAGATAATTAGAGCATTTGGGTAACATGTACAAGTAATGTTAGTAAAGCACTACATGTATTTTTTTCTTTATTTATATCCGATTTGAAGTATTCTACGGATTCTAGTTTTTCTTCTTTTTTAAGCAACTTGCAAAAAGGCAACAACTCTTCTTATTCCTTTGTTCGTACAGACAACAGAAAAATGCAAGCAAAAATAAAACGATTTTCTTTTTTTCTTCTCTCTTATTTGCTTTCTGAAAGCAAAATATCATTTTGCTCATTAAGGTTCCTAAATTAAAAAATATTTCCAAAATCATACATGTCCCAAGAGGACAGAATATGTGCAATTTTAAATGCATTTTCAGAGCAGTAGCCTGTCTGTGCTCTCCTTTCTTAATCTGGAAAACCGTAACGTCATGGCCAAGGCAGAATAAAGTCACGGTGCCAGTACCTGGATGGTGAGTTAAATGCTGCAGAGTAACTCTCTGCGCTGTAATGGGGACAGACGCGCACGTCCTGACCTGGGTGGGAAGGTGAGTACACGCGGCTGTTTTGACCCCCCGAAGTACCAGCAGACCTAAGCAACGAGGCTTGTAAATTCAAAGAGATAGTGAAATGGAAATGAAACATTTATTACTCAAGTCTCAAACACGACGCGTGGCCTGAACCATCAGGCCTTATGTAGGTAGAATTAGGAAGGAACCAGCCCTAGAAAAGAGCAGATTTGGATGATACCTATAGTTTTAAAGTAACCCCCCGATGGGAGGTAACAGATAAATACGTATTGTGGGCTGTGGCACATCTAGTCAATTATTAAACAAACTCAGATTCATGCTGTCATGTTGCAGTAGCAATGGCAGGAGTGCAAATCAATACCTTTAAAGCCTCAGCTTCTACATGCATGCCCCGTAGCACCTATAAGCTCTATGCATCCAGAGGTGGGATTCTACAGCCTCTATATAATTATGGATGCCATAACTCAGATCTCCAGCTGTGGCCCACTGGCACAGCTCCGCTGCATCCAGCTGCACTCAGGTGAGGATGTATTTTTTTAATCTCAATGTTTATATACCTTACTTCACCAGTTCTGAACAGCAAAGCCACTGGGGGATAAATACCCACATAATGGAAATGTTAGTTTGAAACACGCAGGCGAGTATAAACACGTTCCCTCTGGTAAAATGCAAGCAGATAATATATTACATTTCTGACAATCCAGAAATGTGTTGTTGTCCCACCTCAAACCTTAGCAGGCAATTTTCTGGAGAATAAAAAAGATGTTCAAAAAGGTCAGCTCCACCATAATGTCAGAGAAGATTTGTGTGACTGATGTGTGACACCTGAGGTCATGAAGAGTGTTTCCACTGGGTGTGCCAAACATTTGGGGACAATAATACGTGACCGGAGGTGCGGCATACACCTCCTCACTTAGGAGAAACAGAAAGACCCCGAACCCCGATGAGCTCTCCCCTTGCCAGCCGCGCGTCTTGAAGCAAGGTCCTCGCTCCCTTTCTGACCTCACGCGGCCATTCTTCAGGTCTGCCACGTTTTTGCTGGTTTTTAAGGTTATTTTAACAATTAAAAATTAGCGCCTTCCTGAAAAGCGCACAAGATCTAGGGAAGGCAGCTTGCCACCGCTGTGCTTTTGGGGACCTCTCTTGCAAGGCACGCAGCGCGGGGTGCAGGGTCGGAGCACCGGCTTGTGAGAAGGAGCCAGGTCCTTGGCCAGGTCCCACCACCGCTGCCGGAGACGGCCCCGGATGGCTCCCCGGTGTTGCCCGGGGGAAGGGCTGGCTGCTTCGCTGGGGGAGAGCTGCCGGGGCCATCCAGGCGGTCTGCGGGGAGGAAGGTCGCCTGGGTAAGACGACTTCGGAGCGAAGCAGAAAGCGACCGGAGCTGCGGGTCAGAGACGCCCGGGGCGGAGGAGGCACCAGCAGCCTCTGCCTCCTGCGCGGGAGCCTGGAGACTCTGCTGGCCCCAGCAGGAATGCCGGTATTTGAAACGGAAAATATAGTAAAGAAATCTGAAGAGTTTGGATGAGCGATATTGTTATCGCAGTGGGGGGACTGTAAGGCTGTATAATATATATACAAGCATTCTGTATATATTTTCTATATATATATTATATGTAAGTATATATTATATATACAATAAATATATATACAAGCATTGTATATATTTTTTATATGTAAATAAATATTACATATACAATATATATTACAATATATAAAAAATAAATATTGCTGCATCTCAACTCGGCGTGCAATTGCAAAGACTGGGGAACTGTGTGGGGAACTTTCACTGCCGAGGGCTTGCGAGCGGACGTACCTCAGGTCATTCAGTCCCAAAGGCACGTTTCCAGCCCGAACCCGGGCTTTGATGTGCCTCCGCCGGGCCCGCGCTGGCTGGCACGCAGGAGGCGGCGGCGGAAGCACCCTCGGCGCAGTCACGATGCCGCCCAAACGCGCGCTGTGAGGAGGACCACGAGGCACGGCCGCCCGCCCGGCGCCAAGGCTGCGGGAGGAGTTTTGAGGCTGCTGTTACCAAGGGAAGATTTGTTTGCGTCAAGGGGTGAACGGGCACCCGCTCCCTTAACCTGAGGATGGCGGGGGGTCGGGGGGGACTGGAAGGAGCTGGGAAATGCTTGGCCGGCGGCATGCCGCTGGCCGGGCTTTCAGATGTATGCCCAAAAAGTCAACAGATCGCTTTTTAGCACACCTTGATTTTAAGCAAATAGTGAAGCCGAGACTTAGCCCCTTGCTCGAGTGTTTTGCCCAGTGACGGTTTCCACTGGCGCGATGTCCCAGCCGAGCGCAAAGAGATGCTGGCCCCTGACGAGCATCTGACGGCTGCCAGAGATCCTCTGTGCCTCTCTGCAAGCTGGGCACTGCCTGGCTTAGCACCTCACCCAACCTGGCTCTAGGCAATCAACCACGTTCATTTCTTCCTTAAAATTTATGACAACATTTTTATTGACCTGGGGGGAAGTTGTTTTTCCTTCTAAATGCTTCCTTTGCTAATCGCTGTTAGAGAAACGCTGGTTTTCACTTGCTCACCACCCACCATGAGATAACCCAATTTTTTTTCCCAAATATATGAACTCAGAGAACTGTTCTATCCGTATCTCCCTTTTTTTCCTTCAGTATAACCTATTTTAACAATATCTTTCGGCAGGTTTTCAATCTTTCAAGCTTTTTCCTCAGCATCTGTAACAAAGCCTCTGGTATTAATGCATTTATCATACAAAAGACTCGATTAAAACATGATACTTAAGAGGAGGGAAAAAAAACAAACAAGAGGCCAAAATTTACCCTTGGTATGACTGTAACTGCTTGTCACTTCCCTGATGTAAACAGAGATTCGACTGTTTGCTCTGGAGCTAAACTTTATCTTCCTCAAAGCTCTGCTTGAAATCCATGACGGCCTGCAAGTTTAATAGTTGTGCGAAGAAATGCTGACAAAATCCAGCAGCTTCGAATCGGCGCCCACCGGCACGGGCGGTTTTCGGTGCGCGCTTACGCTTGGCTCCGGAGGCTCGGCTGCGGAGCGGGGCTGATGGGCTTTCTCATTTCCAGTTTCCCCAGGGCTTTCCTGAAGTTCATTGCTAAGTTAAATCACTTTGTGATCTGAAGACTCGGCAGGATTCACATCCTGGAGGAGCAGTCTGCATCACTTCTCCTCCTTTGTTAGCAAGGGCAAGATTTACCACGCTGCTGGCCATCGGAATCTTTTACTCTCCTTTTTTTTTTTTCCCTTTGCATTTTATGTGTGGTTCTTTTCACAGTGGAATACTAGAGATACCTGGTTTATCAATTTTTTATGAGATTTTATAAGCCCAAAATGTCTCATGATAAATTGCTAAATACTACCCGAGCTTATAACAGTATTTTTTTCTATATTGGACTTTTCCCAGCAGAGACTTTTTCCACTTTCCTTCTTCCTTCCCATGCCCTTTCTAGATGAGCTAAGATACAAGAAATACAGCTGAAACTACGTGAGTGCAGAGAATAGAGAGGGAATATGGCAACACAATGAGCGTTTATTCCCCTTTCTATCCCTCCCAAATGTCAGTACATTCAAAAGTGTGTGCCAAAAAAATCATAGCTGAACTGAATGACAGCAATTTACACTACTTATTCCTGTGTTGCATAAGAATATTCTATTTCTAGTAGGCAGAGAAACATCAGGAATTAAAGTGATTTTAAAAATCTGGATTTAGGGAAATTATTTCACATGAAAGGAAGACCTGCCCTTTTCTTGCCCCAATATAATGATACGCACTAAAATTCCTACTGGTATTACACAGCCTTGCGGATTTGGGAAAGAAAACGCAGGGATTCTGGGGATATAAGGAAAACCCAAATACTCAGGCAGATTCCTCTAGCTCAGGTAGTAACTGGCCTGGCCTGTATCAGGAATAGTGTGGGCAGCAGGAGTAGGGCAGTGATCGTGCCCCTGTACTCGGCACTGGTGAGGCCACAGCTTGAATCCTGTGTTCAGTTTTGGACCCCTCACTACAAGAAGGACGTTGAGGTGCTGGAGCGTGTCCAGAGAAGGGCAACGAAGCTGGTGAGGGGTCTGGAGCACAAGTCTTATGAGGAGCAGCTGAGGCAACTGGGGTTGTTCAGTCTGGAGAAGAGGAGGCTGAGGGGAGACCTTATCGCTCTCTACAACTACCTGAAAGGGGGTTGTGGCGATGAGGGTGTTGGTCTCTTCTCCCAAGTAACTAGTGATAGGACAAGAGGAAATGGCCTCAAGTTGCACCAGGGGAGGTTTAGATTGGATATTAGGAAAAATTTCTTCACCGAGAGGGTGGTCAGGCATTGGAACAGGCTGCCCAGGGAGGTGGTGGAGTCGCCATCTCTGGAAGTGTTCAAAAAACGTGTGGATGTGGCGCTTCAGGACATGGTTTAGGGGACATGGTGGCGCTGGGTTAAAGGTTGGACTTGATCTTGAAGGTCCTTTCCAACCCTAGTGATTCTGTGATTCTATAACCGAACCAAAACCATCCTAAATACCAGGGGCGCAGAAGTCTTCTGCTAACAGAAGTCCCAACACCAGCCCCCGCTTCAAGCCCTCAAACCGCTTTCAGTGCTCCCAAGTGATAACGCTTGAGCTGAGCCAAAACTAAAATCTCTCACTGCGTGGCCAATTATAAAATCCTTTCCAGAAGTCATCCATCACCTTGAGCTTATGTTACTAAGCTACACCTCTCCTCTCCACCCCGCCTTCTGCAAGAGGAGGTCTAGGAAGCACAGCGAGGTGCTCCCCCTGAGCTAGCACGGTGTGCATGAGCCCAGGGACGAGGAGCGTCCACAGGAGCGAGATGCAGGTCTCTGGGAATCCAATTAGTTTGTACAAACACATTCACAAAGCTCACGAAAAGGGGCAGGAGAATTTGATAACAACTGCGGCACCATTTCCAAAGCCATACATCTTCCGGCTCCAGAGGTCTCTTTATGTCAGAGTACAGATTTCACTTTTTATTCAGTCTCCAATTTTTAAATCAAACAAACAAGTGCACCCGAGTGCAGGCTTACATACACACAGCCATCCTAGGAGCTTCATCCGGAGTCCCAGCGCGGTGACTGAAGGGCCACCTTGCCTTTCTGCCATATGTCAGCACCTATACAGAATCTGTACATATTCTAGCTGCGTCCCCATCCTTTTTGAATTATTAAAAATAATTTACCCAGGGAAGACATATTTTCTGAGAAAACTGCACTGTTTCCCTCTATTACACCTATATAAAGTATCAAAGATAAACTTCATGCCAAACCAAGAAGAAAAACACCCTGCCACTTTTTATACAGAACTTTGCCTTTTGTTTTCAAAGTTGGGCAGACGATCATCTCCTTCCATTTTGCGCAAATGTTTTGAATCAGTAAATGAAAAGTACCGCTTTGCAAAGTCTCTGACTTCATGAGTTCTCTGCTGATTTTAATAATTTAGTGAGGATGCTGTTAGCACCTACTTGTTTATGCTGACTGATGCCCACAGGGACATAATCTTCAAAATGTGGTACTTCCACAATTGGCTTGCTGTCTAAAACCTGATAGTTCCTTATCCATCTTCATCAGTCTCACACCGAACCAAGTACACCTTCCCCATCTTTTCTTATCTGCATTATCGGTTAATAGAAGGTTTGGTTTCTTTGCGTGTGGCTGACATTTTCTCCAGCTACTGCTACCCTTGTAGCATGCTCTCACGTTCTTAGAAAATCCGTGCATCGCACGCCGCCGGCGGCGTGGTGGGAGCCTGCGTGCCGCTCCTCGCGCTCAGAGCAAGGCTGGCCGTTGAGAGCTTTGCTACCCGCTGCCTCTCCCCGGCTGCGCGGGTCTGATACCAGCACCCAGGTGAGAGCACCCAGCCTGAACACAAAGGCAATGCCCTCCTCTTTAAAGCTCTGCCTTTTAGGCGTCCTCCCATCCTCTTCCCAGGTGCTGTCAAAATGAATGGAGGTAGCTGTGAGCGATTTGCCCTTTCTCTCAGAAATGACTAACAAGAGTTAGCTGCGCCAACGCATAATCTCTTCCAAAGCTGCTCCTTGTGCCAGAGTTTGCTATTCCTCCATCTCCAGCATCGGTGGAGGAGGAGGAATAGCAAGCTGTGGCACAGGGATCAGCTAGATATAACGACTGACACGCTACTATCGCTCTGCACCAGCCCTTTCCTTTGCAGTACTCACGTCTATCACTCAAATCCCCGGTTGCACACTGTGTAAACGCAAGGTGGTGCCTGATGTCCCTGTGGTCACTGACAGAAGAGGCATCAAGGGATGTCAAGTAATGAAATACCCACTAAAAGGAAGACGGAGCAGGGAGACGATAGGATATAGCTTGCTGCATGGGTTCCCCTTCCGAACCTTTGTGCAAACAGGGCGAGACCGGCCATGACCAGCGTGTTGGACTCCACAGGCTAGGACAGGAAAAACAGAAGGTGCATCTTCCCGAGCCTCTCAATGGCTTTTCTGGGTGTTCAGTTGTTTTCACTTGCTTCTCTCACTGCTGTTGGGCAGTGTGTGTTTTCCTTTGCCTAACCAGCCCAAACTCCTCTCTGGTGCATCTGGCGTGTTATTCCAAAGGCTGTGCAGGTTCTCCCGTCAGATCCTCATCAGCCCTTCGGACCTGCCCCTGCCAAGAGCACATTCCTTTCTCTATTACAAGTACAACACATTTTCAAGGGATGGGGGGGGGGAAACCCCTGCTCTCCCTACCTGTTTTTTTTCCAAGAACTGGTAGACCTTCCTTCCCCCAGCATTTCGGAGAGAAGTGAGAAACATTCCATAAAATAAACTTTCCTCCCAAGCAGCTTTTGAAGAGCGAGCTTTTTGTTTTTAAAAAAGTGCGTTGCAACAGAACACACAAACATGAAGAGGTCAGAAGGCACCACCGGCATTGCCCAGCCTGATGTCCTGGAGAGTGCAGGGAATAGGCTGTTCCCCAGAAGGGTGAAGGGAACTCTGCTTCCCTGATAGAGCTCAGTAACTCGAGGGCACACACCTTGTCAGAGGTCATATTTTGTTCATGTAAAAAGCCTTAGCTTGCATGCTTTCTTTAAACAAAAAAAAAACACCAACAAAGCAAACCAAAGAACTATACAAAAGAATTAAATGGCGGGGGAGGAGGAGTTTGCGTTGGCAAAAGAATAAAGCAAACCCACGTGAAACGACTTATTCCTATGGAGTAACCCTTTCCTTCTTGCTTTCAGTTCTCTATTTTTTCTTATTTAATAGGGGGTCCAGGAGATCTATTCTACCAACATGGAAAGCTTTATTATTATTAAAAGACCTGTTAGACTAATAAAGCCACATGGGCTCTCCTTCTTCTTTTTCTGCATGCAGGGATAATAAAGGCATAGCTGTTTTACACAAAGACACAAGACCTGCCCCAGCCAGCTCTCTACCAGAGATCCTCTCCTGCATTTAGGGGCACAAACAGCTTGACACAGTACCGGAGTTTTAGGCTTGCATCAGTCGTCTTTACTGACAGAAGCACAATCTGTATTTTGAACTTAAATAATATCGAGTGTTCACATAGAGTACTTTGGCTAATAATGTTCTGAAGAAGCTCATCTTTTTTGTACAATAGCAGGCTAACGTCACTCAGAGTCAAGGGTCAGTAAAGTATTAAAAATTCACTGTGCCTCTCCTTGCAAAGCAATAGAAAAGAAAGTAAAACGTCTTGCTTTAGTTAGAACAAAATTACATTTGATTCTACAGGTCGCAATTGCAATTATTCTCGAATTCAGCACTGGGAACATTCCTGAAGCTATTTCACAAAAATAATTATAGAAGGTCTTTTGGTATTCAGAATGAGTAGAAAAATCAACGTTGTTATAAGGTCTCAATGCCTCTAAATTCAAAGAAGCATAACAGGGTTTTCATTGAACCTCTCTTGCTTTTTGGAACCATGAATACAATAAATTTTCTATATACATACACACACACACTTACTTTGTGGCAAAGAAAGAGCAAGACTCACCTGGAGCCACAGCAAGCCCTGAGGAACTGCGCACTTACACCTTCTGCCCCGTCAGTCAGGCTAATACAAGGATGCTCTTGTACAGTGCAGAGGTTAATGGGAGTTCAAGTTGCAGAAAGTGTTTAGCACTACCCAGAATGAGATCCTTATTCAGCTTTATCTGCTATTCAGAAGAAAACTCAGTGGGCCAAGTTAACCAGACAATGAAGGCAATTGCTAACATCAGAGCTGAATGTGGCCCAATTTTCAAGCATTCTGAGCCCATCTGTACCGCATGGAGTATTTACTCTCAGCTGCATAATGTGTGGTGTAGTCAACAGTGTAATTTCAACAGTTTTGTTGTGTTTCTTTAAAAGTGAATGACAAATCTTTTCAAATGTCAGGTTCACCTGAACACAGAATATAGCTATAACCCAGGCCTACTTCCAAGTATTTTGCCATTAGTGTGATGAAAAATACAGTCCGGGCTGGCCGAACGCAAGTAATGAGGAAAGTGCATGAAATAAAGAGACTAGGCTGGGCTTTACCAAGTTCCTCAGGAATTCCTGTGCTGGAAGGATGAAATAATCATTGGGATCATCTATGAACCATGTGCAGAAGAGTTTTAATACTGAATATTTAAAGTAGAGAAAAAAGAAAGGAAGCAGGGAATGCAAAGAGAATTAATTAAATATTCTAAGAGAAGCCTGAGCCCTTCCAGGCGGAGATATACCAGCCTACCAGCTGAGGCTAGCCAGAATATAAGCAGGTTGATTTCCAGGAGCTGCTCATCGAAAGGTACCATCAAGGGTCCTCAGTCCTCAGCACTCCCTTGGCTTTGCCTCGTTTCAGCCCACACCGCTCTGCCGAACTGGCTGCCGTCATGCGCTAACCTGGAGTCACCTCGGATGCAGGGATAACAAGAAGCCATGTCTCCAGCCCAAGGACCGGTTCACCCTCCTGGGTCATCCTAGCATGAAGGAGCGGCGAGGACGGAGTGAGATCCGGCTGGAGCCGCAGGAGGGCAGCGGGAGGTGGTGGGGAAGGGGGGCATCTTCCCCCGCATTCCCTCTGCGGGGCTCTGACTGCAGACGCGGAGACCAGTTTCTTCCCCAACATCCACACGGACCGTCCGAGAGGTACAGCCACTGTCAGCGCAATCTCAATCCTCTGAAATTTCCCCGGGCAACAGCGCTCACATATTTCAGCAATAACTGCTACCTCGTAAACACATTCCACATTCCTGTTGCATTAAACCCCACAGGCCAAATGCAAAGCTGAACAGCCTCTTGTCTTCTAACTGTTGTACAAGGCTCACTCTGAAGCGGGATGTGTGGCAGGCTTTTAATTGGGAAGGACCTTATTTAGCCTCTTTTGACCCTTTCTACTTTAGTCCCTCTTGGATTTCAATTGATCATAATTTTCTTGAGCCCAGATGGGAGAGAGATGAGCCATGGCTTCCTTTCTCTTTCCTCCACCCGAGTAACGCTCCGACCACTTCCAGAAAAAAGAGCATGGCGTTTTTAATGCAACGTCACAGCAATACATGACTACCGCAGGGGTAGGAGTCCAGTTAAGTTGGACAGTCTTCCTAATCCAAATAATTTCTTACGTAAACAGGCTGGACGGTTGCTTTCTGACCGCACCACAATAAACAACACTGCTGAGTTCTTTCATCTTCGCTCCGAACCTTCCTCCGTAATCTATAAGAAAACCGCAATCGGGATTTCACAAATGTAAGAGCCCTAATTTTTTGTCATTTACTCCCTCCTGACATGTACTTGCAAACTTTTCATTCTTACTATACATTCAGGACATATTTGTTATTTTGTGTTTGAAAGACAGGAGATATTTTCCTGTGGCTCTTCTCTCCCCTTATACTTGCAGCTCTGTGCTCCAGCCCACACTCCGTGGTCCAAAACAAGGATACGAACAAATGGAAATAACTGCCACTCGCTCAGATTCTCATTTTCCCCTTCGCTCCTTCCCTGCAGCAATAATCTCAGTGAAAATAACCTCTGGCAAGTCACTCTGCACGTTTCACCTCCAGCTGCCACTTCAGACTTGCAGACTTTGGGAAGTCAATACCCTGAATGTGGCTTAATAGTTTTCACTGCTGCCTTGTCAGAAGCCCAGAGCCAAGCCTCTGTCGTGCCCTACACCACCCACACAAGCCCACTCAGTCCCTTGGACCGGGAAGTAGAAATTTGCATGCGCCAGTTTGTCCAGGACAAGTAACAGTGAGCATGTGTGCTCATATATTCAGATTATGTGCAAAAATGATACATGCAGAACAAAATGAGGAGAGGGGACTGGAGAAAGTACAAGGAAGGACAGCACTGAAGAGCTCAAACCTTCCCTGACAGCGTTTACAACAACAGTAAAGAACACAGGCACTGGGAGGGCTCCTGCTCCTTATCTATCCAGAGCAGCAGCAGAACACGCTGCCAGTCACAGTGTCATACCGATTTGTGCATCCTCTCTCATCTGCAAAACAGACGGATCCAGCCCTGACAGCGCTTTCATCTTAAACCAGTGCAGGAGGACAGGTGATAAACATCACTACACGATGCTGCTACTCCTTAGGTTTCATCTCCTAAGGAAACAAAACTTACATGACTGCACTGCCTATCCCGCTCCACTTGCCCGTTTCCCCAACGCTTTTGAAGCCATTGGTCCTTTTCAGCTGAGTTCAATGGAGAGACGCCATCTCAAAGCTACGAAGCTTCTACCAGTTTTGTGAACACTGGTGACTCTGCAGAGTCCCCACTGTGGGAAAGCCGACAGCAGGAGGAAAGTAGTTGCTTGTTCTTCTTGCTAGCCAGCTGAGTAGCCAGTACAGCCACAGCCCTGGTGCAGCTCTGACGAGCCTCCAGGCTGGCCGTCAGAGGATGTGGACAGTCCAGGCTACGATGGAGAGTCAGGAGGAGAAGGGAGGGACTGAGAAGTGAAGTCCTGCAGAGAGCACATGGTGGGGATGCATACTGCAGCGGGGGAGCATTACTAGCCTGGCGGAATCTTTTTAGAGAACGACACTGTTGTTACCATGATGCTACCACTTTATTTGGCGGTAGAGGGAAGAAAAGAGGGCAGAAGAGGCAGCTGCCTGCTCCCGTGGCTGTCTGAAAGGCCTGAGATTCAAACCTGTCCTTGACCTCAAGTCATGTGCGACCTTCTGGAGAACATCACGGCACTTCAAGAAACTGCACTACAAAGGTACAAGTGTTTCCATTCATACCACTACAAAGCCTACCAGGATGAACTTTTGCTGAACCAGTCCATACGTATACAGCGTTGGGATGACAACCAGCCTATGACTTGAAAAGGGTGTCCAAAAGGGGAAAAGAATTGTTGGCACCCACATTTTACAGATGGCTACAAAAGTATGGGCAGATTAAATGCTCTTCCCAATGCCTTTCAAGAAGCACCTCTCAGAGTTGGGACTAGAGTGAATCTGTCACGCAGAAGTGGTGCTCAGCTCCAGGCTTGTCCCTTGGTCCAGCTCTGCTGGAGCCAATGGTGCAGACTGAGGTGTCCTCTCTGGTCCGGGGCCCAGCTTCCCATGGCACCCCATGGCATAGTGGAAAGCAGGAAGCAAAGGGAACTGGAACCTGCTCCCCGGATCTTCACCTGGGATGGGGTTCCATGGACCACTGGTGGGGAATACACTGGCAGAAACGTGCCCCGTTTCCCACATCACCACTTGCCTTCAGTCTCTTCTCATTTCTGCCCCAGTGGCAGAAATTCTCCCTATCCTCCTCTGACCTGAGGAGCACTTTCCTTGTGAAACCCCTCACTGGTTTAAGATCTCTTTGGCAGAAAGCCCTCGCATGCACATTTGTCCCTGGCTGCATCTCCCTCCAGGCAATGGAGAAAAGACAACCCTTCAGACATTAATAGGTCTAAATCACCTTATTTCGAGGAGACACCTCTCTGCGGAGGATAGAGGAAAGCCAGGGTTATCTGGCAGCTCATGGTTAGGTGCTCTGCGTTCCCATCCCCACTGTCCTACTCGCCGTGCCAAGTAAGCCCCAAAGGCTATTCAGGAACCTGAAAATGCTTAAAAGAGGCAGAAAGGAAACGACCCATTTGGAGACTTACCCCATTTGTCCCCAGGCTCCATTCTTTGAATACACCACGAGTCTTTTACTTCAACACTCAAAAGCCCAATGAGATGCAGGTTATTAATTCATGACTATGACAAGATTATTATGGTTAATTTAACATGTGCAGGCACTTAACTAACTACTGTTGGGAAATATTTGTCATTAATTCAAAAATTTCTTGCCTGCAATTTGGCAAATATAGCACAAGCAAGCTGCAGAAATCCAGCATGACATAAAGAGCTTTCATCTGCCATCACCTTTACACGTGACTGTACAATACTTGAGCTCTGCCTGATTTAAATAAGCACAACAAAATGTGCTGCAGCATTCATAAATTAAATGGCATTGGCATTCAGACGCTAGTAAAATCTATCTTGAGTGTGCTCTTTCAGACGTAGGAAGAGGAGCAGAGGCACACAACCTCCCCAGAGGACACCGCTGGGAGAGAGGGTGGCAGAGCAGCATGCCTAATCGAAGCTTAGAAAGCAAAGCTGTGTGAGAAAAAGCTGCTTGTGGTGGGCTTTCCTCCCACCTCCTGACTCCCAACCAAGTCAGGCAGTGCAGAGTAAAACCACTGAAGTGGTTTCATTCAGTGGCAACCTGTTTCTCAGGCATGGCACAGCTCTCCAGGGCCATCCCACCACTCTTGGTGAGGGAACTCCATGCCTAAAACTGCACTGTTCTGCTTGCTTTCCCAGGGAGGTAGGCGAAAAACCTGTGTGTACAGAGCTAGTTACAGCAACAAATCAAAACTCATGTCCAAAATGACCAGTCTCATGGCACCTTAGAAGGGTCCCAGCACTTCTAGGCTTTTCCTGATCCACTGTGCAGGTCCAAAGTCACAGAAGAGATGGCTGGCACCCATCCAGCCTCTTACATATTTTAGTCATCAATTGTTCTGCCCACAAAAGGCTCTTTAGCTCTGTGTTTTTGGAAGACCTATCACTATCAGATGCATCCCATCTATCAGCTCCTTCCCAGCACAGGGGCTCCATGCATTGCCTGGACTTTTTAAGTTCTCTCATACGCTAAATTCTCCTGAGGAACAGCATGTTTTGGTACACTTAAATCTTTGAGCTTCACATAGGTGTGTCAGGATAAAACTCGGGACCGTACTACCAGAGGGGACTTCCTCAACATTCAGTCCCCTGTTGTTGCTGGCGAACACTCCATATAATCCTTTCACAGGTTGATTAAAGTCTTATTTTGAAAATTATTCAATTTTCCCCATCCCTTCGACTGAAATGTTATTCCAGAATTTTGTAACTCTGATGGTTAAAAATTCCCAGACTAAATGGCCAGTCTATACCTATTTATTTTTGTGCCAGTGCAATCCTTTTCTTGAGGCAGCTTTTCTTTCCTGCCAGGGGTATTTAGAGAAGACTGGCCTCTCCCCTTTCATCCTTCACCTGCAAAGCCAAACAAGTCACGGCACCTTAATTTCCTCCCAGAGAAAAGCCCCCCATTCTCCTGCCCATCTTACTAACCCCTCTCAGCACCCGTCCCACTCCGAGCTCACCTCTTCTGGCAGCCAGAGGCCCAGAACCGGACACTGGATCCCAGGAAGTGTGTGTGTGTGTGTGTGTGTGTATATATATATATACACACACACGTGTATATATATGTATATCCCTCCCTCTATAGCCAGATGACACAGAGGTCACTCTTGGATATAAGCTTCCCAGCTCCCAGCTAGACTTGCACAGGTTGGCAGACAGGCATCACCTTCCAGCTCTAGCTGCTCTCAACTGCAGAGTCCAAGGACATGTCTGGGCTGTTTGCTATCAAGAAATGCCGTTCTGTGCAAGCCGTATGTTCCAATAACCTCCCCAGACTTGGCTGTTTCCTACGTCCAGGCACCCAGATCGCTGCTGCTGGCTGCCAATACCAGACTACAGGATCCATTCCAGCTTCTTTTCAAGCCCCAAAGCACCACCGAACGCTCCCTTGGCTGGACTCGCAAGAGCCAGCCGTCTGTATATCTGCAGAGTGTCTCTGGTGTAGGTGTAACGGGAAAATATTTTTACATGCAGTTGGCAAATGTACTAGCTCAAGCTTGAGGAAAATCTGACCTTCTTTGCTTAGGGGCCTCCTTCCTTTCAACTTTTTTTTCAGACATTTTGAAAACATTTGCGAGTCATGGCAATGGGCAGGGAATGAGATACCTAGCAGAGCTCCCAGCTCTGGCAGAAGAGCATTACTAAGAGGACACTATAAGGCTTTGTGAACAGAAGAAAGATCAGGGAGTGCTGCACGACTTCATCCCTCAGGTTCCATGCTGTCCTCTGAGGCTGCTGCTTTAATAAGACAGCTAGATCAAAGTGACTAAAGAGGTTTCTGCTGTTAACTATCTCCTGAAAGCTGTTGACCTTGAGACCAGAACAATTAAATGAAATGTGAAGCACCTCCTCAAATAGATATTTCTCTTCCTCTGTCCTACATCACCTAAACACACAGTAGTGTGAAGTTACACACTTGGGAGAGCCTTTTGTAGTAAAGAATATCCTGAACTGCACAAAGATCCTGCCCTGGTATAGATTTTTTTCTCTCCTCTCAAGCGGACACATACATTGTGGGTCCTAGGAATGGATGTATGAGCTCTCTCACATGTAGGATAGAGACAAAAAGCTCGGGATACCAAATTAGACATGCACACTTTGAAAAGTGCCTGCTGTATCAGGTATGCAACATGAGACTCTGGGAACTGTTTTTCTGAATACTAAGTGTGGAAAATATCAACTGAAACTGCACTTATTCAGTCTCTCTGAAGAAATCCGCTCCTGAATGCCTCAGAGTCAGACTCAAATTTAACAGCTTCATATTAGAGATAATTAAAATACATGGCTTTAAAGAATTCTGGTCTTTTACAGAATGCACCACTACAGCCTCCTGTGCAAAAAAACCTCGGAGCGTGCTTGCAGTGTACCTGTCCTGGGGATGCGCAGCCCGAACTTCGGCTGCTGTCCCTTGGCAGGCCTCTGCTGAAGGTAACTGGAGCTGTGCCAAATCAGAGCGCTGAAGAGCCGGAACGCACTCTTTACACGCTACCGAAAAAGGCGATTTAAATAGCTTGTATGCACTTGCAGACATTCATGTCCACGTTTTTCGTGATACGAAACCTGTACTTTCTGTGAGGAGCGGTCCTTTAGAAAACTATCACGCCAGCCCTGTACCAGCACTAGATATGGGTATACCCCGGCGTACCTCCCACCATCTCTGCTATCCGTGTGTAGCGACCAGAGGCTACAGCACCAGGAAGACAAAATCTTTTGTTCAATAGTTGTTTTTAGAAGAGCACATCGCTTAAATTTTTACATTAGCCAAAGGGTTTTTACTTGTAATCTATCAAAGGAAAACAAAAAGCAGCGACAAATCCCACTGTGTTACCCACCAGAGGCAATGACCGCACGCAAAACAATAGTTAGAGGGACTTGCTGCTTTCCATTTTGTAAATGTGCTACGAGGAGCCAGTTGCAGTTAGAGTGTGGCAACCGATAACTCTTGATCACTTAAAGATTTTTCATTAGCCAACTCCACAGTAAATTAACTAGAGAAGTTTAAAGGTTGTTTTCAGCACTTTATAGACAGACACCAGAAGCAACCAGGAAGACAGTTCATATTTCCACTTAACTTTTTTACTTACCATCCGATGAAACTTTAATAAGTACAAAGGCAGGTCAACACTCGCACAACTGAATGTTGTGCATCTGCGTAACCAAGAAACGCATTACACCTGCAGGAAAACCACCTTTAAAGCAACCCAGACACAAACCTTCTGCAGCTGCTTACCTGCGTACGTTCCTCTTTGCCAGGTTCAAGGTAACACAAAAGGCTACTGGTGTTTCAGAAGGGATCTGTCACCTCGCCAGACATTTAAGCGGCAGCAAAGCCAGCAGAGGCACTTTCAAGTTTGCAGGGAGGGTTCTGAAAAGCTCAGTTCGGTTCGCCCTGGGGAGTGCACCCTACGTCCCATCAGTTACCCAGCGCCGGGCTACGCTCTGCCTTCCCGAAACGTGAGTTATGAGCGGTGCCCCGGTCCCTTCACCAAGCGATCCCGGTATCTAACGCTGAAGGCGTCCGTCAGAGGAGAAAGCACCAGTATCCCCCCGTTGCTAGGAAACGAGCAGGGAGATCCTGACCTGAATTCTTAGCGGAGGACGATGTTGCTCAGGAAGCTTAGCTGGGTCCTTCCTGGAAAGGCGGGGGCTTGCCGAAAAGTTACTCCTGGCTTTGCAAAGGCCACCGCGTAGCACGACCCGGGACAAAGGGACAGCAGCTGAGCTATTTTTGTGACAAAAAGGCACCTGTCGTGAAAACGGGAAGCACACATGAAGAAATGGGGGGTGAATATTATGTTCTGCATGCCAATGAAACTAGAAAGGTTTTAACCTTGAAATAAGATCTTTACATTTCAAATTTGGTCACTAGACAAAGCGGAAGAAATCATCCACCACACGCACAGCCTCAACATTAACAAATGCAATGACAGAACGTTAAACATATGAAAATCAAGAAATTAAGGTTATCCCAGACACATATGCTACAAAGCATAATCTAAGTCACAAATCATAGCTCTGTGCGGTGCAACTGTATTTTAAGTAGTGCAGGTATTCTGAAATAATTTTCTTCATGACAGGCCATTCCAAAGATGCCACCATCAGAAGGCAGAATGATGCAGAGAACCTACTCATAGAAATATTTGTATTTTAGATAGTGATTGAAAGATTAATTTTTTACTGTCGATGCTTTTTTTGCAAACCAAGCGGAGTGGATGTCACTTCAGTACCTTTTCCTACAAATTCTTCCAAATGGCCTTAATGTTCATCAACGCAACAAGCTGACACTAAGTAACAGAAATCAGAGAAAACAGAGAAAGCTTGGCAAAATGAAAGGTGCGGGAAATACACACTTTTAATAATGAGGCCCTTAACAGAGGCAAAGAGAAGTTTAAAGACACAACTATGGAAGATTTTAGGAGAAATGGAGAATTGCTGAGTCTGAAAGAGAGAGGGAAAGCCATTCAAGGACAAGAATTTCAGATGTGAAAGATTTTCAGATGAGGAAGATGAGAAAAATATTTCTGGATTTTTCTGTAGACAGACTGAAGGTCATTTACCAGGACTGTCATGTGGGTAGAAAGCCAAGGGAGACAGATACTTAGTGAAGACAACAGTGCTTCAGGTAGGTGCCAGAATCCAGTGATCTCCTGGCCACAGATGAGCAAGTAGCTCAGTCAGTGATTTGTCACTGACACTGTTGGCAAAGTTGCCAATTATTGCGCGGCCATTGATTTTTGTAAGTGTTTTCAAGCATAACCAAAATGCTGCAAAGACTCATGGGAAGTTTTAAATTCCTCCTGTGCAGAAGAGGGTGTGTGAGTGGTACATGGGGCAGAGCGATAACAGGCAATAAAACAGTAAGAACCACAAAACAATAAAGCAGTTTTATATAAGAGTGAGCAAAAGGATGTAGATAGGAACAATGCTGCTGGAAATGCTGGTTCAAGGCAGAGCCCAAACCGGGCGCCTTCCCTCCCTCCTAACATTTCCTCCGGTCATGTCTTGAGCAGCGAGAATGGGGGAGTGGTAAAATGGATCCGGGTGTGGTACAGAAAAGCCATTCCACAGTGTCAAAAACAACCTGTCACATCTTCCTATTGTCTGAACCGGCATAACTCCACCAGCTTCATTTTACGTGAGCTTAAGGCCTGGCCGAATGCACTGAGCATGAGGAAGGTGGCAGTTCCTTTTACACGCTTCGCGTTGCCTGCGGGCAGGTTTCAGCAAGGCACGTGCCTGTTACAGGGGAAGATCCCTAATGAAGGATTTAATCTTCCTGTAGCACGCAGAAGGATGCTAAAGTACCAAACCTGTCAAACATACCTTGCAACAAAACACATGGCTAAAAATGGGCTTTACTCAGCTACGTATCTGGAAGGCCGTGTAAAACAGACAGTTCAAAACTGCCTGACTTCAAACCACTGAAAGTCAAATGCTGCTGCCCAAATCTCCCTGCAAAGGAGAGATGCTCAGTGCATTCGGCCAGGCCTTAAGCTCGCGTAAAATGAAGCTGGTGGAGTTTTACAGTGATTGAGATAGTACGTAACCCGGTCACATCTCCGCATACACCAGTAATACGGTACTGAGACGTCTCCGGTCGCTCAGGCGCGGAAGGAGCCTGGCGAAGCACTGATTCACGTTGATGAATTGTAACCAAGCAACACCGCCAGCATCCCTCCAGCCCGTTGTTCGCCTGAGCTGGGGAGAATAGCAGCAGAGCAGCACTGAAAACCTGCCAGACTCCAGCTTCCCCAGTTAAAGGATACCACCCCTCTAACACGAGATACAGCAAATCCTCTAACCAAAATTTAACAGAAATAAACTGTTACTACCCTCTCAGCAAAAAGATAGTGACATGCCTGACGGCAGCGAACGAATTTCTGCGTGTCCACGACTCTCTTGTAAAGAATCTTTACAAAATAAACAGTTCAAATTCACTTTATACAAAAAGCGTAGGGCAATGAATTATTCATCTCAGCAGAGGGACAGAAATACTGCCTTTTTGTTAGTCTGGCTATTAGATGCCGAGGGAAACTAAAGACAACTTTTGCAGATACAATAACTAATCAGAAACAACACAGATGAGATGGAAAGGAAGTAGATGCTTGAAAAATCTGTTCAGTGAGAGTTGGCAACCATTTTCATGTAAGTGGCTGAAACTGACAGTTAACGCACAAAATACAGCTACTACATCATCATTGACGTGAGCCTCATTATCAACAGAGGCATTAAAAAATGACGTTGCAATGATGAATTTTTTTCCTTTTACTGCAGTTAAGTCTGAGTAGTGGGATTACTTGTTCTGTTTAATGCCACAGGCCTGGACACCAAAACCAAAATTCATTGTACAATGATCCACTGTTGCTCTTTATGGGAATAAGAAGAAGACACAGTCTGCCAACAAAACTGTCAGTTACTAGAGAACCTGAATTTTCAAGATGTGTCACAGTCCCCCCATTTTACCAGAGGAAAAAAAAAAAAAATTAAGCACATGTATAAGTTAAGAATACAATACAGAAACAACTTGTTCTCATAATGTAAAAGACAGGCTAGCAGCTGTATGCATTTCTCAGAGCATTAAAAAAAAAGCAGCACTGACCTGTAAAACAGAAATAGTAATAACATCTGCTAGACTTCTGGGCTCTGAAGTCACATTCCGCGAAAACGAGTTTCCAAGAGAAGGGCTGTGCACTTATGTAAGATGCCATTTCCCTTCTCAATGAATTGTTCTTCTCTTTTGAAACTTTACTTAAAAGCCCAAGTGCAAAACCACATACATCTCTCTTCTCTGGGAATAAAAGTAGTAGGACAAAGTAACAAACTAACTGCCATGGCATTGGCATAAAAGCAGATCTATCGATGCCTTTCAGAACTTGGGGTATATTAGATTATCCTCTTTGCTTACTCCCTGCTCTTCTTTTTAGCCCTTTTCTACAAACCAGGTTCCTAGATGTGGTCTTCTCAATCCCATCGTAGGGGACCAAGCAGTCCTGTATTCACTCTCCTGTGTGGAGCAACACCAGGATCTCACACAGGCAGAAACATTGCTGCTACTTAGGTTCTCTCTGCTTGGCAAGTTAGGGTCTGTCTCGTAAGTCCTCAGCACTGCCAAAGGTTTTGACACTCCACCGAACTTCTTACAGGATCAAAGTCTGCTCTCCCATGGCATGAGTTCCCAGCAGCTTCCTCTCCATTGTGAGCAGATATTTAAAGCAGAACTTGGTCTCATCTTTTTCCTTCCCCTCATACGTTTGCCAGATGGCTTTATTTAATGTCTGTTCCCTGGATTGGCTCTTAGATTGAGGTTTTTTTTCCTCTACATTTGCCATCTGCTGGTCCAAACAGCTAAATGATACACTTGCTTTTCAATCTCACAGCATCAATTCATTCTTGCTGTGAACTTGGCATCAAAAATAGTATGACAGACAGACCTGCAGGTCTGGGTAAGGCCTCGCTCCACCAACAGGAACGTTCTCCTTCTTGTGCCTTTGAGAGCCATTACACAGGAGCAAAGGTGTACGAGGGAACAAAGCACAAAGCCAGAGCGAAAGACAACTACCAAGAGGAACTGATCCATGTTGTCTCCATGAGGGAAAGCGGTCTGTATTGCAGGTATTGTCTGGAAGAAGGACTTGCAGCCTCAGCAGTTGGCTCTGCATGGCTTAGGACGAAGAGAAGACATCATGTTGCGCCACGGCTAATGGCAGAGAACGGCACGTGCACTTCCAAAAGAAACAAATGCTGCGTGGAAAAAAACTTGACTTAGATCCTCCGAATCGTTTTCCGGGGGCTTTGGGTACCATCTTGCTCTTTTCAGTGACAAGGTACAGGGACGCCCGGTGAAACGCCCGATGTGAACGCGGGCACCATGCCCGTGCCCTGCGTGGTAGGCAGCCTGGGCAGCACTCCGGGGGAGAGGGAAAGGCAAGCGACCGCTGGTCGCCCCGGGCTCGGGCAGCCAGGATGGGGGCCTGTGAAATTGCGGCAGCAGCTGGCTGGGAAGGGTGTGAGGAGGGGGACAGAGGCAGCACAGAGGGAGGAGGAAGGGAAAGATGCCAAAAGGTCTTGCTATGACCCCACCTAAATGCCCAACAGCAAGGTATTACTGCGCTGAATGTGCATCTTTTACCCAGCTTGTTCCTTTAAACTGAATTTTTTAGAGACAATTCCGACTCTTGAGTGTTTGCACGGTTCCAAGCACAATAGCTCCTTGTGCCGGCTGAGTCCTTTCAGTGCTACAAGAATACAATTAAATAATAAGAGCAGTAAAAAGCTTGGTGCTATTCATACTTGAGAAGATCTTGCATGGCTCTGGACAAATCATAGCCACAGCAACACTCTCAACAAACACATTTTCTAATCCTCTCATTATTATTGTTGCTCTCTCTTAAAGGTACTTTAAAGACAGAAGAAAACCTTCCTTTAATGAAAAAATATTAGTTACATTTCATACCTGAATGCCACAAAAGACCAACAATTTATCCAAATAGTCTAAGTGAAGAAAAGCTTGAGAACTAGTTCAATGCTTAAACTTGCACATACACTTGTCTTTTTCTGTTTCTCTTGTGGTTTTGGTGGCTCAGCTGACTTTCCAAATAGCCTGCCTGCTCTCAGGTTTGCATCAGATGGTGAAGTAAGTGGAACCAGTGTGAGGTCTGCAGCATCTAGAGCTCTTAACGTTTAGATAAATGCTGACACTACAGACCTGGTCCTACTTTTCCAGAGCTTCCCACCTCAGTTATGAAACTAATGAACCTTTCCCAGCTGTTCAGTGTCCTTGGTCTCAGCAGCTCTGATCCAACACCCACGGAGGCCAAAAGAAAGATCCCCTAACTACCCAGTGCGTGCCGAATCAAACGCAGTTAGACTCAAGTGCACCTGAGGAACGAGATGTATAAATTCTTTTGCAACACAAATTCCTTCGCTACTGAACTGTATTGCACTGACCCGCCTGCTCCTGGTCTTCGTGCAATCTGATACTTCATACACCACCCAGCGTTCTGGGGAGTGGTGCTGAGAAACGGATTTCTTGAGATTCCCAAGCTGCTTTAGGTACTTCACGTTAAGTGGCTCATGAAGAAACGACAATCGAATTTCTGGTTGTCACCATCATGAATGGAAGGATAAAAATTCAGTGACAAGTTATGAAATGTTACATCTGCTCGAGAAGGTAGAACAACCAGCCAAAAACAATGTGTCACGGAAATGTGTAAAACGGCACCAGATCTAGTGAGATACAGCACAAGCCAGGTCTATATTTGAAAGCTTGCACTGGTGCAGATGTTAGTAGGTGTACTAATAAAGGACAGGAAGACTGCACCACCAGTCTGCATATCCATGGTAACCAAGAGAGGATCTCCTGGGGAAAGGAGCGGTGAGACGGGGAACGACGGAGCTTTATCCTTTTCCCCTTTGCAAAAGGGCTAAAGAGCTTTCACATTATATAGCGAGACTCTTCAGGCAGGGGATGTGTTCACCCCCGGATAACAAGAGCAATAAGGAAAAAGAACAATACGGGTTCAGCAGCACCTTCAGTCCTCAGGGGGCTTGTCTAGCTTGCGCTGTGGTCCATGTCTCTGCGTGTTCACAGCTGTTGTTCCATCTAGGCTGAAGCTGATGGAAACACACCCAGCCACATTACAGCCAACCTGTTATATATACAATATAGCATAGTACAATACTATACAGTATAGTACCCAAGACATGCACTCGTCGGTTGTGGCATGCAAGCTAAAGACCAAAACAATGGCCTGCTACGCAGCTATCAACGTACAGTATTTAGGTACAAAGTACTAGTATAGCTCATTTGTCTTTCTGTATATGAGTATGTTATGAATACATTTACGATGATGCAATTGCATCTGCTCTAGACAAGGTTTAACAATCTTTCCTGTCTTATAACTACTCGTAATTCCAGGGCAAATTGGTTGATGCAGTTGCCAAGCCACTCTCCATGACATCTGAAAAGTCCTGGCAGTCAGGTAAAGTCCCTGGAGACTGGAAAAAGGGAAACATTGCGCCCATTTTTACAAAGGGCAGCCAGGAGGGCCCTGGGAACTACCGACCTGTCAGCCTCACCTCTGTGCCTGGGAAGATCATGGAACAGACCCTCCTGGAAGCTACGCTAAGGCACATGGAGGATAGGGAGGCGATTTGAGACAGCCTGCATGGCTTCACCAAGGGCAAGTCCTTCCTGACCAACCTAGTGGCCTTCTAGGATGGAGTGACCACATCAGTGCACAAGGGAAGAGCTATGGATGTCTTTTGTCTGGACTTCTGTAAGGCCTTTGACACAGTCCCCCCCAACATCCTTCTCTCTAAATTGGAGAGACATGGATTTGATGGGTGGACTGTTGGGTGGATGAGGAATTGGTTGGATGGTCACATCCAGAGGGTAGTGGTCAATGGCTCAATGTCCAGATGGATATCAGTGATGAGTGGTGTCTCTCGGGGGTCCGTATTGGAACCAGAACACTTTAATATCTTCATCAATGACAGACAGTGGGATCAAGCGCACCCTCTGCAAGTTTGCAGATGACACCAAGATGAGTGGTTGACACGCCTGAGGGACAGGATGCCACCCAGAAGGACCTGGACAAGATCAAGGAATGGGCCCATGTACACCTCATTCAACAAGGCCAAGTGCAGGGTCCTGCACCTGGGTTGGGGCAACCCCCAGTATCAATACAGGCTGGGGGATGAAGAGATCAAGAGCAGCCCTGCTGAGAAGGACTTGAGGGTACTGGTGGATGAAAAACTAGACGTGAGCTGTCAACGTGCGCTCACAGCCCAGAAGGCCAACCGTATCCTGGGCTGCATCCAAAGCAGCGTGGCCAGCAGGTCGAGGGAGGTAATTCTGCCCCTCTACTCCGCTCTGGTGAGACTGCACTGGGAGTCCTGCATCCAGCTCTGGAGTCCTCAGCACAGGAAAGACATCGACCTGTTGGAGCAGGTCCAGAGGAGGGCCACGAAAATGACCAGAAGGCTGGAACACCTCTCCTGTGAGGACAGGCTGAGACAGTTGGGGTTGTTCAGCCTGGAGAAGAGGAGGCTCCGGGGAGACCTTCTTGCAGCCTTCCAATATTGAAAGGGGCCTCTAAGGAAGACGGGGACAAACTTTTTAGCAGGGCCTGTTGTGATAGGACAAAGGGTAATGGTTTTTAAACTGAAAGAATGTAGATTCAGACTAGATAGAAGAAGAAATTTTTTACAGTGAGGGTGATGAAACACTGGCACAGGTTGCTCAGAGAGGTGGT